>NC_134356.1:128849158-129190710 GCF_048569485.1 Anomaloglossus baeobatrachus
GCTTTGTAATATCCCCCATTCTGCTGTATAATGTCCTCCATGCTACTGTGTAATATCTGCAATTCTGCTGTATGTCTTTGATGCTGCTGTGTAATATACCCACTCTGCTTTGTAATATACCCCATTCTGCTGTGTTATGTCTCCCATGCTGCTGTGTAATATGACCCATTCTGCTTTGTAATGTCTCAATGTTGCTTTATAATGTCCCCCAGGTTTCTGTGTAATGTCTGCCACGTTATCTATCTCTCTCTCTCTCTATATATATATATATATAGGCCCCCCACACGCATTGGCCGCTCTGCTCGGCCTGGCCGTGCCCCCACACACTGTGCCCACTTGACCACGCCCTCCACACACTGTGCCTGCTCGGACATGCCCCCCTCATGCTTTGCCCGCTCGGTCACGCCCCCCACACACATTTGGCACATATACACCTCCCCCCAGGACTACTCCACCTATTATACTCCTCCCTCTAGGACTACTCCTCCTATTAGACTCCTCCCCCCAGGGCTACTCCACCTATTATATTTCTCCCTTCAAGACTACTCCTCCTATTATACTCCTCACATCCAGGACTACTCCTCCTATTAGACTCCTCTCCCCCCAGGACTACTCCTCCTATTTTCCTCCTCTCCCCCCAGGACTGCTCCTCTCAATAATCCTCCTCTCTCCTCAAGACTACTCCTCCAACACACACACACTGCACAAAACATACCTTCCTCCAAAACACACACACCCCTGTTGTGAATGTCAGTTATGCTTTCGCTGCTGTGAGGCTCCCTCTTGTGGCCAGGAATGGTTTGGACAGAGACCAGGTGTGTTGAGCAATGGGCCTTTCGATTGCTAACTCTCTGCTTATTTAAACCCTGGTCTGATAGCAGGCTATGCCGGATGTCAGTTGTTCTTTGTTCACCAGCCTGCTTCATCCTGCTCCAGAGTATTGCTCCTATAGCTCCTATAAGTCCATGTGTTTGTTGCTTCTTGAATTTGTAATGGTTCCTGCTTTCAGTTCATTGGTATGACAAGAGCGCCTGGTATAGGACGGAGTTCAGATCTAGCGATCTGAGGGCTTTTTTTGTACTATCAGGTTGTTGGATTTTTGCAGGGTTTTTCTCTGGCCACCATCAGTCCCTTTCCTGTCCTGTCCTATTTAGTCAGTAGGGCCTCACCTTTTGCTAATCCTATCATCTATCTGTGTATTGTGTTTTCCTATATCACCGCAGTCTTTGAATGTAGGGGGCTTGCTATTGTTTATCTATTTTCTGAGGCAGAGAGTTATTCATCTTTCCTTCCTTTAGGATAGCTAGTTCTCCGGCTGGGTTCGCGGTGCACAGGATGTTAGTTCACCCCTCGACTACTTCTAGTTGTGATGGTTAGTAAGGGGATGGCGTCCAGATTAGTTGCCAATGCTCTTGTCACCTTTTACCAATGATTTATGGTTGTCTTCCATGGTTCCGCATCATAACACACCCCACACACAGCACCACACACACACACAAACCGCACAACACTCACAACACCACATCCACACAACGCTGCAGACACACAGTTAGAATCGGGCCACCTTCTAGTATTGTAATATTCCCTTACTGTGCCTTATAATTTCCCCCATGCTGCTGTGTAATGTCCCTTATGCTGCAGTGTAATATACCCCATTCTGCTGTATGTCTCCCATGTTCCTCTGTAATCTTCCCCATGCTTCTGTGTAATTTCTCCCATGCTGCTGTATAATGTACCCAATGCTTTTGTGTAATTTCCCCCATTCTGCTGTATAATATCCCCAATGCTGCAGTGAACTATCCCCCATTCTGTTGTGTAATGTCTCTCCTACTGCTGTATAATGTCCTCCTTGCTACTGTGTAATATCTGCCATTCTGCTGTGACTCCCATGCTTTTGTGGAAAGTCAACATTCTGGTGTGTAATATATCCCATGCTGCTGTTTTATATGCCCCATTCTGCTGTGTAATATCGCCCATTCTACTTTGTAATATCATTCCGCTGTATAATGTCCCCCCATGTTGCTATGTAATGTCCGCCATGTTACATTGTAATATACCCCTATTCTGCTGTATAATGTCCCCCATAATGCTGTGTAATATCCCCCATGCTGCTGTGTAATGTCCCCTATGCTTCTTTGTAATATCCCCCATTCTGCTTTGTAATATCCCACATTGTGCTGTATAATGTCCCCCATGCTGCTGTGTAATTTCCTCCCATGCTGCTGTATAATGTACTCAATACTAAGTTGTAATATCCCCCATTCTGCTGTGTAATGTCTCCCATGAAGCTCCAATGTGAGGTTTGTGGGGGAGGGGCAGGCAGAGGCTATAGTCTGGGGTTTGCAATATAGGGGCAGGCAGAGGTTATAGTCTGGGGATTGTGGGTGAGGGGCAGGCATAGGATATAGTCGGGATTGCGAGGGAGGGGCAGGTAAAGGCTATAGTCTGGGGATTGCCGGGGAGGGGCAGGTAGAGCTTATAGTCTGGTGATTGTAGGAGGGACAGGCAGAGGCTAAAGACTAAAGATTAGGCGGCCTATTATTGTAGTCTGGGGATTAGGGGGCCTATGACTCTAGACAGTGGTTGGGGAGCTGGGGCTGTTAGTATAGTCTTAGAGTTAGGGGGTCTATTGCTGTAGGAGGGGTGTTTAGGGAGCCTATTAATGTAGGAGGGGGGTTTATGGAGAGTATCGCTGTAGAGGGAGGTTATGGCGGCCTATTGCTGTAGGAGGAGTATTTAGGGTCCTATTGCTGTAGGAGGGGGGTTTAAGGGGCCTATTGCTGTGGGGGGGTTTAGGGGGGCTATTGCTGTAGAGGAAGGTTTAGGGAGGCTTACAGAGTGAAAGATAGTGCAAAGGATAAAATCGATGGGGAAAAGTGTAAGGACTCAGTATGTTGGGGTTCTCAGTATGGAGAGGGGTAGATGTAGAGACTTGGTACTCCAGATCAATGTGAACAGTGGTTTTTATTGTGAAGAACTTGTAGGACCAGCACAAGTACAGATGTTTTGGTCAAAAGACCTTAATCAGTGCGTGCAGAGGGTCCTCAGAAAGTATAGTAGAGTGACGTAGCCCGGTATGACGTGGTGTCCACCGCTGTCTGTGTGACAATGATGTGCTTGTGCTGGTCCTACAAGTTCTTTATAATAAAAACCACTATTCACATTGATCTTGAGTGCCAAGTTTCTACAACTATTTGATACGGTTTGGGACCCTACTTGTGCACCACCCCAGAAGTGACGTGTGTGTCAATGCATTAAGTATAGAGAGGGGGGAAGGATAGGGAGCTCATTATCAAAAGGAGCTAGCATGGGGATTCAGTATGAACAAGGGCAGTGTGAGGTCTCAGTATGAAAACGGGGCAGCATGGGTGGGCTCAGTATGGAGTGGAGCAATTTACGGGACTCAGTATGAGACGTGAGGTAGTTTGGGGGTGCTCAGCATTAGGGCTCTTTTCCACTTGTGTACCGCTTCCGATGCGAGAACAGCACCCTATGCACGCCACTAGTGTGCAATTTACCTTGCACCTGTGAAGTGTCTATCATGTTGAGAGGTTTGTCTGCATCCTGTTTGTGCATTAGATGTTTTGGCCTGGGCTAACTGGACTGGTTGCCCTCTTTTCTGCTGTGAGTATATTTTATAATACATTTTTGGGGAGTTTTTATCTCCTCTTTTTGTTGCTATTTGTGAATAATATTAACTCAATGGACTGAAAATGTGAAAACGGAATGAAGTGGAGTAAAGTAAAACAAGTATAATGAAATTCCTTATCCAGGAATGAAAAATAAAATAAAATAAAATAAAATGAAAAAAATGTGCAAAGTTTATGTATATTGTGTATGATTTTATGATTAATCTGAAAGACAGTAATAAGAAATATAAAATATACTTTCAAATATTATGTAAAGAAGGGAGCCAAACTGTTGGATATGGACCATTTCTTGTCCAGGAGAAAACTAGGCCTAGTTTTTAGACCTTAAATTCTAGAGATTGTTTGTGCTTATGTAGAAAAAGGAAAGGTTTATGACCTATGTGGGTATCAATAAAATGACAGTCCAATAGTAGTAATTATTTACTACAAAATTGTTATAAACAAATTCCCATAAATCAATTAATAATTATTCTACCTATATGCATTCAATTATATAAATTCTAGGGGGACCTGCAGGGTAAAAAAAAAATATATATAATAGTGATATATTTCATCTGCAAATTATAAATTGGATCATATCGGGTGGTAATTGGTTGCAGAGTAGAACCCAAAAGGTATATTTAAATGATAAATTGGAAATCTGAATGAAAATTAAGACCTAATGGTTGCCTGGCATCTAATTTAAGGATCCATTTGGCCTCTGCGTATAGTAAAGCTGCAAACCAGTAACTCCCTCTGGGTGGTCTGGTAACGTGTTCAATACCTGCCACCTTTAAGGAGGTGAAATCCCCATCATGTAAATCCTGAAAATGTTTAGTGAGCCCCAATGAGGAGAGTTTTTTCTGCATATTGCCTGCTGTAGTAATTGATGATTCTGAAGTGGTTCTAATGTGTTCTGATATGCGTGTTCTAAGAGATCTGGATGTACATCCTATATAATTTTTTATTGTAGATAAGGCAAGAGGCTCTATATACTATATGTGATGATGACCAGTTGATAAAATAAGTGATTTTGAAAATTTCCCCATTGGCTCCTGGAAACTGTTTCATACTATGCAAGTATTGGCATAGACCACATCGCTGTGACCCGCATCGATGGGAGCCTGTATTGCTCAACCATGTTTTGCTGGGTTTCACAGCTGTGTATAAGTTAGGTGATATGATGTTACCTATAGGTTTAGCTTTTGTAGCCACAATATTGACACCTCGTGAGAGTATATGATTTAATTCTCTATCCTGCTGTAAGAGAGGAATGTATTGTAAAAAAAATGTTTTGATGTTGAAAAAATCCCGGCTATATGGGGTGGAAAAGCTAACACGTTCAGTATAGGTATTATTCTTAGATTTATCCCTCAGTAGATCATCACGTGACCTAGTTCTAAAGATGCTTAGTGCTCTATTCAAAGAATGGTCGGTATACCCTTTCCTCTTCAACCTACTCCTGATGTTCTTGGCTTCTGTGGAAAAGGAGGTTTCATAGGAATATATTTATACAACCAATAATCCCCAATATTGTGAAAAATCTTATTTTTATTCAAGTAGAAAAATTAATTATACATCACACCATTTGTGCATCATTACACAGATCAATTGCCTTACGCCAAACAATTGGCAACCCCTGATCTTGAATATCAAGACCAGGGTTTACAATGAAATAATAAAGACAAATTGATACAATTTAAAAACATATATCCAGTGACTGGTTCACACAAGGACACAGATTGTAAGATCCAGACTTAACTTGGTGACTCCCCAAATGACTATATTGGCACTTTGGTGCTGACACTGCGGACCCATAGTCCGATACATTGATGAGATTCCCCATCCTCCCCTCCAAAAACCACCGTTTCCTCCCACCAGCCCAGGAATAAATTTGCATAACTGGGGGCACATGGGCTCCCCATTGCAGTACCCCTGAGCTGGTGGAAGTACTTGGTGTTAAACAAAAAATAATATGATGGAGGGTAAAGGACAAAAGCTCTATAATAAGAGCATTATGTCTCATACACTCAATGGCTCTTGTTTTCAAGAAAAAATTAACTGCCTGAATCCCTAGATCGTGGGGGATCGAACTGTACAACGCCTCGACATCAATGGAGGCCAGAATTGTATCTGGGTCTACATTAATGTCTTCCAGGATCTGAAGGAGATGTGGAGTATCCCGTACATACGAGGGTAAAGATGTTACAAATGGCCTAAGTACCCTATCTAAATAAATACCGACATTCTGGGACAATGAATCGATCCCTGCCACGATTGGCCTGCCCTTTAGAGGGTCTAGGCCCTTATGAACCTTTGGCAAGGCATAGAATACAGGTACAACAGGGAAATGGGGAGTCAAAAATTCACATTCATTGGATGATATTAGATTATTTTGCTTAGCACACTCCAGAATAGACAATAAAATATCGGTAAATATCTTGGTTGGATCAGAGGGTATCCTTTCATAGGTGTTACGATCCCCCAGAAGAGACTGACACATATTCAAGTAGCGGGAATGATTCATGACCACGAGGTTCCCCCCCTTATCGGATTTCTTGATCACCAAATTATCATTTTTTGACAGGGAGTCGAGAGCTTTCAATTCTCCCCTGGTTAAATTATGATTATGCTCATGGAGACGTCTTAATGATAGGAAATGTCTGGTGGTTCACGATATTGATTAAAGGACCTATTTCCAATACCCCGTGTGGATACCCCTGGATGAACATCCATGATTGTGACCGCAGTGTCAGCACCAAAGTGCCAATATAGTCATTTGGGGAGTCACCAAGTTAAGTCTGGATCTTACAATCTGTGTCCTTGTGTGAACCAGTCACTGGATATATGTTTTTAAATTGTATCAATTTGTCTTTATTATTTCATTGTAAACCCTGGTCTTGATATTCAAGATCAGGGGTTGCCAATTGTTTGGCGTAAGGCAATTGATCTGTGTAATGATGCACAAATGGTGTGATGTATAATTAATTTTTCTACTTGAATAAAAATAAGATTTTTCACAATATTGGGGATTATTGGTTGTATAAATAGACTATTGCAATCCCCAGAGCCTAGACCTAGTAAACTTTGATATTTCATAGGAATATAGCCTCTTGGCCCTGAGGAATTCGCCTACCGGTAAATTGAGTAGAGTGTGTGGAGTTTAACAACTGTCTTCATGTAAGGTGGTATTTCCACTGATCTCTTTCCTGTACAGACTTGTCTCGATATCATCTGTATTGGAATTACCTGATAGTTGTAAGATAGATTAACTGAAAACCGCAGATTCAAATTATTGTTGTTCAGATATGTGCTCAATGATTTGATAAACTCCTGTGGAGTGATATCTGTTTTATGATCACAGATAAACATCTGGTCACCTATGTACCTAGCGTACATGTGTGACCAGATGTGTGTGAGGTATGGATTGTTTGCGGTATGTATGTATTGTTCTTCCCAGTATGCCATGTATAAGTTTGCTAGAGCGCATGATAAACTAGCTCCCATAGGGCATCCTGTGATTTGTAAATAATATATTCCATTAAACTGGAAGAAATTATGTTTAAGTAGATAACCAGTTACTGTAAGAATAAATTCTTTATGGATGTCATCCAGGGTGCTATATTTATCAAGATGAAAAAATAGGGCTTGTAAAACTTCTTCATGGGGAATACAGGGATAGAGTGAAATTATGTCGCTAGTAGTCCAAAAGGAATGTTTAGTCCAGTTCATCTCCTTAAGATTCTGGAGGAGGCTTTTTGTGTCCTTTATGTAAATGACGGTTCGCTTCATGAGCGGTTGTAAAATATTGTCTAACCAATCTGAAAGGTGGCTGGTTAGCGATCCCGTGCTAGCAACAATGGGTCTTAACGGAGGGGGGAAGGTGTCCTTGTGAACTTTGGGTAGACCCTGAAAGATGGGGCAAAGAGGAGTATCCACCATGAGGTATTTCTAGGTTTTCTTGTTTAGAATCCCCCAATCATAACCTTGTTGTAGAATATTATGTAATTTAGTAGAAAAAATATTTTTTGGGTCCCGTTCAAACGCATTTAGGTAGAGTTGTCATTTAGTATGGTGGATATTTCTCTTTCATAAAGAGTTTTATCTAAAATGACCACTGATCCCCGTGACCAGCGGACCACGAGCACCCCTCGGATTTTGTGGCATAGGAAGACAGGTGAGCTGAGCAATAATTTTTTAGGGGAAAAAAATGACCGGAGTGCTTCTTTAACCCCTTCACGACCTTTGACGGATCTAGCCGTCATGGTGCCCTGGTACTTAAAGACCCATGACGGCTAGATCCGTCATGGCGGAATCGCGGCACCAGAGCACCGGGCACCGCGATCGGTTTTAAAAAACTGTAGATTCGGGAAGGAGAGGACTTGTACCTGACCTCAGGAGGGGTGGTGTCTCCTTCCCGGACCTACGGAGGCTGTGATTGGCTGAACGGCGTTCGTCAGCCAATCACAGCCAGTGTTATGTTTCAGCCATTGAAAATGGCTGAAGCATTGAAATCCAGCTATGTCAGTGCAGCTGCAGCACTGGCCATTGGCTGGAGCTCAGTGAGCTTTACTGCACCCGCCCCCAGCTCTGATTGGAGAGATCGGCCTTGTGACCGATTTCTCCAAGCAGCACCGTGTCTCTGGAACCGGGTGAGCTTGCTGTAGGAGATCGCTCTCCTTAGCTTCTCCCTCCGTGGAATCTGAGGAGAGCGATCCCTGCAGGCGCCCATCTGTGAGTCACAGCCCCCGATCCACCGCTGCCCTGCTCCATGTGCTTCGCCCCCTGCTCTCCCACTGCGCCCCTGCATGTGACGCCGCTACTCAGCAGTAAGAGCAAGCGGCGTCAGATGCAGGGGGTGGCGCAGCAGGAGGAGAGCGTCACGGCGGCCGCTGCACTCTCCCCATCAGCCGCTCCACCGCCCCAGCATCTGCCGTCCCCTCTCCCCATCAGTCACTGCTGTCGCCCCATCTGCTGCTCACCGCCCAGCATCTGCCGTCCCCTCTCCCCATCAGTCACTGCTGTCGCCCCATCTGCTGCTCCACCGCCCAGCATCTGCCGTCCCCTCTCCCCATCAGTCACTGCTGTCGCCCCATCTGCTGCTCCACCGCCCCAGCATCTGCCGTCCCCTCTCCCCATCAGTGACTGCTGTCGCCCCATCTGCTGCTCCACCGCCCCAGCATCTGCCGTCCCCTCTCCCCATCAGTCACTGCTGTCGCCCCATCTGCTGCTCACCGCCCAGCATCTGCCGTCCCCTCTCCCCATCAGTCACTGCTGTCGCCCCATCTGCTGCTCCACCGCCCAGCATCTGCCGTCCCCTCTCCCCATCAGTCACTGCTGTCGCCCCATCTGCTGCTCCACCGCCCAGCATCTGCCGTCCCCTCTCCCCATCAGTCACTGCTGTCGCCCCATCTGCTGCTCCACCGCCCAGCATCTGCCGCTCCCCTCTCCCCATCAGTCACTGCTCTCGCCCCATCTGCTGCTCCACCGCCCCAGCATCTGCCGCTCCCCTCTCCCCATCAGTCACTGCTCTCGCCCCATCTGCTGCTCCACCGCCCAGCATCTGCCGTCCCCTCTCCCCATCAGTCACTGCTGTCGCCCCATCTGCTGCTCCACCGCCCAGCATCTGCCGTCCCCTCTCCCCATCAGTCACTGCTGTCGCCCCATCTGCTGCTCACCGCCCAGCATCTGCCGTCCCCTCTCCCCATCAGTCACTGCTGTCGCCCCATCTGCTGCTCCACCGCCCCAGCATCTGCCGTCCCCTCTCCCCATCAGTCACTGCTGTCGCCCCATCTGCTGCTCCACCGCCCAGCATCTGCCGTCCCCTCTCCCCATCAGTCACTGCTGTCGCCCCATCTGCTGCTCACCGCCCAACATCTGCCGTCCCCTCTCCCCATCAGTCACTGCTGTCGCCCCATCTGCTGCTCCACCGCCCCAGCATCTGCCGCTCCCCTCTCCCCATCAGTCACTGCTCTCGCCGCATCTGCTGCTCCACCGCCCAGCATCTGCCGCTCCCCTCTCCCCATCAGTCACTGCTCTCTCCCCATCTGCCGCTCCACCACCCCAGCATCTGCCGCTCCCCTCTCCCCATCAGTCACTGCTCTCTCCCCATCTGCCGCTCCACCGCCCCAGCATCTGCCGCTCCACCGCCCCTGCATCAGCCACCTCACTCCCCCATCAGCCTCTGCGCCCCTGCATCTGCCACCTCATTCCCCAATCAGCCTCTGCGCCCTTGCATCTGCCACCTCACTCCCCCATCAGCCTCTGCCCCCTCCCTTATCTGCTGCCTGCTCTCTCTCATCCCCTTAATCCTCTGCTCCCTCTTCCCCCCTCCCGGATCTGCTGCAATCCTGCTGCCTAGATCCATTCTGTAAGGTAGCTATCCCCAATATCACCTCCCACTCCCCTTCCACCCTTCCCCTCGCCCCCCCTTCCTCCGCCACTCCTGCATCCGTTGTGCCCGCACCCATCCTCAACCGCTCCTCCATCCGCCACGCCCTCCCATCCTCCGACGTGCCCCCTCACCAATCCTCCGCCGTGGCCCCTCACCCATCCTCCGCCGCTCCTGCATCCGTTGCGCCCTCTTCTATCCTCCATCCATCTTTTTTCCATCCCACCTAGTACCCCCCCTTTTTGCAGTACATCTGTGCGTTCGTCCTAATTTTTTTTTCTGTAAACTAAGAAAGAAATACAAATAAACTTAGTTTAGGGCCAGTAAAATTATACTGTAGTAATCATCAACTACAGTATTTTTTACTGAATATTGTAAGGGTCAGCCCAGTGCCACACATGAGAGCGATGCTCGAGTCTCACACCGCATCATCCGGCACGGTCGCTCTCTTCCAGACAGGAGTGTGCGGCTGTGCCGCGTGATGCGTTACGAGATTCGTGCATTGCTCTCACGTGTGGCACTTGCCTTAGTGTCAGTTGCAGGTGCATATATATTTTTTTTTTACTGACGTCTCTATTTTTTATTATGCCAAACTAATATTTCTTTGTATTGGGGGGGGGTCTAGTTTCCAACATGGGGTCACATGTGGGGGAGCTCCACTGTTTGGGCATATCAGGGGGATCTCCAAACGCGACATGGTGCGGCTAACGATTCCAGCTAATTTTCCATTTAAAAAGTAAAATGACGCTCCTTCCCTCTGGAGTTCTGCCGTGCGCCCAAACAGTGTTTTTCTGCCACATATGAGGTATCAGCGTACTCAGAACAAATTGCCCAACAAATTTTGCAGTCCACTTTATCCTGTTACCCCTGTACAAATTAAAAAATGGAGCCTAAAATAACATTTTGTGGAAAAAAAAAGTACTTTTTTGTTTTTATGCCTCAATGTATGAAGCACGTGAGGGTTCAAAGTGCTCATTACCCATGTAGATTTATGCCATGGGGGTTTAGTTTCCAAAATGAGGTCACTTCTGGGGGAGCTCCATTGTTTAGGCACCTCAGGGGGTCTCCAAACGCAACATGGCGTACGCTAATAATTCCAACCAATTTTGCTGTGAAATGGCGCTCCTTCTCTTCTGAGCCCCGCTGTGTGCCCAGACAATTACTTTCCACCACATATGAGGTACCTGTGTACTCAGGAGAAATTGCACAATACATTGTATGGTGCATTTTTTCCTGATACCCTTGTGGAAAAAAAAGCTACCTGGTTGAAATAACAATTTCATGGTAAAAAAAAAATATATATATTTTCACGGCTGAACGTTCTTAACTTTTGTGAAGCCTCCAGGGGTTCAAAGTGTTCAGTAAACATCTAGATAAATTCAATGAGGGGTCTAGTTTCCAAAATGGGGTCACTTGTGGGGGAGCTCCATTGTTTAGGCACCTCAGGGGGTCTCCAAACACAACATGGCATCCACTAACGATTCCAGACAATTTTGCGTTTGAAAAGTCAATTGTCGCACCTTGCCTTCCGAGCCCTGCTGTGCGCCCAAACATTTGATTTCCACCACATATGAGGTATCTGTGTACTCAGGAGAAAATGCACAATACATTTTATGTTGCAATTTTTCCTGATACCCTTGTGAAAAAAAAAGCTACCTGGTTGAAGTAACAATTTCGTGGTAATTTTTTTTTTTTTTTATTTTCATTGCTCAAAGTTATTAACTTTTGTGAAGCCCCCAGAGGTTCAAAGTGCTCAATAAACATCTAGATAAATTCCATGAGGGGTCTAGTTTCCAAAATGGGGTCACTTGTGGGGGAGCTCCATTGTTTAGGAACCTCAGGGGGTCTCCAAACGCAACATCACATCTGCTAATTATTCCAGACAATTTTGCTTTCAAAAATTCAAATGATGCTCCTTCTCTTCCGAGCCTTGCCGTGCGCCAAAACAATTGATTTCCCCCACATATGAGATATCGGTGTACTCAGGAGAAATTGCACAATTAATTTTATGGTGCATTTTTCCTGATACCCTTGTGAAAATGCTAAATTTTATGGCTAAAGTAACATTTTTGTGTAAAAAAGTAAAATTTTCATTTTTTCCTTCCACATTGCTTTGGTTGCTGTAAAGCTCCTAAAGGGTTAATAAACTTCTTAGATGTGGTTTTGAGCAGTGTGAGGAGTGCAGATTTTAGAATGGGGTCACTTTTGGGTATTTTCTGTCACCTCGGCCTCTCAAAGTCACTCCAAATGTGATGTGGTACCTAAAATATTTTTTTTGTAAATTTTGTTGGAAAAATGAAAAATTGCTGATGAACTTTGACCCCTTCTAACTTCCTAACGGAAAAAAATTTTGTTTCGAAAATTGCGCTGGTGTAAAGTAGACAAGTGGGAAATGTTACGTATTAACTATTTTGTGTGACATATCTCACAGATTTATGGGCATAAAATTTCAAATTTTGAAAATTGCGAAATTTTCAAAATGTTCGCCAAATTTCCAAACTTTTCACACATAAACGCAAAAAATATCGGCCTAAATTTACCATTGACATGAAGTACAATATGTCACGAAAAAACAATCTCAGAATCGCCAGGATCCGTTGAAGCGTTCCAGAGTTATAACCTGTCAAAGTGACACTGGTCAGAATTGCAAAAAATGGCCGGGTCTTTAAGGTGAAAACAGGCTGGGGGCTGAAGGGGTTAAAGGGGTGGTTCACCCATTTTTTTTATTTTCCCAATGAGTGTCACTTACCATTATATGCATCTTCTCCATTGGCTTGTATTTCCAGTTCTGGCACTGAGCGGCGCTATCCTGCATGCTCAGTGCCTGTCACATGACCCCCTGGAGCTGTGGCCGCCAGTATCCTCTGACGTCCCGGCATTTCCGGGCTCTAAAACTTGACGCTTACGTCAGAGGATGCCGGCGCCACTCACACTGATTGACTGAGCTGTGGGCGGTGACTACCGCACGTCACAGCCCAGCATCGATGGGAGGATTCGGAGGACGCCAGTGTGGAGCGGTGAAGGCAGAGCGCACCGCTTACCATCGGTCAGCTGTGGGAGGTACGGGCTCCAGTGTGGAGTACAGGGGGGTTTCCTCCGCTGAAATCCCCCCTGTCACGCAAGTATGTGATCACACTGTCCACCCTCCCGCTGTGCTCAGCTGTCAGGAGAGCGGGCGGTGTCGGCAGTGTGATCTTATAATCCTACCAGCAGCACAGGTGACCGGACGCTGCATGGGACCCATCTGCTCCACTCTGTCACCTGCACAACAAGTCCCAGAGTGGAGACAGTAAGTTACATGTAGCATCCGGTCACCTGCACAACAAGTCCCAGAGTGGAGACAGTGACATGTCCTGCTCTGACACATAGTGTGCTATATGTCACTAACTGTCTCCACTCTGGGACTTGTTGTGCAGGTGACCGGATGATACATGTCACTAACTTGCTCCACTCTGTGACTTCTGCTGCATAGTACCAACTGTATACACCATGATTACCATGATTAGGCAGTGCACACAGGAAGGAGGGGAGGGAACTGTTGTGGTGGAGATCTGAGGGGAGGGAACAGTTTGGGTGGAGCTCAGAGTGGGTGTGAGATAGATTGCTATGGTAGTTACTGCAAAGGATTATGGAAGTTGTAGTACCTGAACCCAGGAAGTCAAGAGAGCGATTAACTCCATCAGAGATGGAGCCAGAAATGAGGATGTTATGCTAGAGCATGATAAAAGGTAATATTGGTAAAATAACGTGATAGATGTGTGGAGAGGCACCTGCACAACAAGTCCCAGAGTGGAGACAGTGACATGCTCTGCTCTGACACATAGTGCTCTATATTTCACTAACTGTCTCCACTCTGGGACTTGTTGTGCAGGTGACCGGATGATACATGTCACTAACTTGCTCCACTCTGTGACTTCTGCTGCATAGTACCAACTGTATACACCATGATTACCATGATTAGGCAGTGCACACAGGAAGGAGGGGAGGGAACTGTTGTGGTGGAGATCTGAGGGGAGGGAACAGTTTGGGTGGAGCTCAGAGTGGGTGTGAGATAGATTGCTATGGTAGTTACTGCAAAGGATTATGGAAGTTGTAGTACCTGAACCCAGGAAGTCAAGAGAGCAATTAACTCCATCAGAGATGGAGCCAGAAATGAGGATGTTATGCTAGAGCATGATAAAAGGTAATATTGGTAAAATAACGTGATAGATGTGTGGAGAGGCACATAATAGCAAGATTTATCAGGAAAAAAAATAAATCAGTTTTGGTAACTGGACAACTTCTTTAAAGGGAACCTGTTACCAGATTTGGTGACTATAAGCTGCGGCCACAACTAGTAGGCCCTTATGTACAGCATTCTAACATGCTGTAGATAAGAGCCCAGGCCGCTGTGTAGAACATAACAATCACTTTATAATACTCACCTAAAGGGCGATGTGGTACAGACTGGTCGGATGGGTGTCTCCATTTTCCAATAGCGGCGCCTCCTCTTTCGGCCATCTTTGTCCTTCTTCTTCTGAATCCTGGGTGCATGATACATTCTACGTCATCCACAGTAGCCGGCATTGAGGTCCTGCGCAAGCGCACTACAATACTTTCATCTGCCCTACTCAGGGCAGATCAAAGTGCTCCTCAAAACGTAACTAAACTTTTGGGAGAATTTTTTTGTTTTATGCCCAATAATTCTGAGCAGATTGGTGAGGAATCTGTTCTTGAAACTCCCCAAAATAGCTGAAAAGCTCTTTTAGAAGAGCACACACAGCACAGAGCGAATGCTGTAGAAAGTAGTCCTGTCTCCTGAGCCGAGCACTTCTAAGGGGTCTTTTGAGCAATTTACGGGGGTCTCAGGACCGAGACCCACATAAATGTGCTCAGAATTAATGTACCTAAAACATAGAAGATATCTCCCAAAAATTAAGGTATTTTTTAAATGTTTCACAGTACTATGGTTCGTATATTGTCCGCAGTCTGATGATGGCTGGTAACAAATCCTGGTATCTCCTTATTATTGTTACATACATACTAGGAGCTGCAGTTTCATGCCAGACAATTTTATGTTGCGTTAGTTCTGGTGACGTAGTAGTGATTTGAGCTTGATTTTGGTAATGTAGTCATGTACCAATGATGGTTCTGGTGATGTAATAGTGATTTCAGCTTGGTTCTGATTATGCATTCATATACCAATGGCGGTTCTGGTAATGTAGCAGTGGGCAGATGATGGTTCTGGTGATGTAGCAGTGTGCAGATGGTGGTTCTCGTGATGTAGTAGTGATTTGAGGCTGGTTCTGGTGATGTATTTGTGTAGATGTAGCAATATTTAGTTTATTAGATTTAATAGTAGATCATTATATCTCCCATACAGTATAGATAGGTGTCCCATCATGCGGCTGGCAGTTATCCTGCCTGACTCTCCTATACACTATACAGAGGTGTCCCATCATTTGGCTGTCAGCTATCTCCCTGACTCTCCCATACAGCTGTCCCATCCTGCGGCTGGCAGTTATCCTACCTGACTCTCCTATACACTATACACAGGTGTCCCATCATTTGGCTGGCAGCTATCTTCCTGACTGTTCCATACACTATAGACAGGTGTCCCATCATGTGTCTGGCAGCTGTCTCCCTGATTCTCGCATACACAGGAGCGTTCACTTTGTTGAGTGGTCGTGTTCTCTGAGACAGATGCTACTACACATCTCTGGCAATGGCTCACCTCTTAGAGAGAAAAGGATCGCACAGTACAAAATTGGACCTGCTGGGTCATCACTTCTCTGACAATCAGACTGTCAGCCGAGCCTGTCTATCTCCGGGTTCAGCCAACTGTAGTCTGTGTACAAGCGCTTTAACTACTATCTGAAGGGAATGTGAACGATTTGGGTGTGTGCACACCATGGCCTTTACACATCTGTGAATCTATTGCGTTTTTCAGGAGGAGGACAGGTTAGGAAACACTGGCATCTTTTTTAAATTGAAATTGTTTTAAGTACTAGTCAGCGACTTCTTGGTGGCAACAGCATGAACAATGGTTCAAATACCTGTTTTAACCACTTGGTGTCTTTGAAAACCTGAAGCTGTTAAAATAAGCAATATAAAACTGAACGTATGCGCAGCAAGTGCAGATCTTCATTCCTATGGCGTTTAGCACTTTTTCAAGTGTGTTACAGAGTAGTGTCTTAAATAGATGTCGCGTGCACAAAATCATAATTTTACGTTGTCAGTAAAGGGTGCGACCACATAAAGTGTCTAGGGCAGCATGACGGCCAAATACAGCCCTGCTCATGCTACTATGTAATATCCCCCATTTTGCTGTAAAATGTCTCCAATTTTGCTGAATAATATCTCTCATGCCGCTGTGTAATATCCCCCATTCTGCTTTGTAATATCCCCCATGTTGCTGTGTATTTTTTACTATGCTATAGTGTAATATCCCTCTATTCTGGTATATAATGTCCCCCATGCTGTGGTGTAATCTCCCCTATGCTGCTGTGTAATATATATATCCTCTGTCATGTTTCCTATGCTAATGTGTAATGTACCCAATGCTGCTGTATAATGTACCCAATGCTGCTGTGTAATTCACCCCCATGCTGCTGTATAATGTACCCAATGATGTTGTGTAATATACCCCATTCTACTGTCTATTCCCCATGCTGCAGTGTACTATCCCCCATTCTGCTGTGTAATGTCCCTCTAAAGGCCACTTTACACACAGAGATAAATCTTTGGCAGATCTGTGGTTGCAGTGAAATCATGGACATATTGTTCCATTTGTACACAGCCACAAACCTGGCAGTGATTGTCCACAATTTCACTGCAACCACAGATCTGCCGCAGATTTATCTGTGTGTGTGACAAGGCCTTTACTGCTGTGTAATGTTCTCCATGCTACTGTGTAATATCTGCCACTCTGCTGTATGTCTCCCATGCTGCTGTGTATAATCTCCATTTTTCTGTGTAATGTCCCCATGCTGCTGTGTAATTTCCCCAATTATGCTGTGTAATATCTCCCATGCTGCTGTGTAATATGCCCCATTCTGCCTTCTAATATCCCCCATTCTGGTGTATAACGTCTCCAATTTTGCTGTATAATGTCCTTCATGCTGCTGTGTAATATCCCCATTCTGTTTTGTAATATCCGGCATTCTGCTGTAAAATGTCCCCCATGCTGCTGTGTAATTACCCCCATGATGCTATATAACGTCCGCAATGCTGCTGTGTACTATCTCCCATTCTTCTGTATAATATACCCCATGGTGCAGTATAATAAACCCTATTCTGCTGTCTTATGTTCCCCATTCTATTGTATAATGTCCTCCATGCTACTGTGTATTATCTGGCATTCTGCTGTATGTATCCCATGCTCCTATGTAATACCCCCATTCTTGTGTATAATGTCTCCCATGCTGCTGTGTAATATAGCCCTTTTTTTGCTTTGAAATACTTCCCATTCTGCTGTATGGTGTCCCCAAATATTTCTGTATAATGTTCTCAATGCTACAGTGTAATATCCCCTATTCTGCTGTATAATATCCCACTGGTTCCTGTGTAATATCCCACTGGTTCCTGTGTAATGTTCCAAAACCTGCTTTGTAATGTTCCCTTTGCTAATGTATAATGTCTACCATGTAGCTGTGTAATGTCCCCCATGATGTTGCGTAATGTTCCCCATGCTGCGGTGTAATCTGCCCTATGCGGCTGTGTAATATACCCCCATTCTGCTTTATAATGTCTCCCATGCTCCTCTGTCATGTTCTCTATGCTGCTGTGTAATGTACCCCATGCTGCTGTGTAATGTCCCTTATGCTGCTTTTTAATATGTCTCATTCTGCTTTACAATGTTTCCCATGCTTATATACCCCATTCTGCTGTTGTGTCTCCTATGCTGCTGTGTAATATGCCCCATTCTGCTTTGTAATGTCTCAATGTTACTTTATAGTGTCCCCCATGTTGCTGTGTAATGTCCGCCACGTTATCTATACTGTATATATAATTGCCTTATTCTGTCTGTCTGTCTGTCTTGCTCCAAAATGAGTTATTACAATGACAACCGTCGCATTGGCCACTCGGCCCAGCCACGCCCCCCACACGCATTGGCCATTTGGCTCGGCCCGGCCACTCCCCCCCACGCATTGGCCGCTTGGCCCGGCCACGCCCCCCACATGTATTGGCCGCTTGGCTCGGCTTGGCCATGCCCCCCGCACACTGTGCCCGCTTGGTCATGCCCCCACACACTGTGCCCGCTCGGTCACGTACCCCACACACATTGGGCACCTATACACCTCCCTTCAGGACTACTCAACCTATTAGACACCTCCCCTCAGGACTGCTCTACCTATTATACTCCTCCACCCCAGGACTACTCCTCCTATTAGACTCCTCTCCCCCCAGGACTACTCCTATTATCCTCCTCTCCCCCCAGGACTACTCCTCCCTTTATCCTCCTCTCTCCCCAGGACGACTCCTCCTATTATACTCCTCTTCCCCCAGGACTGCTCCTCCTATTATCCTCCTTTCTCCCCAGGTCTACTCCTCCAACAAACAAACACTGCACAAAACATACCTACTCCCAAAACACACACACACCCCTGTTGTGAATGTCAGTTATGCTTTGGCTGCTGTGAGGCTCCCTCTTGTGGCCAGGAATGTTTTGGACAAAGACCAGGTGTGTTGAGCAATGGGTGTTTCCATTGCTAACTCTCTTTTTTTAAACCCTGGTCTGATAGCAGGCTATGCCGGATGTCAGTTGTTCTTTGTTCACCAGCCTGCTTCATCCTGCTCCAGACCACATCTACCCCAGATAAGTGCTTGGCTCTTTATTTTTGTTTGGTTCCTTTTATTCTTATCTGAGTTTGTCATTTGCTGTGGTTGTTTTTAGTTTATTTGCATGCAGGGATCTTCCCTCTCAGTTGCTTAGCTGGAAAGCTCCCTGCAGCTATGTTTGGAGTATTGCTCCTATAACTCCATGTGTTTGTTGCTTCTTGAATTTGTAATGGTTCTTGCTTTCTGTTTTTTGGTATGACGAGCGCCTGGTATAGGACGGAGTTCAGATCTAGCGATCTGAGGGCTTTTTTGTACTATCAGGTTGTTGGATTTTTGCAGGGTTTTTCTCTGGCCACCATCAGTCCCTTTCCTGTCCTGTTGTATTTAGTGAGTAGGGCCTCACCTTTTGCTAATCCTATCATCTATCTGTGTATTGTATTTTCCTATATCACCGCAGTCTTTGAATGTGGGGGGCTTGCTATTCTTTATCTATTTTCTGAGGCAGAGAGTTGTTCATATTTCCTTCCTTTAGGATAGCTAGTTCTCCAGCTGGGTTCGTTGTGCACAGGATGTTAGTTCACCCCTCGGCTACTTCTAGTTGTGATGGTTAGTAAGGGGATGGCGGCCAGATTAGTTGTCAATGCTCTTGTCACCTTTTACCAATGATTTATGGTTGTCTTCCATGGTTCCGGATCATAACACACCTTACACCCACACAAACCGCACAACACTCACAGCACCACATACACACAACACTGCAGATACACAGCGCTCCACAAACAACGCAACACACAAACAACACCGCTCTCTCACACCGCCACACCCAGACAACACCCAGAACATTTTCAGCGCCCTACACAAACACTTGGTAACTACACACAACAACATCTATATATAAAACAAAAATCATACATTAACTACACAATAAATTCTAGAATACCCGATGCGTTAGAATCCGGCCACCTTCTAGTATTGTAATATTCCCCTACTGTGCCTTATAATTTTTTCCATGTTGCTGTGTAATATCCCCCATGCTGCTGTGTAATGTCCCTTATGCTGCAGTGTAATATACCCCATTCTGCTGTATAATGTCTCCCATGTTCCTCAGTAATCTTTCCCATGCTTCTGTGTAATTTCTCCCATGCTGATGTATAATGTACCCAGTGCTTTTGTGTAATTTCCCCCATTCTGCTGTATAATATCCCTGTCATGGTTCACCTCCCTGTCCACATGGCTAGGGGGCGGAGCCTTCTCTCGAGCCTCACTTCCAGACCCTGGATGCCTTAAAAGCTGGCATTTCCAGTGAACCAGTGCCGGCTATAAGCTTAGCTCTGCTTTTCCTGTGATTGCTGGTCCTGTGAGTGATATCCTGATCTGTCTGTTCCTGTGCCCCCGTGCCCTTGTCTGTGTTCCATCACCTGGTCGTCCCTCCTGTCCTCTGTCCCTTCTCCTATTTCCCCACTCGGTTGCTTCCTCCGGTACTGACCTTGGCCTGACTTTGACTTCGCTTCTGCTTGCTCCTCCAGTCCTGCTTCTGCCCGTACGGTGTTTGACCCAGCCTGTGTAACTATTCCTAGAATGCTCTGCAGCTCTGCTTCTAAGCTGTGCTTTGAGGTAATGCATGAGAACGCTGTGAATTCACTTCCTGGTTGTCATTGCTCTGTGTAGTATCTTCTGCTACAGAGCTCTGGCTCCCCCTGGTGGCACCATTACAATCCCCAGTGCTGCAGTGAACTATCCCACATTCTGTTGTGTAATGTCCCCCCTACTGCTGTATAATGTCCTCCTTGCTACTGTGTAATATCTGCCATTCTGCTGTATGACTCCCATGCTTTTGTGGAAAATCAACATTCTGCTGTGTAATATATCCCATGCTGTTGTTTTATATGCCCCATTCTGCTGTGTAATATCGCCCATTCTACTTTGTAATATCCCCAATTCTGCTGTATAATGTCCCCCATGTTGCTATGTAATGTCCGCCATGTTACATTGTAATATACCCCTATTCTGCTGTATAATGTCCCCTATGCTGCTGTGTAATATCCCCCATTCTGCTTTTTAATATCTCACATTGTGCTGTATAATGTCCCCCATGTTGTTTGGTAATATCCCCCATTCTGCTGTATATTGTCCCCATGCTGCTGTGTAATTTCCTCCCATGCTGCTGTATAATGTAGTCAATACTAAGTTGTAATATCCCCCATTCTGCTGTGTAATGTCTCCCATGAGGCTCAAATGTGAGGTTTGCGGGGGAGGGGCAGGTAAAGGCTATAGTCTGGGGATTGCGGGTGAGGGGCAGGCATAGGATATAGTCGGGATTGCGAGGGAGGGGCAAGTAAAGTCTATAGTCTGGTGATTGCGGGGGAGGGACAGGCAGAGGCTAAAGACTAAGGATTAGGCACCTATTATTGTAGTCTGGGGATTAAGGGGCCTATGACTCTAGACAGTGGTTGGGGAGCTGGGGCTGTTAGTATAGTCTTAGAGTTAGGGGGTCTTTTGCTGTAGGAGGTGGGGTTTAGGGGGCCTATTACTGTAGGAGGAGTATTTAGGGTCCCATTGCTGTAAGAGGGGGGTTTAAGGGGCCTATTGCTGTGGGGGGGGGAGTTTAGGGGGGCTATTGCTGTAGAGGAAGGTTTGGGGAGCATACTGCTGTAGATGCGGGTTTAGGGGGCCTATTGCTGTAGAAGGGGGCTTAGGGAACCTATTGGTGTAGATGGGGCGTTTAGCGTGCCTATTGCTGTAGAGGGGGGTTTAGGGGGCCAATTGCTGTAGATGGCAAGTTTAGGTAGCCTATTGATGTAGAGGGGGGATAAGGGAGCTTATTGCTGTAGAGGAGTGTTTAGGGGGCCTATTGCTGTAGATGGTGGGTTTAGGGAGGCTTACAGAGTGAAAGATAGTGCAAAGGATAAAATCGATGGGGAAAAGTGTAAGGACTCAGTATGTTGGGGTTTTCAGTATGGAGAGGGGTAGATGTAGAAACTTGGTACTCAAGATCAATGTGAACAGTAGTTTTTATTGTGAAGAACTTGTAGGACCAGCACAAGTACAGATGTTTCGGTCAAAATACCTTAATCAGTGCGTGCAGAGGGTCCTCAAAGTATAGTAGCGTGGCGAGCGGCGTAGCCCAGTATGACTTGGTGTCCATCGCTATCTATGTGGCAATGATGTGCTTGTGCTGGTCCTACAAGTTCTTTATAATAAAAATCACTATTCACGTTGATCTTGAGTGCCAAGTTTCTCCAACTATTTGATACGGTTTGGGTCCCTACTTGTGCACCACCCCAGAAGAGACGTGTGTAACAATGCATTAAGTATAGAGAGGGGGAAGTATTGGGAGTTCATTATCAAAAAGGAGCTAGCATGGGGATTCAGGATGAACAGGCGCAGTGTGAGGTCTCAGTATGGAAACGGGGCAGCATGGGTGGGCTCAGTATGGAGTGGAGCAATGTAGGGGACTCAGTATGAGACGTGAGGTAGTGTAGGGATGCTCAGCATTAGGGGCTCTTTTCCACTACGTCGCTAGTAATCCAAAATGAATGTTCAGTCCATTTCATCTCGTTAAGATTCTATAGGATGCTTTTTGTGTCCTTTATGTAAACGACGGTGCGTTTCATGAGCGGTTGTAAATGATTGTCTAAACAATCTGAAAGGTGGCTGGTTGACGATCCCGTGCTAGCAACAATGGGTCTTAATGGAGGGAGGAAGGTATCCTTGTGAACTTTGGGTAGACTCTGAAAGATGGGGCAAATAGGAGTATCCACCATGAGGTATTCCTAGGTTTTCTTGTTTAGAATCCCCCAATCTTAACCTTGTTGTAGAATATTCTGTAATTTGGTAGAAAAAATATTTGTTGGGTCTTCGTTCAAACTCCTTTAGGTAGAGTGGTCATTTAGTATGGTGGTTATTTCTCTTTCATAAAGAGTTTTATCTAAAATGACCACTGATCCCCCTGACCAGCAGACCACGAACACCCCTCAGATTTTGTTGCATAGGAAGAAAGGTGAGCTGAACAATAATTTTTTAGGGGAAAAAAATGACGGGAGTGCTTCTTTAAAGGGAACCTGTCACCAGATTTGGTGACTATAAGCTGCGGCCACCACTAGTGGGCTCTTATGTACAGCATTCTAACGTGCTGTAGATCAGAGCCCAGGCCACTGTGTAGAACATAATCACCTTATAATACTCACCTAAAGGGCAAAGCGGTGCAGACTGGTCGGATGGGTGTCTCCATTCTCCAATAGCGGCGCCTCTTCTTTCGGCCATCTTTGTCCTCCTTCTTCTGAATCCTGGGTGCATGATGCATTCTACGTCATCCACAGTAGCCGGCATTGAGGTCCTGCGCAAGCGCACTACAATACTTTGATCTGCCCTTCTCAGGGCAGATCAAAGTGCTCCTCAAAAAGTAACTAAACTTTTGGGATAATTTTTTGTTTTATGCCCAATAATTCTGAGCAGATTGGTGAGGAATCTGTTCTTGAAACTCCCAAAAATAGCTGAAAAGCTCTTTTAGAAGAGCACACACAGCACAGAGCAGATGCTGTAGAAAGTAGTCCTGTCCCTTGAGCCGTGCACTTCTAAGGAGTCTTTTGAGCTATTTACGGCGGTCTCAGGACCCAGACCCACATAAATGTGCTCAGAATTAATGTACCTAAAACATAGAAGATATCTCCCAAAAATTAAGGTATTTTTTAAATGTTTCACAGTACTATGGTTCCTGTATTGTCCACAGTCTGATGATGGCTGGTAACAAATCCTGCTATCTCCTTATTATTGTTACATACATACTAGGAGCTGCAGTTTCATGCCAGACAATTTTATGTTGGGTTAGCATTAGTTCTGGTGACGTAGTAGTGATTTGAGCTTGATTTTGGTAATGTAATCATGTACAAATGATGGCTCTGGTGATGTAGTAGTGATTTCAGCTTGGTTCTGATTATGCATTCATATACCAATGGCGGTTCTGGTAATGTAGCAGTGTGCAGATGGTGGTTCTGGTGATGTAGCAGTGTGCAGATGGTGGTTCTCGTGATGTAGTAGTGATTTGAGGTTGGTTCTGGAGATGTTGTCATGTACAAATGGTGGTTCTGATAATGTTATCATTATTTGAGGTTGGTTCTGGTGATGTATTTGTGTAGATGTAGCAATATTTAATTTATTAGATTTAATAGTAGATCATTATATCTCCCATACAGTATAGATAGGTGTCCCATCATGCGGCTGGCAGTTATCCTTCCTAACTCTCCTATACACTATACACAGGTGTCCCATCATGCGGCTGGCAGCTGTCTCCCTGATTCTCGCATACACAGGAGAGTTCACTTTTGTTGAGTGTTCGTGTTCTCTATGAGACAGACGCCACTACACATCTCTACTACTATCTGAAGGGAATGTGAATGGTTTGGGTGTGTGCACACCATGGCCTTTACACATCTGTGAATCTATTGAGTTTTTCAGGAGAAGGACAGGTTAGGAAACACTGGCATCTTTTTTAAATTGAAATTGTTTTAAGTACTAGTTAGCGACTTCTTGGTGGCAACCCCCTTTCTTCTTTCCCCCCTCCCCCCTTCTTTTCCTTTTCTCCCTTTTCTTCCCTTATTTTTTCCTCTTTCCTTCCTTTCTCAATTTTCAATTCCCTTATCCCACTAACCATTTATACGGCTGTATATATCCTCACCACTTCTTCACATTCACATTGCGACACCCTCCCCTCTCTTTCACTCACCCATAGGTAATATGTGTTTTGGGTTTTTTTTACGCCTGATGCCATGTCATGATGTAATTGTAAATAATTTTCTGTTTTCTCTTTATTTTGTATCATGCATGCCCCAATACTTTTCTGTGCCTGACGAAGGCTCTTGTATGAGCCGACACGTTGGACAGTAACGTTTAATTGTGAAAATAAAAATCATTCAAGCATACCATACCTGGACTCTTCAATTCTTCTTGTACTGTGTGCCGGAGTCCTCCTTCACATAGGTTAGGAAACACTGGCATCTTTTTTAAATTTAAATTGTATTAAGTACCAGTCAGCGACTTCTTGGTGGCAACAGCATGAAAAATGGTTCAAATACCTGTTTTAACCACTTAGTGTCTTTGAAAACCTGAAGCTGTTAAAATAAGCAATATAAAACTGAACGTATGCGCAGCAAGTGCAGATCTTTATTCCTATGGCGTTTAGCACTTTTTCAAGTGTGTTACAGAGTAGTGTCTTAAATAATGTCGCGTGCACAAAATCATAATTTTACGTTGTCAGTAAAGGGTGCGACCACATAAAGTGTCTAGGGCAGCATGACGGCCAAATACAGCCCGGCCCATGCTACTGTGTAATATCCCCCATTTTGCTGTAAAATGTCTCCAATTCTGCTGAATAATATCTTCCATGCCGCTGTGTAATATCCCCCATTCTGCTTTGTAATGTCCCCCATGTTGCTGTGTATTTTCTACCATGCTACAGTGTAATATCCTTCTATTCTGCTGTATAATGTCCCCTATGCTGCTGTGTAATATACCCCCATTCTGCTGTATAATGTCTCCCATTCTCTTCTGTCATGTTCCCTATGCTAATGTGTAATGTACCCAATGCTGCTGTATAATGTACCCAATTCTGCTGTGTAGTGTCCCCCCTACTGCTGTGTAATGTTCTCCATGCTACTGTGTAATATCTGGCACTCTGCTGTATGTCTCCCATGCTGCTGTGTATAATCTCCATTTAGCTGTGTAATATCCCCATGCTGCTGTGTAATTTCCCCAATTATGCTGTGTAATATCTCCCATGCTGTTGTGTAATATGCCCCATTCTGCTTTCTAATATCCCCCATTCTGGTGTATAACGTCTTTAATTTTGCTATATAATGTCCGCAATGCTGCTGTGTACTATCCCCCATTCTTCTGTATAATATACCCCATGGTGCAGTATAATAAACCCTATTCTGCTGTCTTATGTTCCGCATTCTACTGTATAATGTCCTCCATGCTACTGTGTATTATCTGGCATTCTGCTGTATGTATCCCATGCTCCTATGTAATACCCCCATTCTTCTGTATAATGTCTCCCATGCTGCTGTGTAATATATCCCACTTTTTGCTTTGTAATACCTCCCATTCTGCTGTATGGTGTCCCCAAATATATCTGTGTAATGTTCCCCATGCTACAGTGTAATATCCCCTATTCTGCTGTATAATATCCCACTGGTTCCTGTGTATTGTTCCAAATGCTGCTGTGTAATGTTCCCTTTGCTGATGTATAATGTCTCCCATATAGCTGTGTACTGTCCCCCATGCTGTTGCGTAATGTTCCCCATGCTGCAGTGAAATCTGCCCTATGCGGCTGTGTAATATACCCCCATTCTGCTTTATAATGTCTCCCATGCTCTTCTGTCATGTTCTCTATGCTGCTGTTTAATGTACCCCATGCTGCCGTGTAATGTCCCTTCTGCTGCTTTTTAATATGTCTCATTCTGCTTTACAATGTTTCCCATGCTTCTGTGTAATATCCCCCATTCTGCTGTATAACGTCCTCCATGCTACTTTTTATTATCCGCCATTCTGCAGCATGCCTTCCATCTTTCTGTGTAATAGCCACATTCTGCTGTGTAATGTCTCCCATGCTCTTGTGTAATATCCCCCATGCTGCTGTGTTTACATCCCACATTCTGCTTTGTAATATCCCCCATTTTGCTGTATAATGTCCCCCATGTTGCTCTGTAATGTTCCCCATGTTACTGTGTAATATACCCCAAATATGTTGTATAATGTCCCCCATGTTGCTCTGTAACGTCCCCCGTGCTGCTTTGTAATATCACCATTCTGCTGTATAATGCCCCTCATGCTGCTGTGTAATATCCCCTATTCAACTGTATAATGTTCCCCATGTAGCTATGTAATATCACCCCGTTCTGCTGTATAATGTCCTCTATTCTACTGTGTATTATGTGCCATTCTACAGCATGCCTCCCATCTTTCTGTGTAATATCCCCATTCTGCTGTATAATGTTTCCCATCTCCTTATGTTATATTCCCCATGCTGCTGTGTAATATCCCCATTCCGCTGCAGAATGTCACCCATGTGGCAGTATAATATCCCCCATTCTGCTTTTTAATGTCCACCATGCTGCCGTGAAATTTCTCCTCTTGCTGCTGTATAATGTACCCAATGCTGCTGTGTGATTTCCCCCATTCTGCTGTATAATATCCCCATTGGTGCAGTGTACTTTTTTTCCATTTTGCTGTGTAATGTCTCCCCTGCTGCTGTATAATTTCCTCTCTGTTTTTTGTAATATATGCCATTCTGCTGTATGTCTCCTATGCTGCAGTGTAATATCCCCCATTCTAATGTATAATGTCTCCCATTTTGCTCTGCAATATACTCCATTCTGCTGTATAATATACCCCATGGTGCAGTGTATTCTTTTTCATTCTGCTGTGTAATGTCTCCCTCTGCTGCTATATAATGTCCTCCAAGGTATTTTGTTATATCTGCCATTTTGCTGTATGTCTTCCATGCTGCTGTGTAATATCCCCATGCTACTATGTAATATCTTCCATTTGCTGTGTAACATCCCCCGTTCTGCTATGTAATATCCCTCTTGCTGATGTATAATATCCCCCATTCTGCTGTGTAATGTCCCCCATGTTGCTCTGTAATGTTCCCCATGTTGCTGTCTAATATCCCCAATTCTGCTGTATATTGTCCTCCATGTTGCTGTGTAACATCCCCCATTCTACTTTGTAATCCCCCCATTCTGCTGTATAATGTCTCCCATGTTGCTGAGTAATGTCCCTCATTATACGTATATTGTGTATATTGTCCCTATGCTGCTGTGTAATTTACCTCATGCTGCTATATAATCTACCCAATGCTGCTGCATAATATCCCCCATTTTGCTGTGTAAGATCCCCCTTGGTGCTGTGTAATATCCCCATTCTGCTTTGTAATATCCCCCATTCTGCTGTATAATGTCCTCCATGCTACTGTGTAATATCTGCAATTCTGCTGTATGTCTCTGATGCTGCTGTGTAATATCCCGACTCTGCTTTGTAATATACCCCATTCTGCTGTGTTATGTCTCCCATGCTGCTGTGTAATATGACCCATTCTGCTTTGTAATGTCTCAATGTTGCTTTATAATGTTCCCCAGGTTTCTGTGTAATGTCTTCCACGTTATCTATCTATCTATATATATATATATATATATATATATATATATATATATATATATATATATAAAATATATATATATATATATATAAAATATATGTATATATGATTGCCTTATTCTGTCTGTCTTGCTCCAAAATGAGTTACTATAGTGACAGCCATCACATTGGCCACTCGGCCCGGCCACGCCCCCCACACGCATTGGCCGTTTGGCTTGGCCCAGCCACTCCCCCTGCACTCATTTGCCGCTCAGCCCGGCCATGCCCCCCACACGCATTGGCCGCTTGGCTCGGCCTGGCCATGCCCCCACACACTGTTCCCGCTTGGCCACGCCCTCCACACACTGTGCCTGCACGGCCAAGCTTCCCTCATGCTTTGCCCGCTCGGTCACGCCCCCCACACACATTGGGCACATATACACCTCCCCCTAGGACTACTCCACCTATTATACTCCTCCCTCCAGGACTACTCCTCCTATTAGACTCGTCCCCCCAGGGCTTCTCCACCCATTATATTTCTCCCCCGAGGACTACTCCACCTATTATACTCCTCCACCCCAAGACTACTTCTCCTATTATACTCCTCACATCCAGGACTACTCCTCCTATTAGACTCTTCTCCCCCCAGGACTACTCCTCCTATTTTCCTCCTCTCCTCCCAGGACTGCTCCTCTCAATAATCCTCCTCTCTCCTCAGGACTACTCCTCCAACACACACACTGCACAAAACATACCTTCCTCCAAAACACACACACACCCCTGTTGTGAATGTCAGTTATGCTTTGGCTGCTGTGAGGCTCCCTCTTGTGGCCAGGAATGGTTTGGACAGAGACCAGGTGTGTTGAGCAATGGGCCTTTCCATTCCTAACTCTCTGCTTATTTAAACCCTGGTCTGATAGCAGGCTATGCCGGATGTCAGTTGTTCTTTGTTCACCAGCCTGCTTCATCCTGCTCCAGAGTATTGCTCCTATAAGTCCATGTGTTTGTTGCTTCTTGAATTTGTAATGGTTCCTGCTTTCAGTTCATTGGTATGACAAGAGCGCCTGGTATAGGACGGAGTTCAGATCTAGCGATCTGAGGGCTTTTTTGTACTATCAGGTTGTTGGATTTTTGCAGGGTTTTTCTCTGGCCACCATCAGTCCCTTTCCTGTCCTGTCCTATTTAGTCAGTAGGGCCTCACCTTTTGCTAATCCTATCATCTATCTGTGTATTGTGTTTTCCTAGATCACCGCAGTCTTTGAATGTAGGAGGCTTGCTATTGTTTATCTATTTTCTGAGGCAGAGAGTTATTCATCTTTCCTTCCTTTAGGATAGCTAGTTCTCCGGCTGGGTTCGTGGTGCACAGGATGTTAGTTCACCCTTCGACTACTTCTAGTTGTGATGGTTAGTAAGGGGATGGCGGCCAGATTAGTTGCCAATGCTCTTGTCACCTTTTACCAATGATTTATGGTTGTCTTCCATGGTTCCGAATCATAACACCCCACACACAGCACCACACACACACACACACACACACACACACACACACACAAACCGCACAACACTCACAACACCACATCCACACAACGCTGCAGACACACAGTTAGAATCGGGCCACCTTCTAGTATTGTAATATTCCCTTACTGTGCCTTATAATTTCCTCCATGCTGTTGTGTAATGTCCCTTATGCTGCAGTGTGATATACCCCATTCTGCTGTATAATGTCTCCCATGTTCCTCTGTAATCTTCCCCATACTTCTGTGTAATTTCTCCCATGCTGCTGTATAATGTACCCAATGCTTTTGTGTAATTTCCCCCATTCTGCTGTATAATATCCCCAATGCTGCAGTGAACTATCCCCCATTCTGTTGTGTAATGTCTCTCCTACTGCTGTATAATGTCCTCCTTGCTACTGTGTAATATCTGCCATTCTGCTGTATGACTCCCATGCTTTTGTGGAAAGTCAACATTCTGCTGTGTAATATATCCCATGCTGCTGTTTTATATGCCCCATTCTGCTGTGTAATATCGCCCATTCTATTTTGTAATATCATTCTGCTGTATAATGTCCCCCCATGTTGCTATGTAATGTCCGCCATATTACATTGTAATATACCCCTATTCTGCTGTATAATGTCCCTCATAATGCTGTGTAATATCCCCCATGCTGCTGTGTAATGTCCCCTATGCTTCTGTGTAATATCCCCCATTCTGCTTTGTAATATCCCACATTGTGCTGTATAATGTCCCCCATGCTGCTGTGTAATTTCCTCCCATATTGCTGTATAATGTACTCAATACTAAGTTGTAATATCCCCCATTCTGCTGTGTAATGTCTCCCATGAGGCTCCAATGTGAGGTTTGTGGGGGAGGGGCAGGCAGAGGCTATAGTCTGGGGTTTGCAATGGAGGGGCAGGCAGAGATTATAGTCTGGGGATTGTGGGGGAGAGGCAGGCATAGGATATAGTCGGGATTGCGAGGGAGGGGCAGGTAAAGGCTATAGTCTGGGGATTGCGGGGGAGGGGCAGGTAGAGGCTAAAGACTAAAGATTAGGTGGCCTATTATTGTAGTCTGGGGATTAGGGGGCCTATGACTCTAGACAGTGGTTGGGGAGCTGGGGCTGTTAGTATAGTCTTAGAGTTAGGGGGTCTATTGCTGTAGGAGGGGTGTTTAGGGAGCCTATTGCTGTAGGAGGGGGTTTATGATGAGTATCGCTGTAGAGGGGGGTTATGGAGGCCTATTGCTGTAGGAGGAGTATTTAGGGTCCTATTGCTGTAGGAGGGGGGTTTAAGGGGCCTATTGCTGTGGGGGGGTTTAGGGGGGCTATTGCTGTAGAGGAAGGTTTAGGGGGCCTATTGCTGTAGAAGAAGGCTTTGGGAACCCATTGGTGTAGATGGGGGGGGGGGGGTTTAGCTTGCCTATTGCTGTAGAGTGGGGTTTAGGGGGCCTATTGCTGTAGATGGCAAGTTTAGGTAGCCTATTGCTGTAAAGGGGGGAGAAGGGAGCTTATTGCTGTAGATGAGGGTTTAGGGGGCCTATTGCTGTAGATGGTGGGTTTAGGGAGGCTTACAGAGTGAAAGATAGTGTAAAGGATAAAATCGATGGGGAAAAGTGTAAGGACTCAGTATGTTGGGGTTCTCAGTATGGAGAGGGGTAGATGTAGAAACTTGGTACTCAAGATCAATGTGAACAGTGGTTTTTATTGTGAAGAACATGTAGGACCAGCACAAGTACAAATGTTTCGGTCAAAAGATCTTAATCAGGGGGTCCAAGGTCCTCAGAAAGTATAGTAGCGTGGCGAGCGGCGTAGCCCAGTATGACGTGGTGTCCACCGCTGTCTATGTGGCAATGATGTGCTTGTGCTGGTCCTACAAGTTCTTGATAAGAAAAACCACTATTCACGTTGATCTTGAGTGCTAAGTTTCTACAACTATTTGATACGGTTTGGGACCCTACTTGTGCACCACCCCAGAAGTGACATGTGTATCAATGTATTAAGTATAGAGAGAGGGAAGGATTGGGAGCTCATTATCGAAAAGGAGCTAGCATGGGGATTCAGTATGAACAGGGGCAATGTGAGGTGTCAGTATGGAAACTGGGCAGCATGGGTGGGCTCAATATGGAGTGGAGCAATGTAAGGGACTCAGTATGAGACGTGAGGTAGTGTGGGGGTGCTCAGGATTAGGGCTCTTTTCCACTACGTCGCTAGTGATCCAAAAGGAATGTTCAGTCCATTTCATCTCCTTAAGTTTCTGTAGCAGGGTTTTTGTGTCCTTTATGTAAACGACGGTGCGCTTCATGAGCGGTTGTAAAATATTGTCTAACCAATCTGAAAGGTGGCTGGTTAGCGATCCCGTGCTAGCAACAATGGGTCTTAACGGAGGGAGGAAGGTGTCCTTGTGAACTTTGGGTAGACTCTGAAAGATGGGGCAAATAGGAGTATCCACCATGAGGTATTCCTAGGTTTTCTTGTTTAGAATCCCCCAATCTTAATTTTGATGTAGAATATTCTGTAATTTGGTAGAAAAAATATTTGTTGGGTCCCCGTTCAAATGCCTTTAGGTAGAGTGGCCATTTAGTATGGTGGATATTTCTCTTTCATAAAGAGTTTTATCTAAAATGACCACTGATACCCCTGACCAACGGACCACGAGCACCCCTCGGATTTTGTGGCATAGGAAGAAAGGTGAGCTGAACAATAATTTTTTAGGGGGAAAAACTGACCGAAGTGCTTCTTTAACCCCTTCACGACTATGGACGGAAATATCCGTCCTTGTGCCCTTGGCCTTACCGACCAAGGACGGATCTTTCCGTCATGGCGGAATCGCGGCACCGGAGCCTCCGGTGACTGCAATATGTTAACATAAACTGCAGATTCGGGGAGGAGGGGATCTGTTCCTGACCTCAGGAGGGGTGGTGCCTCCTCCCCGGACCTACGGAGGCTGTGATTGGCTGACAAACGCCGCTCAACCAATCACAGCCACTGTAATGTTCCAGCCATTTAAAGTGACTGAAACATTGAAATCCAGCCCTGGCCAGTGCAGCTGTAGCACTGGCCATTGGCTGGAGCTGGGTGACCTCACTGGATCACTCTCCCCCAGCTCCAGTAGCTCTGATTGGAGAGATCGGCCTTGTGACCGATTTCTCCAATCACAGTGGACCTGTTGCCGGTGACCGTCCCCATCAGCTTCACTTGTCGTCCCTGCAGCACGCCAGCACAGTGAGTGTACACAGTGCAATGGCAGGGCGACAAGCTCCGGTCCCATGCTGTTATGAGACCGGAACATGGGACCCGGAAGTTGCCGCGCTGCCATTGCACTGTATGAAACCGGCGAAAAGCCTCCCGATCCGCCGCCACCGCTGCCCTCCGCGATCTGCCACCTGTCTCCCCGATCTCCTGCCCGCACCCCCACCCCTCGTATCTGCTGCCCGCACCCTCACCCCCACACCTCCCGATCCGCTGCCGCCGCCCTCCATCTTCCACAGTGCCACCGCTCCCCCCGATCTGCTGCCCGGCCCCTCACCCCTCGTGATCGGTGCCCGCCCCCTCACCTCCGTGATGTGCTGCGCGATCCCTGTCCTCCTCCATCTGTCATAGTGCCACCGCTCCCTCCGATCTGCTGCCTGGCCCCTCCCCCTTGTGATCGGTGCCCGCCCCCTCCCCTCCGTGATGTGCTGCTCGCTCCCTCCCCTCCGTGATGTGCTGCTCGCCCCCTCCCCTACGTGATGTGCTGCACGCTCCCCCCACCTCTCACCCCCGTAGTCAGCCACCCGCCCCCTCCCCTGTCACCCCCGTGATGTGTGCTTCCTCCCCTGTCTCCCCTGTGATGTGTGCTCCCTTACCTGTCACCGCCGTGATGTGTGCTCCCACTCCTGTCACCGCTGTGATGTGTGCTCCCTCCCCTGTCACCCCCGTGATGTGTGCTCCCTCCCCTCACACCCCCGTGATCTGTGCTCCCTTCCCTGTCACCCCCGTGATGTGCGCTCCCTCCCCTGTCACCCCCGTGATCTGTGCTCCCTCACCTGTCACCCCTGTGATCTGTGCTCCCTCACCTGTCACCGCCGTGATGTGTGCTCCCTCACCTGTCACCCCCGTGATGTGTGCTCCCTCACCTGTCACCCCCGTGATGTGTGCTCCCTCACCTGTCACCCCCGTGATCTGTGCTCCCTCACCTGTCACCCCTGTGATCTGTGCTCCCTCACCTGTCACCCCCGTGATCTGTGCTCCCTCACCTGTCACCGCCGTGATCTGTGCTCCCTCACCTGTCACCGCCGTGATCTCTGCTCCCTCACCTGTCACCCCCGTGATCTGTGCTCCCTCATCTGTCACCCCCTTGATCTGTGCTCCCTCACCTGTCACCCCCGTGATCTGTGCTCCCTCACCTGTCACCCCCGTGATCTGTGCTCCCTCACCTGTCACCCCCGTGATCTGCTGTCCGCTCTCCCTCCACCTCTCACCCCCGTGATCTGCGCTCTGCTCACCTGTCTCCCCCGTTATCTGCGCTCCCTCACCTCTCACCCCTGTGATCTGTGCTCTGCTCACCTATCTCCCCCGTGATCTGCGCTGCGCTCCCTCTCCCACCTCTCACCCTCCCCGATCTGCTGCCTCCTTCATCTCCTGTGATCTTGCTGCCTAGATCCATCCTGTAGGGTAACTATCCCCAATCTCACCTCCCACTCCCCTTCCCCCCCATCCTCTGCCGCTCCTGCATCCACTGCGCCCTCTCCCATCTGCCCCCACCCTATCCCAGCCGCCGCCGTCTCACATTCACAGATGCTCCCTTTATATGCCGCTGTCTTCCCATCTGCCGCCGCCCAATCTGCCGCCCCCCAATCTGCCGCTGTTCTGATCCATCCTTTAAGTATTGTTCGTGGCTCTTTTCTAACCATCCCCAATCGCATCTCCCACTCCCTCTCCCCCCCTCCTCCCCCACCTGCCTGCCGCCAAGTGCTGATCAGCTACGTGATTGGCTGATCAGGTACGTAATTGTTGCTCTAGTTTTTGCTTTTTTTGTGCACCCCAAATAAAAAAAAAACAAAACAGAACATGTACAATTAGGTACCTGATCAGCAATCGTCCTGCAGTCGTACTCGACTTTGGACAGGACTTTATTTTTCCATCCCACCTTGTCCCCCCCCCCCTTTTTTGCAGAACATTTGTGCGTGCGCCCTATTTTTTTTCTATGCCATGTGGGTTTAGTTTCCAAAATGGGGTCACATGTGGGGGAGCTCCACGGTTTTAGCACCTCAGGGAGTCTCCAAACACAACATGGAATACGCTAATTATCCCAGACAATTTTGCGTTTGAAAAGTCAAATGACGCTCCTTGCATTCTGAGCCCTGCTGTGCACCCAAACATTTGATTTCCACCACATATGAGGTGTCTGTGTACTCAGGAGAAATTGCACAATACATTTTATGGTGCAATTTTTCCTGATACCCTTGTGAAAAAAAAGCTACCTAGTTGAAGTAACAATTTTGTGGTAAAAAAATTATTTTTTTTTATTTTCACGGCTCAACTCTATTAACTTTTGTGAAGCCACCAGAGGTTCAAAGTGCTCAATAAACATCTAGATAATATCCATGAGGGGTCTAGTTTCCAAAATGGGGTCACATGTGGGGGAGCTCCACTGTTTCGGCACCTCAGGGGGTCTCCGAACACAACATGGAATACGCTAATTATCCCAGACAATTTTGCGTTTGAAACGTCAAATGATGCTCCTTGCATTCTGAGCCCTGCTGTGCGCCCAAACATTTCATTTCCACCACATATGAGGTGTCTGTGTACTCAGGAGAAATTGCACAATACATTTATGGTGCAATTTTTCCTGATACCCTTGTGAAAAAAAACCTACCTGGTTGAAGTAATTTTGTGTTAAATTTTTTTTTTTTTATTTGCACGGCTCAACTCTATTAACTTTTGTGAAGCCCCCAGAGGTTCATAGTGCTCAATAAACATCTAGATAAATGCCATGAGGTGTCTAGTTTCCAAAATGGGGTCACATATGGGGGAGCTTCACTGTTTCGGTACCTCAGGGGCTCTCCAAACGCAACATGGTGCGGCTAATGATTCTAGCTAATTTTCTGTTCAAAAAGTCAAATGGCGCTCCTTCCCTTCCGAGTCCCGTCGTGCGCCCAAACAGTGTTTTTTCGCCACATATGAGGTATCTGCGTGCTCAGAAGAAATTGCCCAACAAATTTTGGGGGTTCATTTAATCCTACTACCCTTGTGAATATGCAATATTTGAGGCTAAATTAACATTTTTTGTTGCAAAAAGTAAAATGTTCATTTTTTCCTTCCACATTGCTTTAGTTACTGTGAAGCACCTGAAGGGTTAATAACCTTCTTGAATGTGGTTTTGAGTAGCCTGAGGGGTGCTGTTTTTGGAATGGTGTCACTTTTGGGTGTTCTGTGTCATGTAGACCTCTCAAAATCACTTCAAATGTGATGTGGTCCCTAAAAAATGTGGCTTTGTAAATTTTGTTGTAAAAATGAGAAATTGCTCATAAACTTTGAACCCCTATAACTTCCTTAATTTTTTTTTTTTCCCCCTAAATTGTTCTGATGTAAAGTAGACATGTGGGAAATGTTATTTATTAATTATTTTGTATCATATGTCTTGTTGGTTTTAGAGCATAAAAATTAAAAGTTTGAAAATTACAAAATTTTCAAAATTTTCGCGAAATTTACATTTTTTTCCACAAAGAAACACAAAAAATATCGGCCTAAATTTACCACTAACATATGAAGCCCAATATGATATGAGAAAACAATCTCAGAATCACCGGGATCCGTTGAAGCGTTCCAGAGTTATAACCTCATAAAGTGACACTGGTCAAAATTGCAAAAAATGGCCTGGTCTTTGGGGTCAAAATAGGCTTGGGGCTGAAGGGGTTAAAGGGAACCTGTTACCAGATTTGGTGACTATAAACTGCGGCCACCACTAGTGGGCTCTTATGTACAGCATTCTAACATGCTGTAGATAAGAGCCCAGGCCGCTATGTAGAACATAAAAAATCACTTTATAATAGTCACCTAAAGGGCGATGCGGTGCAGACTGGTCGGATGGGTGTCTCCATTCACCAGTAGCGGCGTCTCCTCTTTCGACCATCTTTGTCCTCGTTCTTCTGAATCCTGGGTGCATGATGCATCGTACGTCATCCACAGTAGCCGGCATTGAGGTCCTGCGCAAGCGCACTACAATACTTTGATCTGCCCCACTAAGGGCAGATCAAAGGGCTCCTCAAAAAGTAACTAAACTTTTGGGAGAATTTTTTGTTTTATGCCAAATAATTCTGAGCAGATTGGTGAGGAATCTGTTCTTGAAACTCCCCAAAATAGCTGAAAAGCTATTTTAGAAGAGCGCACAGAGCGGATGCTGTAGAAAGTCATAGTCCTGTGTCATGAGCCGTGCACTTCTAAGGGGTCTTTTGAGCAATTTACGGGGGTTCCTGTATGGCCTGCAGTCTGATGATGGCTGGTAACAAATCCTGGTATCTCATTATTGTTACAGACTTACTAGGAGCTGCAGTTTCATGCCAGACAATTTTATGTTTCGTTGGCTTTAGTTCTGGTGATGTAGTTGTGATTTGAGCTTGATTTTGGTGATATAGTCATGTACCAATGATGATTCTGGTGATGTAGTAGTGATTTCAGCTTGGTTCTGATTATTCATTCATATGCCAATGGCAGTTCTGGTAGTGTAGCAGTGTGCAGATGGTGGTTCTGGTGATGTAGAAGTGTGCAGATCGGGGTTCTGGTGATGTAGCACTGTGCAGATGGTGGTTCTGGTAATGTTATCGTTATTTGAGGTTGGTTCTGGAGATGTCATATACAGATTGTGGTTCTGGTAATGTTATCGTGATTTGAGGTTGGTTCTGGTGATGTATTTGTGTAAATGTAGCAATATCTAATTTATTAGATTTGATAGTAGATCATTATAGGGTCAGTGTGCCACGCTAAATAAATATGTCTTAATGAGACCATATGTCTGCCAAAGAAGTATTTGACTAAAGCCCCCATACGCTACAGCTGTCCCATCTTTTGTATGGCAGCTATCTCCCTAACTCTCCCATGCACTATAGACTGATGTCCCATTATTCGGCTGGCAGCTGTCTCCCTGACTCTCCAATACACTATAGACAGCTGTTCCATCTTTCGGCTGGCAGCTTTCCCCCTTACTCTCCAATACACTATAGACAGCTGTTCCATCTTTCGGCTGGCAGCTTTCCTCCTTACTCTCCCATACACTATAGACAGGATTCCAATCATGCAGTTGGCAGCTGTCTTCCTGATTCTCCCATACACAGGAGCGCTCACTTTGTTGAGTGGTCGTGTTCTCTATGAGACAGACGCTACTACACATCTCTGGCAGTGGCTCACCTCTTAGAGAGAAAAGGATCTTACAGTCCAGAATTAGACCTGCTGGGTCATCACTCCTCTGACAGACTGTCGGCCGAGCCTGTCTATCTCCGGGTTCAGCCAACTGTAGTCTGTGTACAAGCGCCTTAATTACTATCTGAAGGGAATGTGAATGGTTTGGGTGTGTGCACACCATGGCCTTTACACATCTGTGAATCTATTGAGTTTTTCAGGAGGAGGACAGGTTAGGAAACACTGGCATCTTTTTTAAATTGAAATTGTTTTAAGTACTAGTCAGCGACTTCTTGGTGGCAACAGCATGAAAAATGGTTCAAATACCTGTTTTAACCACTTAGTTTCTTTGAAAACCTGAAGCTATTAAAGTAAGCAAAATAAAGTATGCGCAGCAAGTGCAGATCTTCATTCCTATGGCGTTTAGCACTTTTTCAAGTGTGTTACAGAGTAGTGTCTTAAATAGATGTCGCACAAAATCATAATTTTACGTTGTCAGTAAAGGGTGCGACCACGTAAAGTGTCTAGGGCAGCATGACGGCCAAATACAGCCCTGCCCATTCTACTGTGTAATATCCCCCATTCTGCTGTAAAATTTCTCCAATTTTGCTGAATAATATCTCCCATGTCGCTGTGTAATATCCCCCATGTTGCTGTGTAATGTTCCCCATGCTGCGGTGTAATTTCCTTCCATGCTGCTGTATAATGTACCCAATACTAAGTTGTAATATCCCCCATTCTGCTGTGTAATGCCTCCCTTGTGGCTCCAATGTGAGGTTTGTGGTGGAGTGGCAGGCAGAGTCTATAGTCAGGGGGTTGAGGGGCAGGGCCAGGCAGAGGCTATAGTCTGGGGATTGCGGTGGAGGGGCAAGGAGAGGCTATTATCTGGAGATTGCAAGGGAGGGACAGGCAGAGGCTATAGTCTGGGGATTGTGGTGGTAGGGGAGGCATAGGATATAGTCGGGATTGCGGGGGAGGGGCAGGTAGAGGCTAAATACTAAGGATTAGGTGGTCTATTATTGTAGTCTGGGGATTAGGGGGCCTATGACTCTAGACAGTGGTTGGGGAGCTGGGGCTGTTAGTATAGTCTTAGAGGGTCTATTGCTGTAGTAGGGGGGTTTATGGAGAGTATCGCTGTAGGAGATAGGGTTTAGGGGGCCTATTGCTGTATGAGGAGTGTTTAGGGTCCTATTGCTGTATGAGTGGGGTTTAAGGGGCCTATTGCTGTGGGGGTGTTTAGGGGGGCTATTACTGTACAGGAAGGTTTAGGGGGCCTATTCCTGTAGAGGGTGGTTTGGGTAGCCTATTGCTGTAGAAGGGGGCTTAGGGAACCTATTGGTGTAGATGGGGAGTTTTGGTTGCCTATTGTTGTAGAGGGGGGTTTAGGGGGCCTATTGCTGTAGAGGGGGGGATAAAGGAGCTTATTGCTGTAGAGGAGGGTTTAGGGGGCCTATTGCTGTAGATGGTGGGTTTAGGGAGGCTTACAGAGTGAAAGATAGTGCAAAGGATAAAATCGATGGGGAAAAGTGTAAGGACTCAGTATGTTGGGGTTCTCAGTATGGAGAGGGGTAGATGTAGAGACTTGGTACTCCAGATCAATGTGAACAGTAGTTTTTATTGTGAAGAACTTGTAGGACCAGCACAAGTACAGATGTTTTGGTCAAAAGACCTTAATCAGTGCGTGCAGAGGGTCCTCAGAAAGTATAGTAGAGTTGCGTAGCCCGGTATGACGTGGTGTCCACCGCTGTCTGTGTGACAATGATGTGCTTGTGCTGGTCCTACAAGTTCTTTATAATAAAAACCACTATTCACGTTGATCTTGAGTGCCAAGTTTCTACAACTATTTGATACGGTTTGGGACCCTACTTGTGCACCACCCCAGAAGTGACGTGTGTGTCAATGCATTAAGTATAGAGAGGGGGGAAGGATTGGGAGCTCATTATCGAAAAGGAGCTAGCATGGGGATTCAGTATGAACAGGGGCAGTGTGAGGTCTCAGTATGGAAACGGGGCAGCATGGGTGGGCTCAGTATGGAGTGGAGCAATTTACGGGACTCAGTATGAGACGTGAGGTAGTGTGGGGGTGCTCAGCATTAGGGCTCTTTTCCACTTGTGTACCGCTTCCGATGCGAGAACAGCACCCTATGCACGCCACTAGTGTGCAATTTACTTTGCACCTGTGAAGTGTCCATCATGTTGAGAGGTTTGTCTGCATCCTGTTTGTGCATTAGATGTTTTGGCCTGGGCTAACTGGACTGGTTGCCCTCCTTTCTGCTGTGAGTATATTTTATAATACATTTTTGGGGAGTTTTTATCTCTTTTTGTTGCTATTTGTGAATAATATTAACTCAATGGACTGAAAATGTGAAAACGGAATGAAGTGGAGTAAAGTAAAACAAGTATAATGAAATTCCTTATCCAGGAATGAAAAATAAAATAAAATAAAATGAAAAAAATGTGCAAAGTGTATGTGTATTGTGTATGATTTTATGATTAATCTGAAAGAAAGTAATAAGAAATATAAAATATACTTTCAAATATTAGGTAAAGAAGGGAGCCAAACAGTTGGATATGGACCATTTCTTGTCCAGGAGAAAACTAGGCCTAGTTTTTAGACCTTAAATTCTAGAGATTGTTTGTGCTTATGTAGAAAAAGGAAAGGTTTATGACCTATGTGGGTATCAATAAAATGACAGTCCAATAGTAGTAATTATTTACTACAAAATTGTTATAAACAAATTCCCATAAATCAATTAATAATTATTCTACCTATATGCATTCATTTATATAAATTCTAGGGGGACCTGCAGGTAAAAAAAAAATATATATAATAGTGATATATTTCATCTGCAAATTATAAATTGGATCATATCGGGTGGTAATTGGTTGCAGAGTAGAACCCAAAAGGTATATTTAAATGATAAATTGGAAATCTGAATGAAAATTAAGACCTAATGGTTGCCTGGTATCTAATTTAAGGATCCATTTGGCCTCTGCGTATAGTAAAGCTGCAAACCAGTAACTCCCTCTGGGTGGTCTGGTAACATGTTCAATACCTGCCACCATGAAGGAGGTGAAATCCCCATCATGTACAGTTAGGTCCAGAAATATTTGGACAGTGACACAATGTTCGCGAGTTGGGCTCTGCATGCCACCACATTGGATTTGAAATGAAACCTCTACAACAGAATTCAGATAGAAATTGTAGGAATTGTACACATTTCTTTACAAACACTCCACATTTTAGGAGGTCAAAAGTAATTGGACAAATAAACCAAACCCAAACAAAATATTTTTATTTTCAATATTTTGTTGCGAATCCTTTGGAGGCAATCACTGCCTTAAGTCTGGAACCCATGGACATCACCAAACACTGGGTTTCCTCCTTCTTAATGCTTTGCCAGGCCTTTACAGCCGCAGCCTTCAGGTCTTGCTTGTTTGTGGGTTTTTCCGTCTTAAGTCTGGATTTGAGCAAGTGAAATGCATGCTCAATTGGGTTAAGATCTGGTGATTGACTTGGCCATTGCAGAATGTTCCACTTTTTTGCACTCATGAACATGTTTTGCTGGGTTTCACAGCTGTGTATAAGCTAGGTGATATGATGTTACCTATAGGTTTAGCTTTTGTAGCCACAATATTGACACCTCGTGAGAGTATATGATTTAATTCTCTATCCTGTTGTAAGAGAGGAATGTATTGTAAAAAAAATATTTTGATGTTGAAAAAATCCCGGCTATATGGGGTGGAAAAGGTAACACGTTCAGTATAGGTATTTTTCTTAGATTTATCTCTCAGTAGATCATCACGTGACCTAGTTCTAAAGATACTTAGTGCTCTATTCAAAGAATGGTCGGTATACCCTCTCCTCTTCAACCTACTCCTGATGTTCTTGGCTTCTGTGGAAAAGGAGGTTTCAGAGGAACATAGCCTCTTGGCCCTGAGGAATTCGCCTACCGGTAAATTGAGTAGAGTGTGTGGAGTTTGACAACCGTCTTCATGTAAGGTGGCGTTTCCACTGATCTCTTTCCTGTACAGAGTTATCTCGATATCATCTGTATTGGAATTACCTGATAGTTGTATGTCAAGAAAAGAAGCAGAATGGGTAAGATAGATTAACTGAAAACCGCAGATTCAAGCTATTCTTGTTCAGATATGTGCTCAATGATTTGATAAACTCCTGTGGAGTGATATCTGTTTTATGATCACAGATAAACATCTGGTCACCTATGTACCTAGCGTACATGTGTGACCAGATGTGTGTGAGGTATGGATTGTTTGCGGTATGTATGTATTGTTCTTCCCAGTATGCCATGTATAAGTTTGCTAGAGCGCATGACAAACTAGCTCCCATAGGGATGCTATATTTATCAAGATGAAAAAATAGGGCTTGTAAAGCTTCTTCATGGGGAATATAGGGATAGAGTGAAACTATGTTGCTAGTAGTCCAAAAGGAATGTTTAGTCCAGTTCATCTCCTTAAGATTCTGGAGGAGGCTTTTTGTTTCCTTTATGTAAACGACGGTGCGCTTCATGAGCGGTTGTAAAATATTGTCTAACCAATCTGAAAGGTGGGTGGCTGGTTAGCGATCCCGTGCTAGCAACAATGGGTCTTAACGGAGGGGGGAAGGTGTCCTTGTGAACTTTGGGTAGACCCTGAAAGATGGGGCAAATAGGAGTATCCACCATGAGGTATTCCTAGGTTTTCTTGTTTAGAATCCCCCAATCATAACCTTGTTGTAGAATATTCTGTAATTTAGTAGAAAAAATATTTGTTGGGTCCCCGTTCAAACGCATTTAGGTAGAGTTGTCATTTAGTATGGTGGATATTTCTCTTTCATAAAGAGTTTTATCTAAAATGACCACTGATCCCCGTGACCAGCGGACCACGAGCACCCCTCGGATTTTGTGGCATAGGAAGACAGGTGAGCTGAGCAATAATTTTTTAGGGGAAAAAAATGACCGGAGTGCTTGTTTAAAGGGGTGGTTCACCCATTTTTTTTTATTTTCCCAATGAGTGTCACTTACCATTATATGCATCTTCTCCATTGGCTTGTATTTCCAGTTCTGGCACTGAGCGGCGCTATCCTGCACGCTCAGTGCCTGTCACATGACCCCCTGGAGCTGTGGCCGCCAGTATCCTCTGACGTCCCGGCATTTCCGGGCTCTCAAACTTGACGCTTACGTCAGAGGATTCCGGCGCCACTCACACTGATTGACTGGGCTGTGGGGAGTGACTACCGCACGTCACAGCCCAGCATCGAGGGGAGGATCCGGAGGACGCCAGTGTGGAGCGGTGAAAGCAAAGCGCGCCGCTTACCATCGGTCAGCTGTGGGAGGTACAGGCTCCAGTGTGGAGTACAGGGGGGTTTCCTCTGCTGAATTCCCCCCTGTTACGCAAGTATGTGATCACACTGTCCACCCTCCCGCTGTGCTCAGCTGTCAGGAGAGCGGGCGGTGTCGGCAGTGTGATCTTATAATTTTACCAGCAGCACAGGTGACCGGACGCTGCATGGGACCAATCTGCTCCACTCTGTCACCTGCACAAGTCCCAGAGTGGAGACGGTAAGTTACATGTAGCATCCGGTCACCTGCACAACAAGTCCCAGAGTGGAGACAGTAAGTTACATGTAGCATCCGGTCACCTGCACAACAAGTCCCAGAGTGGAGACAGTGACATGCTCTGCTCTGACACATAGTGTGCTATATGTCACTAACTGTCTCCACTCTGGGACTTGTTGTGCAGGTGACCGGATGATACATGTCACTAACTTGCTCCACTCTGTGACTTCTGCTGCATAGTACCAACTGTATACACCATGATTACCATGATTAGGCAGTGCACACAGGAAGGAGGGGAGGGAACTGTTGTGGTGGAGATCTGAGGGGAGGGAACAGTTTGGGTGGAGCTCAGAGTGGGTGTGAGATAGCTTGCTATGGTAGTTACTGCAAAGGATTATGGAAGTTGTAGTACCTGAACCCAGGAAGTCAAGAGAGCCATTAACTCCATCAGAGCCGGAGCCAGAAATGAGGATGTTATGCTAGAGCATGATAAAAGGTAATATTGGTAAAATAACGTGATAGATGTGTGGAGAGGCACATAATAGCAAGATTTATCAGAAAAAAAAATCAGTTTTGGTAACTGGACAACTTCTTTAAAGGGAACCTGTCACCAGATTTGGTGATTATAAGCTGCGGCCACCACTAGTAGGCTCTTATGTACAGCATTCTAACATGCTGTAGATAAGAGCCCAGGCCGCTGTGTAGAACATAACAATCACTTTATAATACCTAAAGGGCGATGCGGTGCAGACTGGTCGGATGGGTGTCTCCATTCTCCAATAGTGGCGCCTCCTCTTTCGGCCATCTTTGTCCTCCTTCTTCTGAATCTTGGGTGCATGATACATTCTACGTCATCCACAGTAGCCGGCATTGAGGTCCTGCGCAAGCGCACTACAATACTTTGATCTGCCCTACTTAGGACAGATCAAAGTGCTCCTCAAAACGTAACTAAACTTTTGGGAGAATTTTTTTGTTTTATGCCCAATAATTCTGAGCAGATTGGTGAGGAATCTGTTCTTGAAACTCCCCAAAATAGTTGAAAAGCTCTTTTAGAAGAGCACACACAGCACAGAGCGAATGCTGTAGAACATAGTCCTGTCTCCTGAGCCGAGCACTTCTAAGGGGTCTTTTGAGCAATTTACGGGGGTCTCAGGACCCAGACCCACATAAATGTGCTCAGAATTAATGTACCTAAAACATAGAAGATATCTCCCAAAAATTAAGGTATTTTTTAAATGTTTTACAGTACTATGGTTCGTGTATTGTCCGCAGTCTGATGATGGCTGGTAACAAATCCTGGTATCTCCTTATTATTGTTACATACATACTAGGAGCTGCAGTTTCATGCCAGACAATTTTATGTTGCGTTAGTTCTGGTGACGTAGTAGTGATTTGAGCTTGATTTTGGTAATGTAGTCATGTACCAATGATGGTTCTGGTGATGTAATAGTGATTTCAGCTTGGTTCTGATTATGCATTCATATACCAATGGCGGTTCTGGTAATGTAGCAGTGTGCAGATGGTGGTTCTGGTGATGTAGCAGTGTGCAGATGGTGGTTCTCGTGATGTAGTAGTGATTTGAGGTTGGTTCTGGAGATGTCATGTACAAATGGTGGTTCTGATAATGTTATCATTATTTGAGGTTGGTTCTGGTGATGTATTTGTGTAGATGTAGCAATATTTAGTTTATTAGATTTAATAGTAGATCATTATATCTCCCATACAGTATAGATTGGTGTCCCATCATGCGGCTGGCAGTTATCCTGCCTGACTGTCCTATACAATATACAGAGGTGTCCCATCATTTGGCTGTCAGCTATCTCCCTGACTCTCCCATACAGCTGTCCCATCATGCGGCTGAAAGTTATCCTACCTGACTCTCCTATACACTATACACAGGTGTCCCATCATGTGGCTGGCAGCTGTCTCCCTGATTCTCGCATATACAGGAGCATTCACTTTGTTGAGTGGTCGTGTTCTCTGAGACAGACGCTACTACACATCTCTGGCAGTGGCTCACCTCTTAGAGAGAAAAGGATCCCACAGTCCAAAATTGGACCTGCTGGGTCATCACTTCTCAGACAATCAGACTGTCAGCCGAGCCTGTCTATCTCCGGGTTCAGCCAACTGTAGTCTGTGTACAAGCGCTTTAACTACTATCTGAAGGGAATGTGAACGATTTGGGTGTGTGCACACCATGGCCTTTACACATCTGTGAATCTATTGAGTTTTTCAGGAGGAGGACAGGTTAGGAAACACTGGCATCTTTTTTAAATTGAAAGTGTTTTAAGTACTAGTCAGCGACTTTTTGGTGGCAACAGCATGAACAATAGTTCAAATACCTGTTTTAACCACTTGGTGTCTTTGAAAACCTGAAGCTGTTAAAATAAGCAAAATAAAACTGAACGTATGCGCAGCAAGTGCAGATGTTCATTCCTATGGCGTTTAGCACTTTTTCAAATGTGTTACAGAGTAGTGTCTTAAATAGATGTCGCGTGCACAAAATCATAATTTTACGTTGTCAGTAAAGGGTGCGACCACATAAAGTGTCTAGGGCAGCATGACGGCCAAATACAGCCCTGCCCATGCTACTGTGTAATATCCCCTATTTTGCTGTAAAATGTCTCCAATTTTGCTGAATAATATCTCCTATGCCGCTGTGTAATATCCCCCATTCTGCTTTGTAATATCCCCCATGTTGCTGTGTGTTTTTTACTATGCTACAGTGTAATATCCCTCTATTCTGCTATATAATGTCCCCCATGCTGCGGTGTAATCTCCCCTATGCTGCTGTGTAATATACCTCCATTCTGCTGTGTAATGTCTCCCATTCTCCTCTGTCACGTTTCCTATGCTAATGTGTAATGTATCCAATGCTGCTGTATAATGTACCCAATGCTGCTGTGTAATTCACCCCCATGCTGCTGTATAATGTACCCAATAATGTTGTGTAATATACCCCATTCTACTGTCTATTCCCCATGCTGCAGTGTACTATCCCCCATTCTGCTGTGTAATGTCCCTCTAAAGGCCACTTTACACACAGAGATAAATCTTTGGCAGATCTGTGGTTGCAGTGAAATCATTGACATATTGTTCCATTTGTACACAGCCACAAACCTGGCAGTGATTGTCCACAATTTCACTGCAACCACAGATCTGCCGCAGATGTATGTGTGTGTGACAAGGCCTTTACTGCTGTGTAATGTTCTCCATGCTACTGTGTAATATCTGCCACTCTGCTGTATGTCTCCCATGCTGCTGTGTAGAATCTCCATTTTTCTGTGTAATATCCCCATGCTGCTGTGTAATTTCCCCAATTATGCTGTGTAATATCTCCCATGCTGCTGTGTAATATGCCCCATTCTGCTTTCTAATATCCCCCATTCTGGTGTATAACGTCTCCAATTTTGCTGTATAATGTCCTTCATACTGCTGTGTAATATCCCCATTCTGTTTTGTAATATCCGGCATTCTGCTGTAAAATGTCCCCCATGCTGCTGTGTAATTACCCCCATGCTCCTGTGTACTATCCCCCATTCTTCTGTATAATATACCCCATGGTGCAGTATAATAAACCCTATTCTGCTGTCTTATGTTCCCCATTCTATTGTATAATGTCCTCCATGCTACTGTGTATTATCTGGCATTCTGCTGTATGTATCCCATGCTCCTATGTAATACCCCCATTCTTGTGTATAATGTCTCCCATGCTGCTGTGTAATATAGCCCACTTTTTGCTTTGCAATACCTCCCATTCTGCTGTATGGTGTCCCCCAATATTTCTGTATAATGTTCTCCATGCTACAGTGTAATATCCCCTATTCTGCTGTATAATATCCCTCTGGTTCCTGTGTAATATCCCACTGGTTCCTGTGTAATGTTCCAAAACCTGCTGTGTAATGTTCCCTTTGCTGATGTATAATGTCTCCCATGTAGCTGTGTAATGTCCCTCATGCTGTTGCGTAATGTTCCTTATGCTGCGGTGTAATCTGCCCTATGCGGCTGTGTAATATACCCCCATTCTGCTTTATAATGTCTCCCATGCTCCTTGGTCATGTTCTCTATGTTGCTGTGTAATGTACCCCATGCTGCTGTGTAATGTCCCTTATGCTGCTTTTTAATATGTCTCATTCTGCTTTACAATGTTTCCCATGCTTCTAGGTAATATCCCCCATTCTGCTGTATAACGTCCTCCATGCTACTTTTTATTATCCGCTATTCTGCAGCATGCCTCCCATCTTTTTGTGTAATAGCCACATTCTGCTGTGTAATGTCTCCCATGCTCTTGTGTAATATCCCCCATGCTGCTGTGTAACATCCCACATTCTGCTGTGTAATATCCCCCATTTTGCTGTATAATGTCCCCCATGTTGCTCTGTAATGTTCCCCATGTTACTGTGTAATATACCCCAAATATGTTCCCCATGCTGCTTTGTAATATCCCCATTGTGCTGTATAATGCCCCTCTTGCTGCTGTGTAATATCCCCAATTCAACTGTATAATGTTCCCCATGTAGCTATGTAATATCCCCCCGTTCTGCTGTATAATGTCCTCCATTCTACTGTGTATTATCTGCCATTCTGCAGCATGCCTCCCATCTTTCTGTGTAATATCCCCATTCTGCTGTATAATGTTTTCCAAGCTCTTATGTAATATTCCCCATGCTGCTGTGTAATATCCCTATGCCTGTTTTTTGTAATATATGCCATTCTGCTGTATGTTTCCTATGCTTCTTTGTAATATCACCATGCTGCAGTGTAATAACCCCCATTCTAATGTATAATGTCTCCCATTTTGCTCTGTAATATACCCCATGGTGCAGTGTATTCTTTTCCATTCTGCTGTGTAATGTCTCCCTCTGCTGCTGTATAATGTCCTCCAAGGTATTTTGTAATCTGCCATTTTGCTGTATGTCTTCCATGATGCTGTGTAATATCCCCATGCTACTATGTAATATCTTCCATTATGCTGTGTAACATCCCCCGTTCTGCTATGTAATATCCCTCATGCTGATGTGTAATATCCCCCATTCTGCTGTGTAATTTCCCTCATGTTGCTCTGTAATGTTCCCCATGTTTCTGTCTAATATCCCCAATTCTGCTGTATATTGTCCTCCATGTTGCTGTGTAATATCCCCCATTCTACTTTGTAATACCCCACATTCTGCTGTATAATGTCTCCCATGTTGCTGAGTAATGTCCCCCATTATATGTATATTGTGTATATTGTCCCTATGCTGCTGTGTAATTTACCTCATGCTGCTGTATAATCTACCCAATGCTGCTGCATAATATCCCCCATTTTGCTGTGTAATATCCCCCTTGGTGCTGTGTAATATCCCCTTTCTGCTTTGTAATATCCCCCATTCTGCTGTGTAATATCCCCAATTTTGCTGTATAATGTCTCCAATTTTGCTGTATAATAAACCCTTGCTGCTCTGTAATATCCCCATTCTGCTTTGTAATATACCCCATTCAGCTGTTATGTCTCCTATGCTGCTGTGTAATATGCCCCATTCTGCTTTGTAATGTCTCAATGTTGCTTTATAATGTCCCCCATGTTGCTGTGTAATGTCCGCCACATTATCTACATATATAATTGCCTTATTCTGTCTGTCTGTCTGTCTTACTCCAAAATGAGTTATTACAGTGACAACTGTCGCATTGACCACTCGGCCCGGCCACGCCCCTCACACGCATTGGCTGTTTGGCTCGGCCCGGCCACTCCCCCCACGCTTTGGCCGCTTGGCCCGGCCACGCCCCCCACACGCATTGGCCGCTTGGCTCGGCCATGCCCCACGCACACTGTGCCCGCTTGGCCATGCCCCCCACACACTTTGCCCGCTCATCCACGCCCCCCTCACACTTTGCCCGCTCGGTCACGCCCCCCACACACATTGGGCACCTATACACCTCCCTTCAGGACTACTCAACCTATTAGACACCTCCCCCCAGGACTGCTCCCTCTATTATACTCCTCCACCCCAGGACTACTCCTCCTATTAGACTCCTCTCCCCCCAGGACTACTCCTATTATCCTCCTCTCCCCCCAGGACTACTCCTCCCATTATCCTCCTCTCTCCCCAGGACTCCTCCTCCTATTCTACTCCTCTTCCCCCAGGACTGCTCCTCCTATTATCCTCCTTTCTCCCCAGGTCTACTCCTCCAACACACACACACACTGCACAAAACATACCTCCCCCAAAACACACACACACCCCTGTTGTGAATGTCAGTTATGCTTTGGCTGCTGTGAGGCTCCCTCTTGTGGCCAGGAATGGTTTGGACAAAGACCAGGTGTGTTGAGCAATGGGCGTTTCCATTGCTAACTCTCTGCTTATTTAAACCCTGGTCTGATAGCAGGCTATGCCGGATGTCAGTTGTTCTTTGTTCACCAGCCTGCTTCATCCTGCTCCAGACCACATCTACCCCAGATAAGTGCTTGGCTCTTTATTTTTGTTTGGTTCCTTTTATTCTTATCTGAGTTTGTCATTTGCTGTGGTTGTTTTTAGTTTATTTGCATGCAGGCATCTTCCTTCTCAGTTGCTTAGCTGGAAAGCTCCCTGCAGCTATGTTTGGAGTATTGCTCCTATAAGTCCATGTGTTTGTTGCTTCTTGAATTTGTAATGGTTCCTGCTTTCTATTTATTGGTATGACGAGCGCCTGGTATAGGACGGAGTTCAGATCTAGCGATCTGAGGGCTTTTTTGTACTATCAGGTTGTTGGATTTTTGCAGGGTTTTTCTTTGGCCACCATCAGTCCCTTTCCTGTCCTGTTCTATTTAGTGAGTAGGGCCTCACCTCTTGCTAATCCTATCATCTATCTGTGTATTGTATTTTCTTATATCACCGCAGTCTTTGAATGTGGGGGGCTTGCTATTCTTTATCTATTTTCTGAGGCAGAGAGTTATTCATCTTTCCTTCCTTTAGGATAGCTAGTTCTCCAGCTGGGTTCGCGGTGCACAGGATGTTAGTTCACCCCTCGGCTACTTCTAGTTGTGATGGTTAGTAAGGGGATGGCGGCCAGATTAGTTGCCAATGCTCTTGTCACCTTTTACCAATGATGTATGGTTGTCTTCCATGGTTCCGGATCATAACACACCCCACACACACACAGCACCACACACACACACCCACACAAACCGCACAACACTCACACCACCACATACACACAACACTGAAGACACACTGTGCTCCACAAACAACGCAACACACAAACAACACCGCTCTCTCACACCGCCACACCCAGACAACACCCAGAACATTTCCAGCGCCCTACACAAACACTTGGTAACTACACACAACAACATCTATTTATAAAACAAAATTCATACATTAACTACACAATAAATTCTAGAATACCCGATGCGTTAGAATCCGGCCACCTTCTAGTATTGTAATATTCCCCTACTGTGCCTTTTAATTTCCCCCATGTTGCTGTGTAATATCCCCCATGCTGCTGTGTAATGTCCCTTATGCTGCAGTGTAATATTCCCCATTCTGCTTTATGATGTCTCCCATGTTCCTCAGTAATCTTTCCCATGCTTCTGTGTAATTTCTCCCATGCTGATGTATAATGTACCCAATGCTTTTGTGTAATTTACCCCATTCTGCTGTATAATATCCCCAATGCTGCAGTGAACTATCCCACATTCTGTTGTGTAATGTCCCCCCTACTGCTGTATAATGTCCTCCTTGCTACTGTGTAATATCTGCCATTCTGCTGTATGACTCCCATGCTTTTGTAGAAAATCAACATTCTGCTGTGTAATATATCCCATGCTGTTGTTTTATATGCCCCATTCTGCTGTGTAATATCGCCCATTCTACTTTGTAATATCCCCAATTCTGCTGTATAATGTCCCCCATGTTGCTATGTAATGTCCGCCATGTTACATTGTAATATACCCCTATTCTGCTGTATAATGTCCCCTATGCTGCTGTGTAATATCCCCCATTCTGCTTTTTAATATCTCACATTGTGCTGTATAATGTCCCCCATGTTGCTTGGTAATATCCCCCATTCTGCAGTATATTGTCCCCATGCTGCTGTGTAATTTCCTCCCATGCTGCTGTATAATGTAGTCAATACTAAGTTGTAATATCCCCCATTCTGCTGTGTAATGTCTCCCATGAGGCTCAAATGTGAGGTTTGTGTAGGAGGGGCAGGTAAAGGCTATAGTCTGGGGATTGCGGGTGAGGGGCAGGCATAGGATATAGTTGGGATTGCGAGGGAGGGGCAGGGAAAGTCTATAGTCTGGTGATTGCGGGGGAGGGACAGGCAGAGGCTAAAGACTAAGGATTAGGCGGCCTATTATTGTAGTCTGGGGATTAAGGGGCCTATGACTCTAGACAGTGGTTTGGGAGCTGGGGCTGTTAGTATAGTCTTAGAGTTAGGGGGTCTTTTGCTGTAGGAGGTGGGGTTTACGGGGCCTATTGCTGTAGGAGGAGTATTTAGGGTCCTATTGCTGTAAGAGGGGGGTTTAAGGGGCCTATTGCTGTGGGCGGGGGTTTAGGGGGGCTATTGCTGTAGAGGAAGGTTTGGGGAGCATACTGCTGAGAAGGGGGTTTAGGGGGCCTATTGCTGTAGAAGGGGGCTTAGGGAACCTATTGGTGTAGATGGGGCGTTTAGCGTGCCTATTGCTGTAGAGGTGGGTTTAGGGGGCCTATTGCTGTAGATTGCAAGTTTAGGTAGCCTATTGCTGTAGAGGAGGGATAAGGGAGCTTATTGCTGCAGAGGTGGGTTTAGGGGGCCTATTGCTGTAGATGGTGGGTTTAGGGAGGCTTACAGAGTGAAAGACAGTGCAAAGGATAAAATCGATGGGGAAAAGTGTAATGACTCATTATGTTGGGGTTCTCAGTATGGAGAGGGGTAGATGTAGAAACTTGGTACTCAAGATCAATGTGAACAGTAGTTTTTATTGTGAAGAACTTGTAGGACCAGCACAAGTACAGATGTTTCGGTCAAAAGACCTTAATCAGTGCGTGCAGAGGGTCCTCAAAATATAGTAGCGTGGTGAGCGGCGTAGCCCAATATGACTTGGTGTCCATCGCTATCTATGTGGCAATGATGTGCTTGTGCTGGTCCTACAAGTTCTTTATAATAAAAACCACTATTCACGTTGATCTTGAGTGCCAAGTTTCTCCAACTATTTGATACGGTTTGGGTCCCTACTTGTGCACCACCCCAGAAGTGACGTGTGTATCGATGCATTAAGTATAGAGAGGGGGAAGGATTGGGAGTTCATTATCGAAAAGGAGCTAGCATGGGGATTTAGTATGAACAGGCGCAGTGTGAGGTCTCAGTATGGAAACGGGGCAGCATGGGTGGGCTCAGTATGGAGTGGAGCAATGTAGGGGACTCAGTATGAGACGTGAGGTAGTGTAGGGGTGCTCAGCATTAGGGCTCTTTTCCACTACGTCGCTAGTAATCCAAAAGGAATGTTCAGTCCATTTCATCTCCTTAAGATTCTGTAGGATGCTTTTTGTGTCCTTTATGTAAACGACGGTTCGTTTCATGAGCGGTTGTAAATGATTGTCTAAACAATCTGAAAGGTGGCTGGTTAGCGATCCCATGCTAGCAACAATGGGTCTTAACGGACGGGGAAGGTGTCCTTGTAAACTTTGGGTAGACTCTGAAAGATGGGGAAAATAGGAGTATCCACCATGAGGTATTCCTAGGTTTTCTTGTTTAGAATCCCATAATCTTAACCTTGTTGTAGAATATTCTGTAATTTGGTAGAAAAAATATTTGTTGGGTCCTCGTTCAAATGCCTTTAGGTAGAGTGGTCATTTAGTATGGTGGTTATTTCTCTTTCATAAAGAGTTTTATCTAAAATGACCACTGATCCCCCTGACCAGCAGACCACGAGCACCCCTCAGATTTTGTGGCATAGGAAGAAAGGTGAGCTGAACAATAATTTTTTAGGGTAAAAAAATGAAGAAAATGACCGGAGTGCTTCTTTAAAGGGAACCTGTCACCAGATTTGGTGACTATAAGCTGCGGCCACCACTAGTGGGCTCTTAAGTACAGCATTCTAACATGCTGTAGATAAGAGCCCAGGCTACTGTGTAGAACATAATCACCTTATAATACTCATCTAAAGGGCAATGCGATGCAGACTGGTCGGATGGGTGTGTCCATTCTCCAATAGCGGCGCCTCTTCTTTCGGCCATCTTTGTCCTCCTTCTTCTGAATCCTGGGTGCATGATGCATTCTACGTCATCCACAGTAGCCGGCATTGAGGTCCTGCGCAAGCGCACTACAATACTTTGATCTGCCCTTCTCAGGGCAGATCAAAGTGCTCCTCAAAAAGTAACTAAACTTTTGGGAGAATGTTTTGTTTTATGCCCAATAATTCTGAGCAGATTGGTGAGGAATCTGTTCTTGAAACTCCCAAAAATAGCTGAAAAGCTCTTTTAGAAGAGCACACACAGCACAGAGCAGATGCTGTAGAAAGTAGTCCTGTCCCTTGAGCCGTGCACTTCTAAGGAGTCTTTTGAGCAATTTACGGGGGTCTCAGGACCCAGACCCACATAAATGTGCTCAGAATTAATGTACCTTAGACATAGAAGATATCTCCCAAAAATAATGGTATTTTTTAAATGTTTCACAGTACTATGGTTCCTGTATTGTCCGCAGTCTGATGATGGCTGGTAACAAATCCTGCTATCTCATTATTGTTACATACATAGTAGGAGCTGCAGTTTCATGCCAGACAATTTTATGTTGGGTTAGCTTTAGTTCTGGAGACGTAGTAGTGATTTGAGCTTGATTTTGGTAATTTAGTCATGTACAAATGATGGTTCTGGTGATGTAGTAGTGATTTCAGCTTGGATCTGATTATGCATTCATATACCAATGGCGGTTCTGGTGATGTAGCAGTGTGCAGATGGTGGTTCTCGTGATGTAGTAGTGATTTGAGGTTGGTTCTGGAGATGTTGTCATGTACAAATGGTGGTTCTGATAATGTTATCATTATTTGAGGTTGGTTCTGGTGATGTATTTGTGTAGATGTAGCAATATTTAATTTATTAGATTTAATAGTAGATCATTATATCTCCCATACCGTATAGATAGGTGTCCCATCATGCGGCTGGCAGTTATCCTTCCTAACTCTCCTGTACACTATACACAGGTGTCCCATCATGCGGCTGGCAGCTGTCTCCCTGATTCTCGCATACACAGGAGCGTTCACTTTTGTTGAGTGTTCGTGTTCTCTATGAGACAGACGCCACTACACATCTCTACTACTATCTGAAGGGAATGTGAACGGTTTGGGTGTGTGCACACCATGGCCTTTACACATCTGTGAATCTATTGAGTTTTTCAGGAGGAGGACAGGTTAGGAAACACTGGCATCTTTTTTAAATTGAAATTGTTTTAAGTACTAGTCAGCGACTTCTTGGTGGCAACCCCCTTTCTTCTTTCCCCCCTCCACCCCTCTTTTCCTTTTCTCCCTTTTCTTCCCTTATTTTTTCCTCTTTCCTTCCTTTCTCAATTTTCAATTCCCTTATCCCACTAACCATTTATACGGCTGTATATATCCTCACCACTTCTTCACATTCACATTGCGACATCCTCCCCTCTCTTTCACTCCCCCATAGGTAATATGCGTTTTTGTTTTTTTTGACGCTTGATGCCATGTCATGATGTAATTGTAAATCATTTTCTGTTTTCTCTTTATTTTGTATCATGCATGTCCCAGTACTTTTCTGTGCCTGACGAAGGCTCTTGTATGAGCCGACACGTTGGACAGTAACGTTTAATTGTGAAAATAAAAATCATTCAAGCATACCATACCTGGACTGTTCAATTCTTCTTTTACTGTGTGCCGGGGTCCTCCTTCACATAGGTTAGGAAACACTGGCATCTTTTTTAAATTTAAATTGTTTTAAGTACCAGTCAGCGACTTCTTGGTGGCAACAGTATGAAAAATGGTTAAAATACCTGTTTTAACCACTTAGTGTCTTTGAAAACCTGAAGCTGTTAAAATAAGCAATATAAAACTGAACGTATGCGCAACAAGTGCAGATCTTTATTCCTATGGCGTTTAGCACTTTTTCAAGTGTGTTACAGAGTAGTGTCTTAAATAATGTCGCGTGCACAAAATCATAATTTTACGTTGTCAGTAAAGGGTGCGACCACATAAAGTGTCTAGGACAGCATGACGGCCAAATACAGCCCGGGACATTCTACTGTGTAATATCCCCCATTTTTCTGTAAAATGTCTCCAATTTTGCTGAATAATATCTCCCATGCCGCTGTGTAATATCCCCCATTCTGCTTTGTAATGTCCCCCATGTTGCTGTGTATTTTCTACCATGCTACAGTGTAATATCCTTCTATTCTGCTGTATAATGTCCCCTATGCTGCTGTGTAATATACCCCCATTCTGCTGTATAATGTCTCCCATTCTCTTCTGTCATGTTCCCTATGCTAATGTGTAATGTACCCAATGCTGCTGTGTAATTCACCCCAATATACCCCATTCTACTGTATATCCCCCATGCTGCAGTGTACTATCCCCCATTCTGCTGTGTAGTGTCCCCCAACTTCTGTGTAATGTTCTCCGTGCTACTGTGTAATATCTTCCACTCTGCTGTATGTCTCCCATGCTGCTGTGTATAATCTCCATTTAGCTGTGTAATATCCCCATGCCGCTGTGTAATTTCCCCAATTATGCTGTGTAATATCTCCCATGCTGCTGTGTAATATGCCCCATTCTGCTTTCTAATATCCCCCATTCTGGTGTATAACGTCTCCAATTTTGCTATATAATGTCCGCAATGCTGCTGTGTTGTGAATGTTAGTTATGTTTTGGCTGCTGGGAGGCTCCCTCTGGTGGTCAGGAATGGTTTGGACAGAGACCAGGTGTGTTGTGCAGTGGGTGTTTCCTTCGCTAACTCTCTGCTTATTTAAGTCCTGGTCTGATTGCAGGCTGTTGCCGGATGACAATTGTTCTTTGTATCTCCAGCCTGCTTAATCTTGCTCTACACCACATCTACTCCAGATAAGTGCTTGCTCTTTGGGGGCAGAGAATCAGATTCCTGGTCATTAAATACATCACGGAAATCAGACAAGAAAGCCGGAACATCAACTGCCTGAGCAGACGTGGACGACACGGAAAGGTCCTGATGCAAACCTTGACAACCCCAACTAGCTACCGACAAGGATCTCCAGTCAAGAAGCGGATTATGGGTCTGCAACCACAGAAATCCCAGTACCAAGGTATCCTGTAGATTATGCAATACTAAAAATGTACAAGTTTCCTGATGCGCTGGTGCAACTCTCATAGGCACCTGGGTCCAAAATTGGGGTTTATGTTCTGCCAAAGGGGTAGCATCATTGCCCCTTAAAGGAATAGGAGTTTGCAAAGGAACCATGGGAAAACCACAATTCCTAGCAAAGCCAAAATCCATCAAATTGAGCGCTGCCCCTGAGTCCACAAAGGCAAATGCAGAAAAGGAAGACAATGAGCAAATCAATGTCACAGACAAAAGAAACTTTGGTTGCAAAGAACCCACAGTAACAGAAGTAGCCAATCTCCTTTCATGTTTAGGGCAGACAGAGATGTTATGAGAAGCGTCTCCACAATAGAAGCACAGTCTGTTCTTCCGTCTGAACCCCTGCCGACTAGCATTAGAAAGGACCCTATCACACTCCATAGGCTCCAAAGGCTGTTCCACAGGCACAAAACCAGCAGGTATCTTCCTGCGCTCACGTAAACGCCTATCAATCTGAATGGCCAAGGTCATAGAGGCATCAAGACCAGAAGGGAGGGGAAATCCTACCATTACATTCTTCACAGCATCCGCAATACCCTTGCGAAAAAGAGCCGCAAGCGCATCATCATTCCATTTAGTAAGGACCGCCCACTTACGAAATTTCTGACAAAACGTTTCTGCAGAATCCAAACCCTGAGTTAAGGACAACAAGACCTTTTCTGCTTGGTCCACAATATTGGGTTCGCCATATAATAATCCCAAGGCCTGAAAAAAGGAGTCCACATCATTGAGAATCGGATCATCAGACGCTAAAGAGAAGGCACAGTCCTGAGGGTCACCTTTTGCTAATGCTGTCATCTACCTGTGTATTGTGTTTTTCCTATATCACCGCAGTCTTTGAATGTGGTGGGCTTGCTATTCTTGTCTATTTTTTGAGGCAGAGAGTTATTCATCTTTCCTACCTTTAGGATAGCTAGTTCTCCAGCTGGGTTCGCGGTGCACAGGATGTTAGTTCACCCCTCGGCTACTTCTAGTTGTGATGGTTAGTAAGGGGATGGCGGCCAGATTAGTTGCCAATGCTCTTGTCACCTTTTTGCCAATGATTTGTGGTGGTCTTCCATGGTTCCGGATCATAACACTGCTATGTACTATCCCCCATTCTTCTGTATAATATACCCCATGGTGCAGTATAATAAACCCTATTCTGCTGTCTTATGTTCAGCATTGTACTGTATAATGTCCTCCATGCTACTGTGTATTATCTGGCATGTATGTATCCCATGCTCCTATGTAATACCCCCATTCTTCTGTATAATGTCTCCCATGCTGCTGTGTAATATATCCCACTTTTTGCTTTGTAATACCTCCCATTCTGCTGTATGGTGTCCCCAAATATATCTGTGTAATGTTCCCCATGCTACAGTGTAATATCCCCTATTCTGCTGTATAATATCCCACTGGTTCCTGTGTAATGTTCCAAAAGCTGCTGTGTAATGTTCCCTTTGCTGATGTATAATGTCTCCCATGTAGCTGTGTAATGTCCCCCATGCTGTTGCGTAATGTTCCCCATGCTGCGGTGTAATCTGCCCTATGCGGCTGTGTAATATACCCCCATTCTGCTTTATAATGTCTCCCATGCTCCTCTGTCATGCTCTTTATGCTGCTGTGTAATGTACCCCATGCTGCTGTGTAATGTCCCTTATGCTGCTTTTTAATATGTCTCATTCTGCTTTACAATGTTTCCCATGTTTCTGTGTAATATCCCCCATTCTGCTGTATAACGTCCTCCATGCTACTTTTTATTATCCGCCATTCTGCAGCATGCCTTCCATCTTTCTGTGTAATAGCCACATTCTGCTGTGTAATGTCTCCCATGCTCTTGTGTAATATCCCCCATGCTGCTGTGTAACATCCCACATTCTGCTTTGTAACATCCCCCATTTTGCTGTATAATGTCCCCCATGTTGCTCTGTAATGTTCCCCATGTTACTGTGTAATATACCCCAAATATGTTGTATAATGTACCCCATGTTGCTCTGTAACGTCCCCCGTGCTGCTTTGTAATATCACCATTCTGCTGTATAATGCCCCTCATGCTGCTGTGTAATATCCCCCATTCAACTGTATAATGTTCCCCATGTAGCTATGTAATATCACCCCGTTCTGCTGTATAATGTTCTCTATTCTACTGTGTATTATCTGCCATTCTACAGCATGCCTCCCATCTTTCTGTGTAATATCCCCATTCTGCTGTATAATATTTCCAATGCCCTTATGTTATATTCCCCATGCTGCTGTGTAATATCCCCATTCCGCTGCATAATGTCACCCATGTGGCAGTATAATATCTCCCATTCTGCTTTTTAATGTCCACCATGCTGCCGTGTAATTTCTCCTCTTGCTGCTGTATAATTTACCCCATTCTGCTGTATAATATCCCCATTGGTGCAGTGTACTTTTTTCCATTTTGCTGTGTAATGTCTCCCCTGCTGCTGTATAATTTCCTCTCTGTTTTTTGTAATATGTAATATATGCCATTCTGCTGTATGTCTCCTATGCTGCAGTGTAATATCCCCCATTCTAATGTAGAATGTCTCCCATTTTGCTCTGTAATATACCCCATTCTGCTGTATAATATACCCCATGGTGCAGTGTATTCTTTTCCGTTCTGCTGTGTAATGTCTCCCTCTGCTGCTGTATAATGTCCTCCAAGGTATTTTGTTATATCTGCCATTTTGCTGTATGTCTTCCATGCTGCTGTGTAATATCCCCATGCTACTATGTAATATCTTCCATTATGCTGTGTAACATCCCCCGTTCTGCTATGTAATATCCCTCTTGCTGATGTGTAATATCCCCCATTCTGCTGTGTAATGTCCCCCATGTTGCTCTGTAATGTTCCCCATGTTGCTGTCTAATATCCCCAATTCTGTTGTCTATTGTCCTCCATGTTGCTGTGTAACATCCCCCATTCTACTTTGTAATACCCCACATTCTGCTGTATAATGTCTCCCATGTTGCTGAGTAATGTCCCACATTATATGTATATTGTGTATATTGTCCCTATGCTGCTGTGTAATTTACCTCATGCTGCTATATAATCTACCCAATGCTGCTGCATAATATCCCCCATTTTGCTGTGTAATATCCCCCTTGGTGCTGTGTAATATCCCATTTCTGCTTTGTAATATCCCCCATTCTGCTGTATAATGTCCTCCATGCTACTGTGTAATATCTGCAATTCTGCTGTATGTCTTTGATGCTGCTGTGTAATATCCCCACTCTGCTTTGTAATATACCCCATTCTGCTGTGTTATGTCTCCCATGCTGCTGTGTAATATGACCCATTCTGCTTTGTAATGTCTCAATGTTGCTTTATAATGTCCCCCAGGTTTCTGTGTAATGTCCGCCATGTTATCTATCTATCTATCTATATATATATATATATATATATATATATATATATATATATATATATAATATATGTATATATGATTGCCTTATTCTGTCTGTCTAGCTCCAAAATGAGTTATTATAGTGACAACCGTCACATTGGCCACTCGGCCCAGCCACGCCCCCCACACGCATTGGCCGTTTGGCTCGGCCCAGCCACTCCCCCCGCACTCATTGGCCGCTTGGCTCGGCCCAGCCACCCCCCCCGCACGCATTGGCCGCTCGGCCCGGCCATGCCCCCCACACGCATCGGCCGCTTGGCTCGGCCTGGCCGTGCCCCCACACACTGTGCCTGCTTGGCCACGCCCTCCACACACTGTGCCTGCTCGGCCACGCCCCCCTCATGCTTTGCCCGCTCGGTCACGCCCCCCACACACATTTGGCACATATACACCTCCCCCCAGGACTACTCCACCTATTATACTCCTCCCTCCAGGACTACTCCACCTATTATATTTCTCCCCCCAGGACTACTCCACCTATTATACTCCTCCACCCCAAGACTACTCCTCCTATTATACTCCTCACATCCAGGACTACTCCTCCTATTAGACTCCTCTCCCCCCAGGACTACTCCTCCTATTTTCCTCCTCTCACCCCAGGACTGCTCCTCTCAGTAATCCTCCTCTCTCCTCAGGACTACTCCTCCAACACACACACACTGCACAAAACATACCTTCCTCCAAAACACACACACCCCTGTTGTGAATGTCAGTTATGCTTTGGCTGCTGTGAGGCTCCCTCTTGTGGCCAGGAATGGTTTGGACAGAGACCAGGTGTGTTGAGCAATGGGCGTTTCCATTGCTAACTCTCTGCTTATTTAAACCCTGGTCTGATAGCAGGCTATGCCGGATGTCAGTTGTTCTTTGTTCACCAGCCTGTTTCATCCTGCTCCAGAGTATTGCTCCTTTAAGTCCATGTGTTTGTTGCTTCTTGAATTTGTAATGGTTCCTGCTTTCGGTTCATTGGTATGACAAGAGCGCCTGGTATGGGACGGAGTTCAGATCTAGCGATCTGAGGGCTTTTTTGTACTATCAGGTTGTTGGATTTTTGCAGGGTTTTTCTCTGGCCACCATCAGTCCCTTTCCTGTCCTATTTAGTCAGTAGGGCCTCACCTTTTGCTAATCCTATCATCTATCTGTGTATTGTGTTTTCCTATATCACCTCAGTCTTTGAATGTAGGGGGCTTGCTATTGTTTATCTATTTTCTGAGGCAGAGAGTTATTCATCTTTCCTTCCTTTAGGATAGCTAGTTCTCCGGCTGGATTCGCGGTGCACAGGATGTTAGTTCACCCTTCGACTACTTCTAGTTGTGATGGTTAGTAAGGGGATGGCGGCCAGATTAGTTGCCAATGCTCTTGTCACCTTTTACCAATGATTTATGGTTGTCTTCCATGGTTCCGGATCATAACACACCCCACACACAGCACCACACACACATACACACACACAAACCGCACAACACTCACAACACCACATCCACACAACTCTGCAGACACACAGTTAGAATCGGGCCACCTTCTAGTATTGTAATTTTCCCTTACTGTGCCTTATAATTTCCCCCATGCTGCTGTGTAATGTCCCTTATGCTGCAGTGTAATATACCCCATTCTGCTGTATAATGTCTCCCATGTTCCTCTGTAATCTTCCCCATGCTTCTGTGTAATTTCTCCCATGCTGCTGTATAATGTACCCAATTCTTTTGTGTAATTTCCCCCATTCTGCTGTATAATATCCCCAATGCTGCAGTGAACTATCCCCCATTCTGTTGTGTAATGTCTCTCCTACTGCTGTATAATGTCCTCCTTGCTACTGTGTAATATCTGCCATTCTGCTGTATGACTCCCATGCTTTTGTGGAAAGTCAACATTCTGCTGTGTAATGTATCCCATGCTGCTGTTTTATATGCCCCATTCTGCTGTGTAATATCGCCCATTCTACTTTGTAATATCATTCTGCTGTATAATGTCCCCCCATGTTGCTATGTAATGTCCGCCATGTTACATTGTAATATACCCCTATTCTGCTGTATATTGTCCTCCATAATGCTGTGTAATAGCCCCCATTCTGCTTTTTAATATCTCACATTGTGCTGTATAATGTCCCCCATGCTGCTGTGTAATTTCCTCCCATGCTGCTGTATAATGTAGTCAATACTAAGTTGTAATATCCCCTATTCTGCTGTGTAATGTCTCCCATGAGGCTCCAATGTGAGGTTTGTGGGGGAGGGGCAGGCAGAGGCTATAGTCTGGGGTTTGCAATGGAGGAGCAGGCAGAGGTTATAGTCTGGGGATTGTGGGGGATGGGCAGGCATAGGATATAGTCGGGATTGCGAAGGAGGGGCAGGTAAAGGCTATAGTCTGGGGATTGCGGGGGAGGGGACAGGCAGAGGCTAAAGACTAAAGATTAGGCGGCCTATTATTGTAGTCTGGGAATTAGGGGGCCTATGACTCTATACAGTGGTTGGGGAGCTGGGGCTGTTAGTATAGTCTTAGAGTTAGGGGGTCTAAAGCTGTAGTAGGGGTGTTTAGGGAGCCTATTGCTGTAGGAGGGGGGTTTAAGGGGCTTATTGCTGTGGGGGGGTTTAGGGGGGCTATTGCTGTAGAGGAAGGTTTAGGGGGCCTATTGCTGTAGAAGAAGGCTTTGGGAACCTATTGGTGTAGATGGGGGGGTTTAGCTTGTCTATTGCTGTAGAGTGGGGTTTAGGGGGCCTATTGCTGTAGATGGCAAGTTTAGGTAGCCTATTGCTGTAAAGGGGGGAGAAGGGAGCTTATTGCTGTAGAGGAGGGTTTAGGGGGCCTATTGCTGTAGATGGTGGGTTTAGGGAGGCTTACAGAGTGAAAGATAATGTAAAGGATAAAATCGATGGGGAAAAGTGTAAGGACTCAGTATGTTGGGGTTCTCAGTATGGAGAGGGGTAGATTTAGAAACTTGGTACTCTAGATCAATGTGAACAGTGGTTTTTATTGTGAAGAACATGTAGGACCAGCACAAGTACAAATGTTTCGGTCAAAAGACCTTAATCAGGGCGTCCAAGGTCCTCAGAAAGTATAGTAGCGTGGCGAACGGCGTAGCCCAGTATGACGTGGTGTCCACCGCTGTCTATGTGGCAATGATGTGCTTGTGCTGGTCCTACAAGTTCTTTATAAGAAAAAACACTATTCACGTTGATCTTGAGTGCTAAGTTTCTACAACTATTTGATACGGTTTTGGACCCTACTTGTGCACCACCCCAGAAGTGACATGTGTATCAATGCATTAAGTATAGAGAGGGGGAAGGATTGGGAGCTCATTATCGAAAAGGAGCTAGCATGGGGATTCAGTATGAACAGGGGCAATGTGAGGTCTCAGTATGAAAACGGGGCAGCATGGGTGGGCTCAATATGGAGTGGAGCAATGTAGGGGACTCAGTATGAGACGTGAGGTAGTGTGGGTGCTCAGCATTAGGGCTCTTTTCCACTACGTCGCTAGTGATCCAAAAGGAATGTTCAGTCCATTTCATCTCCTTAAGTTTCTGTAGGAGGCTTTTTGTGTCCTTTATGTAAACGACGGTGCGTTTCATGAGCGGTTGTAAAATATTGTCTAACCAATCTGAAAGGTGGCTGGTTAGCGATCCTGTGCTAGCAACAATGGGTCTTAACGGAGGGAGGAAGGTGTCCTTGTGAACTTTGGGTAGACTCTGAAAGATGGGGCAAATAGGAGTATCCACCATGAGGTATTCCTAGGTTTTCTTGTTTAGAATCCCCCAATCTTAACCTTGATGTAGAATATTCTCTAATTTGGTAGAAAAAATATTTGTTGGGTCCCCGTTCAAACGCCTTTAGGTAGAGTGGTCATTTAGTATGGTGGATATTTCTCTTTCATAAAGAGTTTTATCTAAAATGACCACTGATCCCCCTAACCAACGGACCACGTGCACCCCTCGGATTTTGTGGCATAGGAAGAAAGGTGAGCTGAACAATAATTTTTTAGGGGGAAAAATGACCGGAGTGCTTCTTTAAAGGGAACCTGTCACCAGATTTGGTGACTATAAGCTGTGGCCACCACTAGTGGGCTCTTACGTACAGCATTCTAACATAAAAAAATCACTTTATAATAGTCACCTAAAGGGCGATGCGGTGAAGACTGGTCGGATGGGTGTCTCCATTCACCAGTAGCGGCGTCTCCTCTTTCGACCATCTTTGTCCTTCTTCTGAATCCTGGGTGCATGATGCATCGTACGTCATCCACATTAGCCGGCATTGAGGTCCTGCGCAAGCGCACTACAATACTTTGATCTGCCCTACTCAGGGCAGATCAAATGGGCTCCTGAAAAAAAGTAACTAAACTTTTGGGAGAATTTTTTGTTTTATGCCAAATAATTCTGAGCAGATTGGTGAGGAATCTGTTCTTGAAACTCCCCAAAATAGCTGAAAAGCTATTTTAGAAGAGCGCACAGAGCGGATGCTGTAGAAAGGCATAGTCCTGTGTCATGAGCCGTGCACTTCTAAGGGGTCTTTTGAGCAATTTACGGGGGTCTCAGGACCCAGACCCACATAAATGTGCTCAGAATTAATGTACCTAAAACATAGAAGATATCTCCCAAAAATTATGGTATTTTTTACAGTTTCACAGTACTATGGTTCCTGTATAGTCTGCAGTCTGATGATGGCTCGTAACAAATCCTGGTATCTCATTATTGTTACAGACATTCTAGGAGCTGCAGTTTCATGCCAGACAATTTTATGTTTCGTTGGCTTTAGTTCTGGTGATGTAGTTGTGATTTGAGCTTGATTTTGGTGATATAGTCATGTACCAATGATGATTCTGGTGATGTAGTAGTGATTTCAGCTTGGTTCTGATTATTCATTCATATGCCAATGGCAGTTCTAATAATGTAGAAGTGTACAGATCGGGGTTCTGGTGATGTAGCAGTGTGCAGATGGTGGTTCTGGTAATGTTATCGTTATTTGAGGTTGGTTCTGGAGATGTTGTCATATACAGATTGTGGTTCTGGTAATGTTATCGTGATTTGAGGTTGGTTCTGGTGATGTATTTGTATTGATGTAGCAATATCTAATTTCTTAGATTTGATAGTAGATCATTATAGGGTCAGTGTGCCAGGCTAAATAAATATGTCTTAATGAGACCATATGTCTGCCAAATAAGTATTTGACTAAAGCCCCCATAAGCTACAGCTGTCCCATCTTTTGTCTGGCAGCTATCTCCCTAACTCTCCCATGCACTATAGACTGATGTCCCATTATTTGACTGGCAGCTGTCTCCCTGACTCTCCAATACACTATAGACAGCTGTTCCAACTTTCGGCTGGCAGCTTTCCCCCTTACTCTCCCATACACTATAGACAGGAGTCCCATCATGCGGCTGGCAGCTGTCTTCATGATTATCCCATACACAGGAGCGCTCACTTTGTTGAGTGGTCATGTTCTCTATGAGACAGACGCTACTACACATCTCTGGCAGTGGCTCACCTCTTAGAGAGAAAAGGATCCACAGTCCAGAATTGGACCTGCTGGGTCATCACTCCTCTGACAATCAGACTGTCGGCCGAGCCTGTCTATCTCCGGGTTCAGCCAACTGTAGTCTGTGTACAAGCGCCTTAATTACTATCTGAAGGGAATGTGAACGGTTTGGGTGTGTGCACACCATGGCCTTTACACATCTGTGAATTTATTGAGTTTTTCAGGAGGAGGACAGGTTAGGAAACACTGGCATTTTTTTAAAATTGAAATTGTTTTAAGTACTAGTCAGCGACTTCTTGGTGGCAACAGCATGAAAATTGGTTCAAATACCTGTTTTAACCACTTAGTTTCTTTGAAAACCTGAAGCTGTTAAAATAAGCAAAATAAAGTATGCGCAGCAAGTGCAGATCTTCATTCCTATGGCGTTTAGCACTTTTTCAAGTGTGTTACAGAGTAGTGTCTTAAATAGATGTCGCACAAAATCATAATTTTACATTGTCAGTAAAGGGTGTGACCACGTAAAGTGTCTAGGGCAGCATGACGGCCAAATACAGCCCTGCCCATTCTACTTTGCAATATCCCCCATTCTGCTGTAAAATGTCTCCAATTTTGCTGAATAATATCTCCCATGCCGCTGTGTAATATCCCCCATTCTGCTTTGTAATATCCCCCATGTTGCTGTGTAATGTTCCCCATGCTGCGGTGTAATCTCCCCTATGCTGCTGTGTAATTTCCTTCCATGCTGCTGTATAATGTACCCAATACTAAGTTGTAATATCCCCCATTCTGCTGTGTAATGTCTCCCTTGTGGCTCCAATGTGAGGTTTGTGGGGGAGTGGTAGGCAGAGGCTATAGTCAGGGGGTTGAGGGGCAGGGCCATGCAGAGGCTATAGTCTGGGGATTGCGGTGGAGGGGCAGGCAGAGGCTATTATCTGGAGATTGCAAGGGAGGGGCAGGTAGAGGCTATAGTCTGGGGATTATGGGGGAATGGTAGGCATAGGATATAGTCGGGATTGCGGGGCAGGGGCAGGTAGAGGCTAAATACTAAGGATTAGGTGGCCTATTATTGTAGTCTGGGGATTAGGGGGCCTATGACTTTAGACAGTGGTTGGGGAGCTGGGGCTGTTAGTATAGTCTTAGAGTTAGAGGGTCTATTGCTGTAGTGAGGGGGGTTATGGAGAGTATCGCTGTAGGAGGGGGGTTTAGGGGGCCTATTGCTGTATGAGGAGTGTTTAGGGTCCTATTGCTGTATGAGGGGGGATTAAGGGGCCTATTGCTGTGGGGGTGTTTAGGGGGGCTATTACTGTACAGGAAGGTTTAGGGGGCCTATTGCTGTAGAGGGTGGTTTGGGTAGGCTACTGCTGTAGAAGGGGGCTTAGGGAACCTATTGGTGTAGATGGGTAGTTTTGGTTGCCTATTGTTGTAGAGGGGGCTTTAGGGGGCCTATTGCTGTAGAGGGGGAATAAAGGAGCTTATTGCTGTAGAGGAGGGTTTAGGGGGCCTATTGCTGTAGTTGATGGGTTTAAGGAGGCTTACCGAGTGAAAGATAGTGTAAAGGATAAAATCGATGGGGAAAAGTGTAAGGACTCAGTATGTTGGGGTTCTCAGTATGGAGAGGGGTAGATGTAGAGACTTGGTCCTCCAGATCAATGTGAACAGTGGTTTTTATTGTGAAGAACGTGTAGGACCAGCACAAGTACAGATGTTTTGGTCAAAAGACCTTAATCAGTGCGTGCAGAGGGTCCTCAGAAAGTATAGTAGAGTAGCGTAGCCCGGTATGACGTGGTGTCCACCGCTGTCTGTGTGACAATGATGTGCTTGTGCTGGTCCTGCAAGTTCTTTATAATAAAAACCACTATTCACGTTGATCTTGAGTGCCAAGTTTCTACAACTATTTGATATGGTTTGGGACCCTACTTGTGCACCACCCCAGAAGTGACGTGTGTGTCAATGCATTAAGTATAGAGAGGGGGGAAGGATAAGGGAGCTCATTATCGAAAGGGAGGCTAGCATGGGGATTCAGTATGAACAGGGGCAGTGTGAGGTCTCTGTATGGAAACGGGGCAGCATGGGTGGGCTCAGTATGGAGTGGAGCAATTTACGGGACTCAGTATGAGACGTGAGGTAGTGTGGGGGTGCTCAGCATTAGGGCTGTTTTCCACTTGTGTACCGCTTGCAATGCGAGAACAGCACCGTATGCACGCCACTAGTGTGCAATTTACCTTGCACCTGTGAAGTGTCCATCATGTTGAGAGGTTTGTCTGCATCCTGTTTGTGCATTAGATGTTTTGGCCTGGGCTAATTGGACTGGTTGCCCTCTTTTCTGCTGTGAGTATATTTTATAATACATTTTTGGGGAGTTTTTATCTCCTCTTTTTGTTGCTATTTGTGAATAATATTAACTCAATGGACTGAAAATGTGAAAACGGAATGAAGTGGAGTAAAGTAAAACAAGTATAATGAAATTCCTTATCCAGGAATGAAAAATAAAATAAAATAAAATGAAAAAAATGTGCAAAGTGTATGTGTATTGTGTATGATTTTATGATTAATCTGAAAGAAAGTAATAAGAAATATAAAATATACTTTCAAATATTATGTAAAGAAGGGAGCCAAACTTTTGGATATGGACCATTTCTTGTCAAGGAGAAAACTAGGCCTAGTTTTTACACCTTAAATTCTAGAGATTGTTTGTGCTTATGTAGAAAAAGGAAAGGTTTATGACCTATGTGGGTATCAATAAAATGACAGTCCAATAGTAGTAATTATTTACTACAAAATTGTTATAAACAAATTCCCATAAATCAATTAATAATTATTCTACCTATATGCATTCATTTATATAAATTCTAGGGGGACCTGCAGGGTAAAAAAAAATATATATATAATAGTGATAAATTTCATCTGCAAATTATAAATTGGATCATATCAGGTGGTAATTGGTTGCAGAGTAGAACCCAAAAGGTATATTTAAATGATAAATTGGAAATCTAAATGAAAATTAAGACCTAATGGTTGCCTGGTATCTAATTTAAGGATCCATTTGGCCTCTGCGTATAGTAAAGCTGCAAACCAGTAACTCCCTCTGGGTGGTCTGGTAACGTGTTCAATACCTGCCACCTTTAAGGAGGTGAAATCCCCATCATGTAAATCCTGAAAATGTTTAGTGAGCCCCAATGAGGAGCGTTTTTTCTGCATATTGCCTGCTGTAGTAATTGATGATTCTGAAGTGGTTCTAATGTGTTCTGATATGCGTGTTCTAAGAGATCTGGATGTACATCCTATATAATTTTTTATTGTAGATATGGCAAGAGGCTCTATATACTACATGTGATGATGACCAGTTGATAAAAGAAGTGATTTTGAAAATTTCCCCATTGGCTCCTGGAAACTGTTTCATACTATGCAAGTATTGGCATAGACCACATCGCTGTAACCAGCATCCATGGGAGCCTGTATTGCTCAACCATGTTTTGCTGGGTTTCACAGCTGTGTATAAGCTAGGTGATATGATGTTACCTATAGGCTTAGCTTTTGTAGCCACAATATTGACACCTCGTGAGAGTATATGATTTAATTCTCTATCCTGCTGTAAGAGAGGAATGTATTGTAAAAAAAATGTTTTGATGTTGAAAAAATCCCGGCTATATGGGGTGGAAAAGGTAACACGTTCAGTATAGGTTAATATTCTTAGATTTATCTCTCAGTAGATCATCACGTGACCTAGTTCTAAAGATACTTAGTGCTCTATTCAAAGAATGGTCGGTATACCCTTTCCTCTTCAACCTACTCCTGATGTTCTTGGCTTCTGTGGAAAAGGAGGTTTCATAGGAACATAGCCTCTTGGCCCTGAGGAATTCGCCTACAGGTAAATTGAGTAGAATGTGTGGAGTTTGACAACTGTCTTCATGTAAGGTGGCGTTTCCACTGATCTCTTTCCTGTACAGAGTTGTCTCGATATCATCTGTATTGGAATTACCTGATAGTTGTATGTCAAGAAAAGAAGCAGAATGGGTAAGATAGATTAACTGAAAACCGCAGATTCAAGTTATTCTTGTTCAGATATGTGCTCAATGATTTGATAAACTCCTGTGGAGTGATATCTGTTTTATGATCACAGATAAACATCTGGTCACCTATGTACCTAGTGTACATGTGTGACCAGATGTGTGTGAGGTATGGATTGTTTGCGGTATGTATGTATTGTTCTTCCCAGTATGCCATGTATACGTTTGCTAGAGCGCATGACAAACTAGCTCCCATAGGGCATCCTGTGATTTGTAAATAATAATTTCTTCCAGTTTAATGGAATATATGTTTAAGTAGATAACCAGTTACTGTAAGAATAAATTCTTTATGGATGTCATCCAGGGTGCTATATTTATCAAGATGAAAAAATAGGGCTTGTAAAGCTTCTTCATGGGGAATACAGGGATAGAGTGAAACTATGTCGCTAGTAGTCGAAAAGGAATGTTTAGTCCAGTTCATCTCCTTAAGATTCTGGATGAGGCTTTTTGTGTCCTTTATGTAAACGACGGTGCGCTTCATGAGCGGTTGTAAAATATTGTCTAACCAATCTGAAAGGTGGCTGGTTAGCGATCCCGTGCTAGCAACAATGGGTCTTAACGGAGGGGGGAAGGTGTCCTTGTGAACTTTGGGTAGACCCTGAAAGATGGGGCAAATAGGAGTATCCACCATGAGGTATTCCTAGGTTTTCTTGTTTAGAATCCCCCAATCATAACCTTGTTGTAGAATATTCTGTAATTTAGTAGAAAAAATATTTGTTGGGTCCCCGTTCAAACGCATTTAGGTAGAGTTGTTATTTAGTATGGTGGATATTTCTCTTTCATAAAGAGTTTTATCTAAAATGACCACTGATCCCCGTGACCAGCGGACCACGAGCACCCCTCGGATTTTGTGGCATAGGAAGACAGGTGAGCTGAGCAATAATTTTTTAGGGGAAAAAAATGGCCGGAGTGCTTCTTTAAAGGGGTGGTTCACCCATTTTTTTTATTTTCCCAATGAGTGTCACTTACCATTATATGCATCTTCTCCATTGGCTTGTATTTCCAGTTCTGGCACTGAGCGGCGCTATTCTGCACGCTCAGTGCCTGTCACATGACCCCCTGGAGCTGTGGCCGCCAGTATCCTCTGACGTCCCGGCATTTCCGGGCTCTTAAACTTGATGCTTACGTCAGAGGATGCCGGCGCCACTCACACTGATTGACTGGGCTGTGGGGAGTGACTACCGCACGTCACAGCCCAGCATCGAGGGGAGGATCCGGAGGACGCCAGTGTGGAGCGGTGAAAGCAAAGCGCGCCGCTTACCATCGGTCAGCTGTGGGAGGTACAGGCTCCAGTGTGGAGTACAGGGGGGTTTCCTCCGCTGAATTCCCCCCTGTTACGCAAGTATGTGATCACACTGTCCACCCTCCCGCTGTGCTCAGCTGTCAGGAGAGCGGGCGGTGTCGGCAGTGTGATCTTATAATCTTACCAGCAGCACAGGTGACCGGACGCTGCATGGGACCAATCTGCTCCACTCTGTCACCTGCACAAGTCCCAGAGTGGAGACGGTAAGTTACATGTAGCATCCGGTCACCTGCACAACAAGTCCCAGAGTGGAGACAGTAAGTTACATGTAGCATCCGGTCACCTGCACAACAAGTCCCAGAGTGGAGACAGTGACATGCTCTGCTCTGACACATAGTGTGCTATATGTCACTAACTGTCTCCACTCTGGGACTTGTTGTGCAGGTGACCGGATGATACATGTCACCAACTTGCTCCACTCTGTGATTTCTGCTGCATAGTACCAACTGTATACACCATGATTACTATGATTAGGCAGTGCACACAGGAAGGAGGGGAGGGAACTGTTGTGGTGGAGATCTGAGGGGAGGGAACAGTTTGGTTGGAGCTCAGAGTGGGTGTGAGATAGATTGCTATGGTAGTTACTGCAAAGGATTATGGAAGTTGTAGTACCTGAATTCAGGAAGTCAAGAGAGCGATTAACTCCATCAGAGCTGGAGCCAGAAATGAGGATGTTATGCTAGAGCATGATAAAAGGTAATATTGGTAAAATAACGTGATAGATGTGTGGAGAGGCACATAATAGCAAGATTTATCAGAAAAAAAAAATCAGTTTTGGTAACTGGACAACTTCTTTAAAGGGAACCTGTCACCAGATTTGGTGACTATAAGCTGCGGCCACCACTAGTGGGCCCTTATGTACAGCATTCTAACATGCTGTAGATAAGAGCCCAGGCCGCTATGTAGAACATAACAATCACCTTATAATACTCACCTAAAGGGCGATGCGGTGCAGACTGGTCGGATGGGTGTCTCTATTCTACAAATAGCGGCGCCTCCTCTTTCGGCTATCTTTGTCCTCCTTCTTTTGAATCCTGGGTGCATGATACATTCTACGTCATCCACAGTAGCTGGCATTGAGATCCTGCGCAAGCGCACTACAATACTTTGATCTGCCCTACTCAGGGCAGATCAAAGTGCTCCTCAAAACGTAACTAAACTTTTGGGAATTTTTTTTGTTTTATGCCCAATAATGCTGGGCAGATTGGTGAGGAATCTGTTCTTGAAACTCCCCAAAATAGCTGAAAAGCTCTTTTAGAAGAGCACACACAGCACAGAGCGAATGCTGTAGAAAGTAGTCCTGTCTCCTGAGCCGTGCACTTCTAAGGGGTCTTTTGAGCAATTTACGGGGGTCTCAGGACCCAGACCCACATAAATGTGCTCAGAATTAATGTACCTAAAACATAGAAGATATCTCCCAAAAATTAAGGTATTTTTTAAATATTTCACAGTACTATGGTTCCTGTATTGTCCGCAGTCTGATGATGGCTGGTAACAAATCCTGGTATCTCCCTATTATTGTTACATACATACTAGGAGCTGCAGTTTCTTGCCAGACAATTTTATGTTGCGTTGGTTCTGGTGACGTAGTAGTGATTTGAGCTTGATTTTGGTAATGTAGTCATGTACCAATGATGGTTCTGGTGATATAATAGTGATTTCAGTTTGGTTCTGATTATGCATTCATATACCATTGGCGGTTCTGGTGATGTAGCAGTGTGCAGATGGTGGTTCTGGTGATGTAGCAGTGTGCAGATGGTGGTTCTCGTGATGTAGTAGGGATTTGAGGTTGGTTCTGGAGATGTCATGTACAAATGGTGGTTCTCATAATGTTATCATTATTTGATGTTGGTTCTGGTGATGTATTTGTGTAGATGTAGCAATATTTAGTTTATTAGATTTAATAGTAGATCATTATATCTCCCATACAGTATAGATAGGTGTCCCATCATGCGGCTGGCAGTTATCCTACCTGACTCTCCTATACACTATACACAGGTGTCCCATCATTTGGCTGGCGCTATCTTCCTGACTGTTCCATACACTATAGACAGGTGTCCCATCATGTGGCTGGCAGCTGTCTCCCTGATTCTCGCATACACAGGAGCGTTCACCTTGTTGAGTGGTCGTGTTCTCTGAGACAGACGCTACTACACATCTCTGGCAGTGGCTCACCTCTTAGAGATAAAAGGATCCCACAGTCCAAAATTGGACCTGCTGAGTCATCACTCCTCTGACAATCAGTCTGTCAGCCGAGCCTGTGTATCTCCGGGTTCAGCCAACTGTAGTCTGTGTACAAGCACTTTAACTACTATCTGAAGGGAATATGAACGATTTGGGGGTGTGCACACCATGGCCTTTATACATCTGTGAATCTATTGAGTTTTTCAGGAGGAGAACAGGTTAGGAAACACTGGAATCTTTTTTAAATTGAAATTGTTTTAAGTACTAGTCAGCGACTTCTTGGTGGCAACAGCATGAAAAATGGTTCAAATACCTGTTTTAACCACTTGGTGTCTTTGAAAACGTGAAGCTGTTAAAATAAGCAATATAAAACTGAACGTATGCGCAGCAAGTGCAGATCTTCATTCCTATGGCGTTTAGCACTTTTTCAAGTGTGTTACAGAGTAGTGTCTTAAATAGATGTCGCGTGCACAAAATCATAATTTTACGTTGTCAGTAAAGGGTGCGACCACATAAAGTGTCTAGGGCAGCATGACGGCCAAATACAGCCCTGCTTATGCTACTGTGTAATATCCCCTATTTTGCTGTAAAATGTCTCAAATTTTGCTGAATAATATCTCCCATGCCGCTGTGTAATATCCCCCATTCTGCTTTGTAATATCCTCCATGTTGCTGTGTATTTTCTACTATGTTACAGTGTAATATCCCTCTATTCTGCTGTATAATGTCCCCCATGCTGCGGTGTAATCTCCCCTATGATGCTGTGTAATATACCTCCATTCTGCTGTATAATGTCTCCCATTCTCCTCTGTCATGTTTCCTATGCTAATGTGTAATGTACCCAATGCTGCTGTATAATGTACCCAATTCTGCTGTGTAATTCACCCCCATGCTGCTGTATAATGTACCCAATGATGTTGTGTAATATACCCCATTCTACTGTCTATCCCCCATGCTGCAGTGTACTATCCCCCATTCTGCTGTGTAATGTCTCTCTAAAGGCCACTTTACACACAGAGATACATCTTTGGCAGATCTGTGGTTGCAGTGAAATCATGGACATATTGTTCCATTTGTACACAGCCACAAACCTGGCAGTGATTGTCCACAATTTCACTGCAACCACAGATCTGCCGCAGATTTAAGGCCTTTACTGCTGTGTAATGTTCTCCATGCTACTGTGTAATATCTGCCACTCTGCTGTATGTCTCCCATGCTGCTGTGTATAATCTCCATTTTTTGTGTAATATGTCCATGCTGCTGTGTAATTTCCCCAATTATGCTGTGTAATATCTCCCATGCTGCTGTGTAATATGCCCCATTCTGCTTTCTAATATCCCCCATTCTGGTGTAGAACGTCTCCAATTTTGCTGTATAATATCCTTCATGCTGCTGTGTAATATCCCCATTCTGTTTTGTAATATCCGGCATTCTGCTGTAAAATGTCCCCCATGCTGCTGTGTAATTACCCCATGCTGCTTTATAATGTCCGCAATGCTGCTGTGTACTATCCCCCATTCTTCTGTATAATATACCCCATGGTGCAGTATAATAAACCCTATTCTACTGTCTCATGTTCCCCATTCTACTGTATAATGTCCTCCATGCTACTGGTTGTAATATCCCACTGGTTCCTGTGTAATGTTCCAAAACCTGCTGTGTAATGTTCCCTGTGCTGATGTGTAATGTCTCCCATGTAGCTGTGTAATGTCCCCCATGCTGTTGCGTAATGTTCCCCATGCTGCGTTGTAATCTGCCCTATGCGGCTGTGTAATATACCCCCATTCTGCTTTATAATGTCTCCCATGCTCCTCTGTCATGTTCTCTATGCTGCTGTGTAATGTACCCCATGCTGCTGTGTAATGTCCCTTATGCTGCTTTTTAATATGTCTCATTCTGCTTTACAATGTTTCCCATGCTTCTATGTAATATCCCCCATTCTGATATATAACGTCCTCCATGCTACTTTTTATTATCCGCCATTCTGCAGCATGCCTCCCATTTTTCTGTGTAATAGCCACATTCTGCTGTGTAATGTCTCCCATGCTCTTGTGTAATATCCCCCATGCTGCTGTGTAACATCCCACATTCTGCTGTGTAATATCCCCCATTTTGCTGTATAATATCCCCCATGTTGCTCTGTAATGTTCCCCATGTTACTGTGTAATATATCCCAAATATGTTGCCCATGCTGCTTTGTAATATCCCCATTCTGCTGTATAATGCCCCTCTTGCTGCTGTGTAATATCCCCAATTCAACTGTATAATGTTCCCCATGTAGCTATGTAATATCCCCCCGTTCTGCTGTATAATGTCCTCCATTCTACTGTGTATTATCTGCCATTTTGCAGCATGCCTCCCATCTTTCTGTGTAATATCCCCATTCTCCTGTATAATGTTTCCCAAGCTCTTATGTGATATTCCCCATGCTGCTGTGTAATATCCCCATGCTACTATGTAATAACTTCCATTATGCTGTGTAACATCCCCCGTTCTGCTATGTAATATCCCTCATGCTGATGTGTAATATCCCACATTCTGCTTGGTAATATCCCCATTCTGCTTTGTAATTTCCCCCATGTTGCTCTGTAATGTTCCCCATGTTGCTGTCTAATATCCCCAATTCTGCTGTATATTGTCCTCCATGTTGCTGTGTAACATCCCCATTCTACTTTGTAATACCCCACATTCTGCTGTATAATGTCTCCCATGTTGCTGAGTAATGTCCCCCATTATATGTATATTGTGTATATTGTCCCTATGCTGCTGTGTAATTTACCTCATGCTGCTGTATAATCTACCCAATGCTGCTGCATAATATCCCCCATTTTGCTGTGTAATATCCCCCTTGGTGCTGTGTAATATCCCCTTTCTGCTTTGTAATATCCCCCATTCTGCTGTATAATATCCTCCATGCTATTGTGTAATATCTGCCATTCTGATGTATGTCTTTGATGCTGCTGTGTAATATGCCCATTTTGCTGTGTAGTATTCCCATGCTGCTGTGTAATATCCCCATTCTGCTTTGTAACATAGCCAATGCTGCTCTGTATTATCCCCCATGCTGCTGTGTAATATCCCCAATTTTGCTGTATAATTTCTCCAATTTTGCTGTAGAATAAACCCTTGCTGCTCTGTAATATCCCCATTCTGCTTTGTAATATACCCCATTCTGCTGTTATGTCTCCTATGCTGCTGTGTAATATGCCCCATTCTGCTTTGGAATGTCTCAATGTTGCATTATAATGTCCCCCATGTTGCTGTGTAATGTCCGCCACGTTATCTATATATATAATTGCCTTATTCTGTCTGTCTGTCTGTCTGTCTGTCTTGCTCCAAAATGAGTTATTACAGTGACAACCGTCGCATGGGCCACTCGGCCCGGCCACGCCCCCCACACGCATTGGCCGTTTGGCTCGGCCTGGCCACTCCCCCCCACGCATTGGCCGCTTGGCCCGTCCACGCCCCCCACACGCATTGGCCGCTTGGCTCGGCTTGGCCATGCCCCCCGCACACTGTGCCCGCTTGGCCATGCCCCCCACACACTGTGCCTGCTCGGCCACGCCCCACACACACTTTGCCCGCTCGGTCACGCCCCCCACACACATTGGGCACCTATACACCTCCCTTCAGGACTACTCAACCTATTAGACACCTCCCCCAGGACTGCTCCACCTATTATACTCCTTCCACCAGGGCTACCCCTCCTATTAGAATCCTCCCCCCAGGACTACTCCACCTATTATATTCCTCCCCCAGGACTACTCCTATTAAACACCTCCCTCCAGGACTACACCTATTATACTCCTCCACCCCAGGACTACTCCTCCTATTAGACTCCTCTCCCCCCAGGACTACTCCTATTATCCTCCTCTTCCCCCAGGACTACTCCCATTATCCTCTTCTCTCCCCAGGACTCCTCCTCCTATTATACTCCTCTTCCCCCAGGACTGCTCCTCCTATTATCCTCCTTTCTTTCCAGGTCTACTCCTCCAACACACTCACACTGCACAAAACATACCTCCCCCCAAAACACACACACACCCCTATTGTGAATGTTAGTTATGCTTTGGCTGCTGTGAGGCTCCCTCTTGTGGCCACGAATCGTTTGGACAAATACCAGGTGTGTTGAGCAATGGGCGTTTCCATTGCTAACTCTCTGCTTATTTAAACTCTGGTCTGATAGAAGGCTATGCCGGATGTCAGTTGTTCTTTGTTCACCAGCCTGCTTCATCCTGCTCCAGAACACATCTACCCCAGATAAGTGCTTGGCTCTTTATTTTGTTTGGTTCCTTTTATTCTTATCTGAGTTTGTCATTTGCTGTGGTTGTTTTTAGTTTATTTGCATGCAGGGATCTTCCCTCTCAGTTGCTTAGCTGGAAAGCTCCCTGCAGCTATGTTTGGAGTATTGCTCCTATAAGGACTGCTCCTCTCAATAATCCTCCTCTCTCCTCAGGACTACTCCTCCAACACACACACACTGCACAAAACATACCTTCCTCCAAAACACACACACCCCTGTTGTGAATGTCAGTTATGCTTTGGCTGCTGTGAGGCTCCCTCTTGTGGCCAGGAATGGTTTGGACAGAGACCAGGTGTGTTGAGCAATGGGCGTTTCCATTGCTAACTCTCTGCTTATTTAAACCCTGGTCTGATAGCAGGCTATGCCGGATGTCAGTTGTTCTTTGTTCACCAGCCTGTTTCATCCTGCTCCAGAGTATTGCTCCTTTAAGTCCATGTGTTTGTTGCTTCTTGAATCAGTCCCTTTCCTGTCCTGTTCTATTTAGTGAGTAGGGCCTCACCTTTTGCTAATCCTATCATCTATCTGTGTATTGTATTTTCCTATATCACCGCAGTCTTTGAATGTGGGGGGCTTGCTATTCTTTATCTATTTTCTGAGGCAGAGAGTTATTCATATTTCCTTCCTTTAGGATAGCTAGTTCTCCAGCTGGGTTCGCGGTGCACAGGATGTTAGTTCACCCCTCGGCTACTTCTAGTTGTGATGGTTAGTAAGGGGATGGCGGCCAGATTAGTTGCCAATGCTCTTGTCACCTATTACCAATGATTTATGGTTGTCTTCCATGGTTCCGGATCATAACACACCCCCCACACACCTACACCCCACACACATACACCAACACAAACCGCACAACACTCACAGCACCACATACACACAACACTGCAGACACACTGCGCTCCACAAACAACGCAACACACAAACAACACCGCTCTCTCACACAGCCACACCCAGACAACACCCAGAACATTTTCAGCGCCCTACACAAACACTTGGTAACTACACACAACAACATCTATATATAAAACAAAATTCATACATTAACTACACAATAAATTCTAGAATACCCGATGCGTTAGAATCGGGCCACCTTCTAGTATTGTAATATTCCCCTACTGTGCCTTATAATTTCCCCCATGTTGCTGTGTAATATCCCCCATGCTGCTGTATAATGTCCCTTATGCTGCAGTGTAATATACCCCATTCTGCTGTATAATGTCTCCCATGTTCCTCTGTAGTCTTTCCCATGCTTCTGTGTAATTTCTCCCATGCTGATGTATAATGTACCCAATGCTTTTGTGTAATTTCCCCCATTCTTCTGTATAATATCCCCAATGCTGCAGTGAACTATTCCACATTCTGTTGTGTAATGTCCCCCCTACTGCTGTCAAATGGCCTCCTTGCTACTGTGTAATATCTGCCATTCTGCTGTATGACTCCCATGCTTTTGTGGAAAGTCAACATTCTGCTGTGTAATATATCCCTAGCTGTTGTTTTATATGCCCCATTCTGATGTGTAATATCGCCCATTCTACTTTGTAATATCCCCAATTCTGCTGTATAATGTCCCCCATGTTGCTATGTAATGTCCGCCATGTTACATTGTGATATACCCCTATTCTGCTGTATAATGTCTCTATGCTGCTGTGTAATATCCCCCATTCTGCTTTTTAATATCTCACATTGTGCTGTATAATGTCCCCCATGTTGCTTGGTAATATCCTCTATTCTGCTGTATATTGTCCCCATGCTGCTGTGTAATTTCCTCCCATGCTGCTGTATAATGTAGTCAATAGTAAGTTGTAATATCCCCCATTCTGCTGTGTAATGTCTCCCATGAGGCTGAAATGTGAGGTTTGTGGGGGAGGGGCAGGTAAAGGCTATAGTCTGGGGATTGCGGGTGAGGGGCAGGCATAGGATATAGTCGGGATTGCGAGGGAGGGGCAGGTAAAGTGTATAGTCTGGTGATTGCGGGGGAGGGACAGGCAGAGGCTAACGACTAAGGATTAGGCGGCCCTATTATTGTAGCCTGGGGATTAAGGGGCCTATGACTCTGGACAGTGGTTGGGGAGCTGGGGCTGTAAGTATACTCTTAGAGTTAGGGGGCCTTTTGCTGTAAGAGGTAGGGTTTAGGGGGCCTATTGCTGTAGGAGGAGTATTTAGGGTCCTATTGCTGTAAGAGGGGGGTTTAAGGGGCCTTCTGCTGTGGGGGGAGGGGGTTTAGGGGGGCTATTGCTGCAGAGGAAGGTTTGGGGAGCATACTGCTGTAGAAGGGGGTTTAGGGGGCCTATTGCTGTAGAAGGGGCTTAGGAAACCTATTGGTGTAGATGGGGCGTTTAGCGTGCCTATTGCTGTAGAGGGGGGTTTAGGGGGCCTATTGCTGTAGATGGCAAGTTTAGGTAGCCTATTGCTGTAGAGGGGGGATAAGGGAGCTTATTGCTGTAGAGGAGGGTTTAGGGGGCCTATTGCTGTAGATGGTGGGTTTAGGGAGGCTTACAGAGTGAAAGATAGTGCAAAGGATAAAATCGATGGGGAAAAGTGTAAGGACTCAGTATGTTGGGGTTCTCAGTATGGAGAGGGGTAGATGTAGAAACTTAGTACTCAAGATCAATGTGAACAGTAGTTTTTATTGTGAAGAACTTGTTGGACCAGCACAAGTACAGATGTTTCGGTCAAAAGACCTTAATCAGTGCATGCAGAGGGTTCTCAAAGTTTAGTAACGTGGCGAGCGGCGTAGCCCAATATGACTTGGTGTCCATCGCTATCTATGTGGCAATGATGTGCTTGTGCTGGTCCTACAAGTTTCACCAACTATTTGATACGGTTTGGGTCCCTACTTGTGCACCACCCCAGAAGTGACGTGTGTATCAATGCATTAAGTATAGAAAGGGGGAAGGATTGGGAGTTCATTATCAAAAAGGAGCTAGCATGGGGATTCAGTATGAACAGGCGCAGTGTGATGTCTCAGTATGGAAACAGGGCAGCATGGGTGGGCTCAGTATGGAGTGGAGCAATGTAGGGGACTCAGTATGAGACGTGAGGTAGTGTAGGGGTGCTCAGCATTAGGGCTCTTTTCCACTATGTCGCTAGTAATCCAAAAGGAATGTTCAGTCCATTTCATCTCCTTAAGGAGGCTTAGGAGGCTTTTTATGTCCTTTATGTAAACGACGGTGCGTTTCATGAGAGGTTGTAAATGATTGTTTAGACAATCTGAAAGATGGCTGCTTAGCGATCCCATGCTAGCAACAATGGGTCTTAACGGAGGGGGGAAGGTGTCCTTGTGAACTTTGGGTAGACTCTGAAAGATGGGGCAAATAGGAGTATCCACCATGAGGTATTCCTAGGTTTTCTTGTTTAGAATCCCCCAATCTTAACCTTGTTGTAGAATATTCTGTAATTTGGTAGAAAAAATATTTGTTGGGTCTTCGTTCAAACTCCTTTAGGTAGAGTGGTCATTTAGTATGGTGGATATTTCTCTTTCATAAAGAGTTTTATCTAAAATGACCACTGATCCCCCTGACCAGCGGACCACGAGCACCCGTCGGATTTTGTGGCATAGGAAGAAAGGTGAGCTGAACAATATTTTTTTAGGGGAAAAAAATGACCGGAGTGCTTCTTTAAAGGGAAACTGTCACCAGATTTGGTGACGATAAGCTGCGGCCACCACTAGTGGGCTCTTATGTACAGCATTCTAACATGCTGTAGATAAGAGCCCAGGTCGCTGTCTAGAACATAACAATCACCTTATAATACTCACCTAAAGGGCGATGCGGTGCAGACTGGTCGGATGGGTGTCTCCATTCTCCAATAGCGGCGCCTCTTCTTTCGGCCATCTTTCTCCTCCTTCTTCTGAATCCTGGGTGCATGATGCATTCTACGTCATCCACAGTAGCCGGCATTGAGGTCCTGCGCAAGCTCACTACAATACTTTGATCTGCCCTTCTCAGGGCAGATCAAAGTGCTCCTCAAAAAGTAACTAAACTTTTGGGAGAATTTTTTGTTTTATGCCCAATAATTCTGAGCAGATTGGTGAGGAATCTGTTCTTGAAACTCCCAAAAATAGCTGAAAAGCTCTTTTAGAAGAGCACACACAGCACAGAGCAGATGCTGTAGAAAGTAGTCCTGTCCCTTGAGCTGTGCACTTCCAAGGAGTCTTTTGAGCAATTTACGGGGGTCTCAGGACCCAGACCCACATAAATGTGCTTAGAATTAATGTACGTAAAACATAGAAGATATCTCCCAAAAATTAAGGTATTTTTTAAATGTTTCACAGTACTATGGTTCCTGTATTGTCCGCAGTCTGATGATGGCTGGTAACAAATCCTGCTATTTCCCTATGGTTCTTGTATTGTTCGCAGTCTGATGATGGCTGGTAACAAATCCTGCTATCTCCTTATTATTGTTACATACATACTAGGAGCTGCAGTTTCATGCCAGACAATTTTATGTTGGGTAAGATTTAGTTCTGGTGACGTAGTAGTGATTTGAGCTTGATTTTGGTAATGTAGTCATGTACCAATAATGGTTCTGGTGACGTAGTAGTGATTTCAGCTTGGTTCTGATTATGCATTTATATACCAATGGCAGTTCTGGTAATGTAGCAGTGTGCAGATGGTCGTTCTGGTGATGTAGTAGTGATTTGAGGTTGGTTCTGGAGATGTTGTCATATACAGATTGTGGTTCTGGTAATGTTATCGTGATTTGAGGTTGGTTCTGGTGATGTATTTGTGTAGATGTAGCAATATTTAATTTATTAGGTTTAATAGTAGATCATTATATCTACCATACACTACAGATAGGTGTCCCATCATGCGGCTGGTAGTTATCCTGCTTGACTTCTCCTATACACTATACACAGGTGAAACCAAGGAAAAAATTGTGAAAACATACCCTGCTGTAACTAATTAAAAGCATAGTGCATATAAACATAGGGTACTTAGTAAACACTGTTTTTGATCAAAAAAGCATAAAGCTTTCCCACCAAACGTCAAAGTGTACCCAGTTGGGATAGTACCTACACTCTCTAATATTAAAACCTTACCATGGGTCTAAAATAGGCCTCAATGTGGCTAAGGGCTGAGAGCGACCGGGTCCGAACAGGACATATACAGTCAGGGGGAGTCACAGAATTAAATGTCCAGTTCGCTGAGAAGGGGGCCACTCCCTGTTTGAACTGAATACAAAAAAGGTGTCCTATCATTTGGCTGGCAGCTATCTCCCTGACTGTCCCATACACTATAGACAGGTGTCCCATCATGCGGCTGGCAGCTGTTTCCCTGATTCTCGCATACACAGGAGCTTTCACTTTGTTGAGTGGTCGTGTTCTCTATGAGACAGACGCTACTACATATCTCTAGCAGTGGCTCACCTCTTAGAGAGAAAAGGATCCACAGTCCAAAATTGGATTTGCTGGGTCATCACTCCTCTGACAATCAGACTGTCTGCCGAGATTGTCTATCTCCGGGTTCAGCCAACTGTAGTCTGTGTACAAGCGTTTAAAAACTATATGAACGGAAGGTGAATGGTTTGGGTGTGTGTACACCATGGCCTTTACACATTTGTGAATCTATTGAGTTTTTCAGGAGGAGGACAGGTTAGGAAACACTGGTATCTTTTTTTAAATTGAAATTGTTTTAAGTACTAGTCAGCGACTTCTTGGTGGCAAAGCATGAAACAATGGTTCAAATACCTGTTTTAACCACTTAGTGTCTTTGAAAACCTGAAGCTGTTAAAATAAGCAAAATAAAACTGAACGTATGCGCCGCAAGTGCAGATCTTCATTCCTATGGCGTTTAGCACTTTTTCAAGTGTGTTACAGAGTAGTGTCTTAAATAGATGTCGCGTGCACAAAATCATAATTTTATGTTGTCAGTAAAGGGTGTGACCACATAAAGTGTCTAGGGCAGCATGACGGCCAAATACAGCCCTGCCCATGCTACTGTGTAATATCCCCCATTTTGCTGTAAAATATCTCCAATTTTGCTGAATAATATCTCCCATGCCGCTGTGTAATATCCCCTATTCTGCTTTGTAATATCCCCCATGTTGCTGTGTATTTTCTACTATGCTACAGTGTAATATCCCTCTATTCTGCTGTGTAATGTCCTTCATGCTGCGGTGTAATCTCCCCTATGCTGCTGTGTAATATACCTCCATTCTGCTGTATAATGTCTCCCATTCTCCTCTGTCATGTTCCCTATGCTAATGTGTAATGTACCCAATGCTGCTGTATAATGTACCCAATGCTGCTGTGTAATTCACCCCCCATGCTGGTGTATAATGTACCCAATGATGTTGTGTAATATACCTCATTCTACTGTATATCCCCCATGCTGCAGTGTACTATCCCCCATTCTGCTGTGTAATGTCCCTCAAAAGGCCACTTTACATACAGAGATAAATCTTTGGCAGATCTGTGGTTGCAGTGAAATCATGGACATATTGTTCCATTTGTACACAGCCACAAACCTGGCAGTGATTGTCCACAATTTCTCTGCAACCACAGATCTGCCGCAGATTTATCTGTGTTTGTGACAAGGCCTTTACTGCTGTGTAATGTTCTCCATGTTACTGTGTAATATCTGCCACTCTGCTGTATATCTCCCATGCTGCTGTGTATAATCTCCATTTTTCTGTGTAATATCCCCATGCTGCTGTGTAATTTCCCTAATTATGCTGTGTAATATCTCCCATGCTGCTGTGTAATATGCCCCATTCTGCTTTCTAATATCCCCCATTCTGGTGTATAACGTCTCCAATTTTGCTGTATAATGTCCTTCATGCTGCTGTGTAATATCCCCATTCTGTTTTGTAATATCCGGCATTCTGCTGTAAAATGTCCGCCATGCTGCTGTGCACTATCCCCCATTCTTCTGTATAATATACCCCATGGTGCAGTATAATAAACCCTATTCTGCTGTCTTATGTTCCCCATTCTACTGTATAATGTCCTCCATGCTACTGTGTAATATCTGGCATTCTGCTGTATGTATCCCATGCTCCTATGTAATACCCCCATTCTTGTGTATAATGTCTCCCATGCTGCTGTGTAATATATCCCACTTTTTTCTTTGTAATATCTCCCATTCTGATGTATGGTGTCCCCAAATATTTCTGTGTAATGTTCCCCATGCTACAATGTAATATCCCATATTCTGCTGTATAATATCCCACTGGTTCCTGTGTAATATCCCACTGGTTCCTGTGTAATGTTCCAAAAGCTGCTGTGTAATGTTCCCTTTGCTGATGTGTAATATCCCCTATTCTGCTGTATAATGTCTCCCATGTAGCTGTGTAATGTACCCCATGCTGCTGTGTAATGTCCCTTATGCTGCTTTTTAATATGTCTCATTCTGCTTTACAATGTTTCCCATGCTTCTATGTAATATCCCCCATTCTGCTGTATAACGTCCTCCATGCTACTTTTTATTATCCGCCATTCTGCAGCATGCCTCCCATCTTTCTGCGTAATATCCAAATTCTGCTGTGTAATGTCTCCCATGCTCTTGTGTAACATCCCACATTCTGCTTTATAATATCCCCCATTTTGCTGTATAATGTCCCCCATGTTGCTCTGTAATGTTCCCCATGTTACTGTGTAATATACCCCAAATATGTTGTATAATGTCCTCCATGCTGCTTTGTAATATCCCCATTCTGCTGTATAATGTCCCTCATGCTGCTGTGTATTACCCCCAATTCAACTGTATAATGTTCCCCATGTAGCTATATAATATCCCCCCTTTCTGCTGTATAATGTCCTCCATTTTACTGTGTATTATCTGCTATTCTGCAGTATGCCTGCCATCTTTCTGTGTTTTCCATGATCTTATGTGATATTCCCCATGCTGCTGTGTAATATCCCCATTCCGCTGCATAATGTCACCTATGCGGCAGTATAATATCCCCTCTTCTGATTTTTAATGTCCCCCATTCTGCCGTGTAATTTCTCTTGCTGCTGTATAATGTACCCAATGCTGCTGTGTAATATCCCCCATTTTGCTGTATAATATCCCCATTGGTGCAGTGTACTTTTTTCAATTTTGCTGTGTAATGTCCCCCCTGCTGCTGTATAATGTCCTCCCTTTTTTTGTAATATATGCCATTCTGCTGTATGTCTCCTATGCTGCTGTGTAATATCACCATGCTGCAGTGTAATATCCCCCATTTTAATGTATAATATCTCCCATTTTGCTTTGTACTATACCCCATCCTGCTGTATCATATACCCCATGGTGCAGTGTATTCTTTTCTATTCTGCTGTGTAATGTCTCCCTCTGCTGCTGCATAATGTCCTCTAAGGTATTTTGTAATATCTGCCATTTTGCTGTATGTCTTCCATTATGCTGTGTAACATCCCTCGTTCTGCTATGTAATATCCCTCATGCTGATGTGTAATATTCCCCATTCTGCTTGGTAATATCCCCCATTCTGCTTGGTGATATCCCCCATACTGCTGTGTAATGTCCCCCATGTTGCTCTGTGATGTTCCCCATGTTGCTGTCTAATATCCCCAATTTTGCTGTATATTGTCCTCTATGTTGCTGTGTAACATATCCCATTCTACTTTGTAATACCCCCCATTCTGATGTATAATGTTTCCCATGTTGCAGAGTAATGTCCCCCATTATATGTATATTGTGTATATTGTCACTATGCTGCTGTGTAATTTACCTCATGCTGCTGTATAATCTACCCAATGCTGCTGTTTAATATCCCCCATTTTGCTGTGTAATATCCCCCTTGGTGCTGTGTAATATCCCCTTTCTGCTTTGTAATATCCCACATTCTGCTGTATAGTATCCTCCATGATACTGTGTAATATCTGCCATTCTGCTGTATGTCTTTGATGCTGCTGTGCAATATGCCCATTTTTCTGTGTAGTATTCCCATGCTGCTGTGTAATATCCCCATTTTGCTTTGTAACATAGCCAATGCTGCTCTGTATTATCCCCCATTCTGCTGTGTAATATCCCCCATGCTGCTGTGTAATATCCCCAATTTTGCTGTATAATTTCTCCAATTTTGCTGTATAATAAACATTTGCTGCTCTGTAATATCCCCATTCTGCTTTGTAATATACCCCATTCTGCTGTGTTATGTCTCCCATGCTGCTGTGTAATATGCCCCATTCTGCTTTGTAATGTCTAAGTGTTCCTTTATAATGTCCCCCATGTTGCTGTGTAATGTCCGCCACGTTATCTATATATATATAATTGCCTTATTCTGTCTGTCTTGCTCCAAAAGGAGTTATTACAGTGACAACCATCGCATTGGCCATTCGTCTCGGCCCGGCCACGCCCCCCATACGCAATGGTCGATTGGCTCGGCCCGGCCACGCCCTCTGCACGTATTAGCCGCTTGGCCCGGCCACGCCCCACCATGCATTGGCCGCTTGGCTCGGCATAGGCATGCCCCCCGCACACTGTCCCCGATTGGCCACGCCCCCCCACACTGTGCCTGCTCAGGCACGCCCCCACACATTTTGCCCGCTCGGCCACGTTCCTCTCACGCTTTTCACGCTCGGCCACGCCCCACACACACATTGGACACCTATACACCTCCCCCAGTACTACTCCACCTATTGTACTCCTCCTCCCAAGGACTAATCCTCCTATTAGACTCCTCCCCCCAGGACTACTCCACCTATTATACTACTCTCCCTAGGACTACTCCTCCTATTAGACACCTCCCCCCCAGGACTACTCTACCTATTAAGCTCCTCCACCCCAGGACTACTCCTCCTATTATACTCCTCACCTCCAGGACTACTCCTTCTATTATCCTCCTCTCCCCTCAGGACTACTCCTGTTATCCTCCTCTCTCCCCAGGACTACTCCTCCAACACACACACACTGCACAAAACTTACCTCCCCCCAAAACACACACACCCCACACACAGCAACACACACACCCACACAAACCGCACAACACTCACAGCACCACATACACACACGCTGAAGACACACAGCGCTCCACAAACAACGCAACACACAACGCAACACACAAACAACACCACTCTCTCACACCGTCACACCCAGACAACACCCAGAACATTTACAGCGCCCTACACAAACACTTGGTATCCACAAACAACAACATCTATATATATAACAAAAATCATACATTAACTACACAATAAATTCTAGAATACCTGATGCGTTAGAATCGGGCCATTTTCTAGTATTGTAATATTCCCCTACTGTGCTTTATAATTTCCCCCATGTTGCTGTGTAATATCCCCCATGCTGCTGTGTGATGTCCCTTATGCTGCAGTGTAATATACCCCATTCTGCTGTATAATGTCTCCCATGTTCCTCTGTAATCTTCCCCATGCTTCTGTGTAGTTTCTCCCATGCTGCTGTATTATGTACCCAATGCTTTTGTGTAATTTCCCCCATTTTGCTGTATAATATCCCCAATGCTGCAGTGAACTATCCCCCATTCTGTTGTGTAATGTATCCCCTACTGCTGTATAATGTCCTCCTTGCTGCTGTGTAATATCTGCCATTCTGCTCTATGACTCCCATGCTTTTGTGGAAAATCAACATTCTGCTGTGTAATATATCCCATGCTGCTTTTTTATATGCCCCATTCTGCTGTGTAATATCGCCCATTTTACCTTGTAATATGCCCCATTCTGCTGTATAATGTCCCCCCATGTTACTATGTAATGTCCGCCATGTTACATTGTAATATACCCCTATTCTGCTGTATAATTGTCCCCCATAATGCTGTGTAATATCCCCCATTCTGCTTTGTAATATCCCACATTGTGCTGTATAATGTCCCCCATGTTGCTTGGTAATATCCCCCATTCTGCTGTATATTGTCCCCATGCTACTGTGTAATTTCCTCCCATGCTGCTGTATAATGTACTCAATACTAAGGTGTAATATCCCCCATTCTGCTATGTATTGTCTCCCATGAGGCTCCAATGTGAGGTTTGTGGTGGAGTGGCAGGCAGAGGTTATAGCTTGGGGATTGTGGGGGAGGGGCAGGCATAGGATATAGTCAGGATTGCGAGGGAGGGGCAGGTAAAGGCTAGAGTTTGGGGATTGCGGGGGAGGGGCAGGTAGAGGCTATAGTCTGGTGATTGCGGAGGAGGGACAGGCAGAGGTAAAGACTAAGGATTAGGCGCCCTATTATTGTAGTCTGGGGATTAGGGGGCCTATGACTAGACAGTGGTTGGGGATCTGGGGCTGTTAGTATAGTCTTAGAGTTAGGGGGTCTATTGCTCTAGGAGGGGTGTTTAGGGAGCCTATTGGTGTAGGAGGAGTATTTAGCGTCCTATTGCTGTAGGAGGGGGCTTTAAGGGGCCTATTGCTGTGGGGGGGTTTAGCGGGGCTATTGCTGTAGAGGAAGATTTAGGGGGCCTATTGCTGTAGAGGGCGGTTTGGGGAGCCTATTGCTGTAGAAGGGGGCTTAGGGAACATATTGGTGTAAATGTGGGGTTTAGCTTGCCTATTGCTGTAGAAGGGGGTTTAGGGGGCCTACTGCTGTAGATGACAAAATTAGGTAGCCTATTGCTGTAGAGGGGGGATAAGGGAGCTTATTGCTGTAGAGGAAGGTTAAGGGGGCCTATTGCTGTAGATGGTGGGTTTAGGGAGGCTTACAGAGTGAAAGATAGTGCAAAGGATAAAATCGATGGAGAAAAGTGTAAGGACTCAGTATGTTGGGGTTCTCAGTATGGAGAGGAGTAGATGTAGAAACTTGGTACTCAAGATCAATGTGAACAGTGGTTTTTATTGTGAAAAACTTGTAGGACCAGCACAAGTACAGATGTTTCGGTCAAAAGACCTTAATCAGTGCGTGCAGAGGGTCCTCAGAAAGTATAGTAGCGTGGCGAGCGGTGTAGCCCGGTATGACGTGGTGTCCACCGCTGTCTATGTGGCAATGATGTGCTTGTGCTGGTCCTACAAGTTCTTTATAATAAAAACCACTATTCACGTTGATCTTGAGTGCCAAGTTTCTACAACTATTTGATACGGTTTGGGACCCTACTTGTCCACCACCCCAGAAGTGCATTAAGTATAGAGAGGAGGAAGAATTGGGAGCTCATTATCGAAAAGGAGCTAGCATAGGGATTCAGTATGAACAGGGGCAGTGTGAGGTCTCAGTATGAAAACGGTAAGAAAAAAACTCCGGCACACAATCGTGGTGAAAGATATTCTGTATATTGTAGTGGAAAAGAGGCCTAATGCTCAGCACCCCCACACTACCTCACGTCTCATACTGAGTCTTCTACATTACTCCACTCCATACTGAGCCCACCCATGCTGCCCCGTTTCCATACTGACAGTCCAAAAATGGTCTGGCTCACTATATGGTGGTGCTCAGGAGAAAAAAGTAGTAATAATAAGAAAAAAACTCCGGCACACAATCGTGGTGAAAGATATTCTGTATATTATTTATTTTTTATTTCATGTTCCGTATTATAACATTTCGGCTAATGCCTTTTTCGAAACTGAAATGCGTGAAAAACAGAAAAAGGAACATCAGTAGCATAGGTTCATATTACAATATCATATCAATATCCAATGATACACGTATGTGGAAAAACATTATTACCTAAATGCTGAAACCATATCTATTCTCTAGTAAGATGCATCAAAAACATTGATGTGCACAATATCTATGAGAGAAACCACATGTTAATAAACAACGAAGGAATGTGCATATCAAATAGAAAAATAGAAAAGAGGTGCAAGGAATTGTAAACATACTTGACTGGAGCTAGTATTCCACCAGCTCCACTACCCTAAGGGGCACAGGTAAACCCATAACAACATGTACATAGCTACCAGTGGGGCAATATTAACACTATGTGCATATCATGACTCAATTTACCTTATATGGTAATAGAAGGAAAAAAATTGGTATATCCAAGAGTGGAATGATAACCGCTATGACGATAGCTAAAAGGGAATGATAAAGGGACATTATTGCCCACTCTCTGTGTGAAAAACAATTGACAACATGAAAATACCAGAGCAAAACGATATGACATGAAGGAAAAACAAAGAAACATAGAGCCTGACAGAGAATGAAAGTGTTACCTGTGCAGCCAGAGGTCAGCGGTGAAATGTGTGAGAAAGGTGATCGCAGCAGGGTTTATATGCTGAGGAGGGCGGGCATAAACTAATGATTTCCTGTGAAGTGGAATGCACATAGGAAACGAGTGAAACGCACGCCGCGGAAGTGCGCGCGTGCGCAGAAGAGAAAAGTCGTCGTGAATCTGAACTCCTCAAGCTCTGGCAATGAACGGGGGAAACTCATCGCGTCTGTAAAGTAAAGAACAAAAATAGGAATTATGGTATAAACGATAGGATAAAGAAGCAGCCGTGATAATATCATATAAAAGATGAAAAACGCGATAAATGCAACATATGCAAATATAGATAGCAAGCCAATGTATAGGCTAGAGCCCATATTCAGATATAGGCGGGAAAAGATGAACATATAAAACATCCATTACTAAAACATCCATTACTAACAGATCCAAAGGAAGGGACGGACCTCGCATCTCTATATCATTATTCATCATATTCTCTATAGAGACCCAGGGAAAAAAAGGAAATAAAGTGTACAATCGCAAAAGAAAAAATCTAAAAAACTTTTGGCAATTTCATAAGACAGGACGGACCTCATATCTCCATATCAATAATTATCATATTCCCTATTGAGACCCAATGGGGAAAGGGTATTAAGCATATGGATCCAATAGGATTCTCGTTCTTTCAGCTTCTTAATTCTGTCACCCCCTCGCCTCAATGGTGGAACATGTTCCAATACTTGGAAACGAAGTTGTGAAATTGAATGTCCGCACTGTATAAAATGATGGGGAATAGGAAGCATAACCAACTTACACCTAATTGTGGACTTATGTTTCCCAATGCGGTCCCGGATATGCTGGGTGGTCTCCCCCACATACCCGAGACCGCATGGGCACTTAATCAAATAGGCAACATATGATGTGTCGCAAGTAAAAAAAGTCCTTTATGTGAAAAACGCGACCAGTCCGAGGATGTGTAAATTGGCTTCCCTTTATAATGTTGGAACAGTGGGGACAGTGGAGACAGGGAAAGGTACCTTGTTTAGGAGTAGATAAAAATGTTTGACGGGACTTGAGGACCGTCGAGCCTATATTTGCCCTAACTAGTAAATCCCTAATATTGGAAGATCGTTTATAACTAATAAGGGGAGTGGAAGAAAATTCAGGTATATGGGGATAGGATCTGTTCAGCAGCTGCCAGTGCTTCAATATAATTCCCTTAACAATAGGATGAAACGGATGAAAAGTATTGACAAAGGTGATGAAGGGACCTTCCCTTCGAGTCCTACGAGTGGTTTTTAAACTCTCTTGATACGCAGAATTATTTATAGATAAGGGATACCCTCTCTGTGAAAACTTTTGGGACATCTCTTCGTGACGTATTAGGCGCTGATTATGAGAAGAAACAATCCTTGATACTCTTTTATGTTGAGAAATGGGCAATGAATGTTTTAAATGACGAGGATGACTGCTTGTATAATAGAGAAAGCTATTGCGATCAGTGGATTTAACATGAATATCCGAGGTAATACAACCCATGGAATCAATTTGTATAAAAGTATCAAGAAAAGTAATCTTAGCAAAATCAGTATGTTGGGTGAAAGTCAAGCCTTCTACTTGAATATTAAGATAGCGGAAAAAGTCCTCAAAAAGTGCCTGAGGACTTGTGAAAATGATGAAAATATCATCTATGTATCTTTTATACATGGAGATATATTCATGAAATATCGGATGCGAATGAACATACATAAATTCGAAATGCGTCATAAATATATTCGCATAAGGTGGCGCGACATTGGAGCCCATGGCTGTGCCTTTCTTCTGGAAATAAAATTGATCTTGAAATAAAAAGAAATTCTTATGTAGGACTATGTCCAGTAGATCTAAGCAAAATTCTTTTTGGGTCAATGTGAAGGAAGTGTATTTATCCAAAAACCATGTAACTGCTTGCATGCCGAGTGTGTGATCTATGGACGTATAAAGTGAATTGACATCGAGCGTAACAAGAAGAGAATTAGTTGGAAAAGGACCCAGTAATTGTAAATGCTGTAGAAAATCACCCGTATCTCGTAGGTAAGAAGGAGTCTTAGGCACCAAGGGTGACAATATCCGGTCGAGGGTAATTGCCAAAGGAGACAATAATGAGTCAATAGACTATTGACGCATTTCAGTTTCGAAAAAGGCATTAGCCGAAATGTTATAATACGGAACATGAAATAAAAAATAAATAATATACAGAATATCTTTCACCACGATTGTGTGCCGGAGTTTTTTTCTTATTATTACTACTTTTTTCTCCTGAGCACCACCATATAGTGAGCCAGACCATTATTGGACTGTCAGTATGGAAACGGGGCAGCATGGGTGGGCTTAGTATGGAGTGGAGTAATGTAGGAGACTCAGTATGAGATGTGAGGTAGTGTGGGGGTGCTGAGCATTAGGCCTCTTTTCCACTACGTCGCTAGTAATCCAAAAGGAATGTTCAGTCAATTTCATCTCCTTAAGATTCTGGAGGAGGCTTTTTGTTTCCTTTATGTAAACGACGGTGCGCTTCATGAGCGGTTGTAAAATATTGTCTAACCAATCTGAAAGATGGCTGGTTAACGATCCCGTGCTAGCAACAATGGGTCTTAATGGAGGGGGGAAGGCGTCCTTGTGAACGTTGGGTAGACTCTGAAAAATAGGGCAAATAGGAGTATCCACCATGAGGTATTCCTAGCTTTTCTTGTTTAGCATCCCCCAATCTTAACCTTGTTGTAGAATATTCTGTAATTTGGTAGAAAAAATATTTGTTGGGTCCTCGTTCAAATGCCTATAGGTAGAGTGGTCATTTTGTATGGTGGTTATTTCTCTTTCATAAAGCGTTTTATCTAAAATGACCACTGATCCCCCTGACCAGCGGACCATGAGCACCCCTCGAATTTTGTGGTATAGGAAGAAAGGTGAGCTGAACAATCATTTTTTAGGGGAAAAAATGACCGGAGTGCTTCTTTAAAGGGAACCTGTCACCAGATTTGGTGACTATAAGCTGTGGCCACCACTAGTGGGCTCTTATGTACAGCATTCTAACATGCTATAGATAAGAGCCCAGGCCACTGTGTAGAACATAACAATCACTTTATAATACTCACCTAAAGGGCGATGCAGTGCAGACTGGTCGGATGGGTGTCTCCATTCTCCATCTTTGTCCTCCTTCTTCTGAATCCTGGGAGCATGATGCATTCTACGTCATCCACAGTAGCCGGCATTGAGGTCATGCGCAAGCGCACTACAATACTTTGCTCTGCCCTTCTCAGGGCAGATCAAAGTGCTCCTCAAAAAGTAACTAAACTTTTGGGAGAATTTTTTGTTTTATGCCCAATAATTCTGAGCAGATTGGTGAGGAATCTGTTCTTGAAACTCCCAAAAATAGCTGAAAAGCTCTTTTAGAAGAGCACACACAGCACAGAGAAGATGCTGTAGAAAGTAGTCCTGTCTCCTGAGCCGTGCACTTCTAAGGAGTCTTTTGAGCAATTTACGGGGGTCTCAGGACCCAGACCCACATAGATGTGCTCAGAATTAATGTACCTAAAACATAGAAGATATCTCCGAAGAATTAAGGTATTTTTTAAATGTTTCACAGTACTATGATTCCTGTATTGTCCGCAGTCTGATGATGGCTGGTAACAAATCCTGCTATCTCATTATTGTTACATACATACTAGGAGCTGCAGTTTCATGCCAGACAATTTTATGTTGGGTTAGCTTTAGTTCTGGTGACGTAGTAGTGATTTGAACTTGATTTTGGTAATGTAGTCATGTACCAATGATGGTTCTGGTGATGTAGTAGTGATTTCAGCTTGCTTCTGATTATGCATTCATATACCAATGGCGGTTCTGGTAATGTAGCAGTGTGCAGATGGTGGTTCTGGTGATGTAGCAGTGTGCAGATGGTTGTTCTCGTGATGTAGTAGTGATTTGAGGTTGGTTCTGGAGATGTTGTCATGTACAAATGGTGGTTCTGATATGTTATCATTATTTGAGGTTGGTTCTGGAGATGTTGTCATATACTGATTGTGGTTCTGGTAATGTTATCGTGATTTGAGGTTGGTTCTGGTGATGTATTTGTGTAGATGTAGCAATATTTAATTTATTAGATTTAATAGTAGATCATTATATCTCCCATATAGTATAGATAGGTTTCCCATCATGCGGCTGGCAGTTATCCTGCCTGACTCTCCTATACACTATAGACCGGTGTCCCATCATGCGGCTGGCAGCTGTCTCCCTGATTCTCGCATACTCAGGAGCGTTCACTTTGTTGAGTGGTCGTGTTCTCTATGAGACAGACGCTACTACACATCTCTGGCAGTGGCTCACCTCTTAGAGAGAAAAGGATCCACAGTCCAAAATTGGACCTGCTGGGTCATCACTCCTCTGACAATCAGACTGTCGGCTGAGCCTGTCTATCTCCGGGTTCAGCCAACTGTAGTCTGTGTACAAGCGCTTTAACTACTATCTGAAAGGAATGTGAACGGTTTGGGTGTGTGCACACCATGGCCTTTACACATTTATGAATCTATTGAGTTTTTCAGGAGGAGGACAGGTTAGGAAAGACTGGCATCTTTTTTGAATTGAAATTGTTTTAAGTACCAGTCAGCGACTTCTTGGTGGCAACAGCATGAAAAATGGTTCAAATACCTGTTTTAACCACTTGGTGTCTTTGAAAACCTGAAGCTGTTAAAATAAGCAAAATAAAACTGAACGTATGCGCCGCAAGTGCAGATCTTCATTCCTATGGCGTTTAGCACTTTTTCAAGTGTGTTACAGAGTAGTGTCTTAAATAGATGTCGCGTGCACAAAATCATAATTTTACGTTGTCAGTAAAGTGTGCGACCACATAAAGTGTCTAGGGCAGCATGACGGCCAAATAAAGCCCTGCCCATGCTACTGTGTAATATCCCCCATTCTGCTGTAAAATATCTCCAATTTTGCTGAATAATATCTCCCATGCCGCTGTGTAATATCCCCCATTCTGCTTTGTAATATCCCCATGTTGCTGTGTATTTTTTACCATGCTACAGTGTAATATCCCTCTATTCTGCTGTGTAAGGTCCCCCATATTGCTGTGTAATGTCCCCCATGCTGCGGTGTAATCTCCCCTATGCTGCTGTGTAATATACCCCCATTCTGCTGTATAATGTCTCCCATTCTCCTCTGTCATGTTCCCTATGCTAATGTGTAATGTAGCCAATGCTTCCGTATAATGTACCCAATGCTGCTATGTAATTCACCCACATGCTGCTGTATGATGTACCCAATCATGTTGTGTAATATACCCCATTCTACTGTATAATGTCCTCCATACTACTGTGTAATATCTGGCATTCTGCTGTATGTATCCCATGCTCCAATGTAATACCCCCATTCTTCTGTATAATGTCTCCCATGCTGCTGTGTAATATATCCCACGTTTTCCTTTAATATCTCTCATTTTGCTGTATAGTGTTCCCAAATATTTCTGTGTAATGTTCCCCATACTACAGTGTAATATATTCCCTATTCTACTTTATAATATCCTCCTGGTTGCTGTGTATTGTTCCAAAAGCTGCTGTGTAATGTTCCCTTTGCTGATTTGTAATATTCCTAATTCTGCTGTATAATATCTCCCATGTAGCTGTGTAATATCCCACATGCTGTTGTGTAATGTCCCCCATGCTTTTGTGTAATGTCCCCCATACTGCGGTGTAATCTCCCCTATGCTGCTGTGTAATATAACCCCATTCTGCTGTATTATGTCTCCCATGCTCCTCTGTCATGTTCCCTATGCTGCTGTGTAATGTACCCCATGCGTCTGTGTAATGTCCCTCATGCTGCTTTGTAATATGCCCCATTCTGCTGTATGTTTCCCATGCTGCTGTGTAATATTTCCCATTCTGCAGTATAACATCCTCCATGCTACTTTTTATAATCCGCCATTCTGCAGCTTGCCTCTCATCTTTCTGTTTAACATCCACATTCTGCTGTATAATGTCTCCCATGCTCTTGTGTAATAACCCCCATGCTGCTGTGTAACATCCCACATTCTGCTTTGTAATATCCTCCATTTTGCTGAATAATGTCTCACATGTTGCACTGTAATGTTCCCCATGTTACTGTGTCATATACCTTAAATATTTTGTATAATGTCCATGTTGCTCTGTAATGTCCCCCATGCTGCTTTGTAATATCCCCATTCTGCTGTATAATGTCTTTCATGCTGCTGTGTAATATCCTTCATTCAACTGTATAATATTCCCCATGTAGCTATGTAATATCCCCCCATTCTGCTGTATAATGTCCTCCATGCTACTGTGTATTATCTGCCATTCTGCAGCATGCCTCCCATCTTTCTATGTAATATCCCCATTCTGCTCTATAATGTCTCCCATGCTCTTATGTGATATTCCCCATGCTGCTGTGAAATATCCCCATTCCGCTGCATAATGTCACCCATGCTGCAGTATAATATCCCCCATTCTGCTGTATAATGTCCACCATTCTGCCGTGTATTTTCCCCTCTTGCTGCTGTATAATGTACCCAATGCTGCTGTGTAATATCCCCCATTCTGCTGTGTAATATCCCCTTTGGTGCAGTGTACTTTTTTCCATTTTGCTTTGTAATGTCCCCTCTGCTGCTGTATCATATCCTCCCTGCTATTTTGTAATATGTGCCATTTTGCTGTATGTCTCCTATGCTGCTGTGTAAGATCACCATGCTGCAGTGTAATATCCCCCATTCTGCTGTATAATGTCTCCCATTTTGCTCTGTAATATCCCCCATTCTGCTGTATAATATACCCCATGGTGCAGTGTATTCTTTCCCATTCTGCTGTGTAAAGTCTCCCTTTGCTGCTTTATAATGTCCTCCAAGGTATTTTTTAATATTTGCCTTTTTGCTGTATGTCTCCCATGCTATTGTGTAATATCGCCATGCTACTATGTAATGTCTTCCATTTTGCTGTGTAAAATCCCCCATGCTGCTGTATAATATATCCCATACTGCTGTGTAATATCCCCCATTCTGCTGTATATTGTCTTCAGTTTTGATGTAAAATTTCTTTCATGTTACTGTGTAACATCCTCCATTCTGCTTGGTAATATCCCCCATTCTGCTTGGTAATATCCCCCATTCTGCTGTATAATGTCCCTCATGTTGCTCTGTAATGTTCCCCATGTTACTGTGTAACATCCCCATTTTACTTTGTAATATCCCTGTAACGCCTGCCTGGATCCACAGACTCAGATGGGCTGTAAAGGGGAGGCTAGAGGGAAGCCACTCACCAAGCAGGACTCCCAGAACCCTGAAACCCTCTAACCCCTCTACAGGGATTTCGAATTACACAGGGAACTGGAGATCACTACCTGTGGTAGGCTGCAGTCCGATGAGAGTAGTAGTCGGGCAGGGTCAAACTAGGAATAGCGGAACAGGGACAGAATTGGCAAGCAATGACGTAGTCAGCAAACGTACAAAACAAAATGACACTGTTTTCTGAATCTATTCACTACCACCCACATACAGTTCTTCCCTTCTGAGGGTGGAAGGTCAGTGATGAAGTCCATGGAGAGATGCGTCCAAGGGCTTACTGGAGTAGGTAGGGACTGGAGAAATCCGGCAGGGCGGTTACGGGGTGCCTTGGCTCGAGCACAAGTTTCACAAGCCAGTACATATTCCTTACAATCTTTCGCTACGGTTGGCCACCAAAAATTCCTTGTTACTAATCGTAGAGTATTGCCGATACCAGGGTGACCTGCCAGCACAGAATTGTGGGATTCCTGGAGTACCCGTAGGCGAAGTGAAGGGGCGACAAACAGTTGATGGACAGGAGTGGTTTCAGGAGCTTGGTCTTCGGTATTATGGACCTCTTCTATCAAATCTAAGAAAACAGATGACATAATAATGCCTTTAGCTAAAATATGCACTGGTTCAGAGTTTTCAGACTGAGAGGGGCAGAAGCTATGGGAAAGTACATCAGCTCTGGTGTTCTTGGTACCGGGCCGGAATGTTACCACAAAATCAAATCTGGAGAAGAACAATGCCCACCTAACTTGCCTAGGATTGAGTCTCTTAGCAGATTCCAGATAAGTGAGCTCTGTGATGACTGTGACCTTATGTTTGGCGCCTTCAAGGAATGGCGCCACTTCCTTGAAGGCGCCAAACATAAGGTCACAGTCATCACAGAGCCCATTTAATTGCCAACAGCTCACGATTACCAATGTCATAATTTCTCTCTGTGGGAGAAAACTTGCGGGAAAAGAAGGCACAAGGAGGAGGCTGAGTGAGAGACACGGAGTACCTTGTGATAGCACCGCTCCCACTCCAACCTCAGATGCATCGACTTCCACAATAAACGGACGCGTAAGGTCAGGCTGAACCAGAATCGGGTCTGAAGAGAAACATTCTTTTAATTTTGAGAAGGCATGGATCGCCTCTGCTTCCAATTAACCACATCAGCTCCCTTTTTAATCAAATCGGTGAGGGGCTTGGCAATTTTGGAAAAATCTCTAATAAATTTGCGGTAATAATTAGCAAACCCAAGGAAACGCTGCAAGACCTTCAGAGACTTGGGTTGTACCCACTCCTTAATCGGTTGAAGCTTAGAGGGATCCATGCGGAAGCCTTCTGCAGACAATATATAACCCAGGAAATTAACCTCTGCCTCAAAAAAAACACATTTCTCATATTTAGCAAATAGGGAGTTCTCCCTGAGTCTCTGGAGTACAGTGCATACATGTCGGACATGTGACGTAGCATCAGGAGAATAAATCAGGATGTCATCCAGATAGACCACCACAGGGTCAAACCAGGAATAGCAGAACAGAGACAGAATCGGCAGGCAATGACGTAGTCAGCAAACGTAGCAGAGGTCAAATCCGGATCGGGCAGCGAGGTACATAAACCGGAGGCGGAAGGGTAGTCAGAAAACACGCAGAAGTCAGCACACAGGAATAACCAAACAGAATAGGACGTAACAGGAGCCAGGAAAATCAGAACTATCTCTTGCAGTGGTCATGTGACAGGAGGGGGAATAAGAAGGGTGTGGTGTCTTCCCATTAGCTGTAGCTGAATGCTGGCAACTTCAGCTGGAAGACACATGCCACCCACAGTCAGCCAGCGGTACTGCAGATCTCAAGCTAACCCAGCTCAGTGGATGATCAGAGCCTGCGCCCACCGCTGGCATCGACTCCTCTCCCATCACCAGCCACGGAAGGAACACGGCGTCGCCTGGTGTTCGGAGCAGAAGTCACTGGAGCAGACTCCAGCGGTGACGTAACAATCCCCCATTCTGCTGTGTACTATCCCCCTTGGTGCTGTGTAATATCCCCTTTCTGCTTTGTAATATCCTCCATTCTGCTGTATAATATCCTCCATGCTACTGTGTAATATCTGCCATTCTACTGTATGTCTTTAATGCTGCTGTGTAATATCCCCCATTCTGCTTTGTAATGTCTCCAATGTTGCTTTATAATGTCACCCATGCTGCTGTGTAATTTTGAACATGTTGCTGTGTAATATCCCCTATTCTGCTGTATGATGTCCCCCATGTTGCTGTGTATTGTCCGCCACGTTATATTGTAATATTCCCCTACTGTGCCTTATAATTTCCCCCATGTTGCAGTGTAATATCCCCCATGCTGCTGTGTAATGTCCCTTATGTTGTAGTGTAATATACCCCATTCTGCTGTATAATGTCTCCCATGTTCCTCTGTAATCTGCCCCATGCGTCTGTGTAATTTCCCCCATTCTGCTGTATAATATCACCAATGCTGCAGTGAACTATCCCCCCTTCTGTTGTGTAATGTCCCCCCTACTGCTGTATAATGTCCTCCATGCTACTGTTGTGAATTTCAGTTATGCTTTTGCTGCTTTGAGGCTCCCTCTTGTGGCCAGGAATGGTTTGGACAGAGACCAGGTGTGTTGAGCAATGGGCGTTTCCATTGCTAACTCTCTGCCTATTTAAACCATGGCCTGCTAGCAGGCTATCCCGGATGTCAGTTGTTCTTTGTATACCAGCCTGCTTCATCCTGCTCCAGACCATAAGTGCTTGGCTCTTTATTTGTTGTTTGGTTCTTTTTGCTCTTATCTGAGTTTGTCATTTACTGTGGTTATTGTCAGTTTATTTGCATGCAGGAATCTTCCCTCTCAGTTGTTTAGCTGGGAAGCTCCCTGCAGCTATGTTTGGAGTATTGCTCCTATAAGTCCATGTGTTTGTTGCTTCTTCAATTTGTATGGTTCCTGCTTTCTGTTCATTGGTATGACAAGAGCGCCTGGTATAGGACGAAGTTAAGATCTAGCGATCTGAGGGCTTATTTTACTATCAAGTTGTTAGATTTTTGCAGGGTTTTTTCTGGCCACCATCAGTCCCTTTCCTGTTCTTTCCTATTTAGTCAGGGGGGGGGCTTCACCTTTTGCTAATCCTATCATCTATCTGTGTATTGTGTTTTCTTACATAACCGCAGTCTTTGAATGTGGGGGGCTTGCTATTCTTTATCTATTTTCTGAGGCAGAGAGTTATTCATCTTTTCTTCCTTTAGGATAGCTAGTTCTCCGGCTGGGTTAGCGGTGCACAGGATGTTAGTTCACCCCCGGCTACTTCTAGTGTTGATGGTTAGTAAGGGAATGGCGGCCAGATTAGTTGACAATGCTCTTGTCACCTGTATACCTGATTTATGGTGGTCTTCCATGGTTCCAGATCATAACATTACATCCGGCCAACAAATTTAAAGGGTACTCTTAAGAAGGAAAAAAAAAAAAGGTCTGCTGAAAGATTTTTTTTGTGTTTTTTCCTCTTTTTCTTTGGGTTCCATGGAAGATTTTTTTTTCCCTAGTATGGATGAATTGGGTGAGCGTGTTGCTCATCTTGATGCTTAGGTTCGTCGTATAGAGTCTTTTCTTGCACAGACTCCCCTTGCAGAGCCTAAGATTCCCGTTCCTGAAATTTTTTTTTTCGGGATATAGGTCGAGATTTTTGAGCTTCAAAAATAATTGTAAATTATTTTTTGACCTGCGCCCTAACTCCTCAGGGAATCCTGTACAACAGGTCAAGATTGTCATCTCCCTTTTGCGTGGTGACCCTCAGGACTGGGCCTTCTCTTTGGCGTCTGATGATCCGATTCTCAGTGATGTGGATTCCTTTTTTCAGACCTTGGGATTATTATATGACGAACCCAATGTTGTAGACCAAGCAGAAAAGGCCTTGTTGTCCTTAACTTAGGGTCTGGATTCTGCAGAAACTTTTTGTCAGAAATTTCGAAAGTGGGCGGTCCTTACCAAATGGAATGATGACGCGCTTGCGGCTCTTTTTCGAAAGGGTATTGCTGATACTGTGAAAGATGTAATGGTGGGATTCCCCGTCCCTTCTGGTCTTGATGCCTCTATGACCTTTGCCATTCAGATTGATAGGCGGTTATGTGAGCGCAGGAAGATACGTGCTGGTTTTGTGCCTGTGGAACAGCCTTTGGAGCCTATGGAGTGTGATAGGGTCCTTTCTTTTTTTTAAACCATAAATTTTTATTAATAAAATGTGTCAAGTATTACATCATATTGACAATAAGTTCTCAACAGTCAACAAAATAATAAGGTTGTTGGGGAGGGGAGAGGGTAGGGGAAATGGTGACGTTACATTAATTTTCCAATCACATTCTTTATATATGAATCTACAAAGTTATTTAATAACAGTATTTAAATGGAAAAATAACCAATTGTTCCATTTTTTATGAAATTGCGATATGTTATTATTAGATGAAGCAATTATTTTTTTCTGATAAACAGTTCTCATTAATCGGTGAAATGATTTTAGATATTGTAGGGCATTTGGGGTTTTCCCAAAAACTTGCAATTTTGATTCTTGTTGCTACAATAATATGTACAATAACTGTATGGATCTCATTGGGAAGGAGTCCAGATCAATGGCGAGCAGCGCCTGCTGTGTGGTTAGCATTTGCATAACAAATCTGAGATATTAAATGATTTTTTGCTTCCCAGAGACGTCTAATGTTACTACAATTCCACCATATGTGTAACATGTCTGCACTCGGGTCTCCACATCTCCAGCATGTGTCCGGGGAGTTATGGAACATTTTAGATATTCTATAGGGGGTGAGATACCACCTATATAATAATTTCCTTGCATTTTCTATGTGGCTAGCACATTTAGATTGTTTTCCTATAATTGAGAAGGATGCTCGCCATTGATCCGGTGTGAATGTACAGTTTAGGTCTTTTTCCCATTTTTGCAGGTATGTGGTTAGTGAGGGCAGGGTATTTTCTAGCATACAATCATAGCTTGTGGACAGCGCTCTGATCTGTGATGTAGGGTTCAGTAGCATTGAGTATAGTTTAGATGGCGGTGAAGACATCTGCTCCTTCCTCTCAGCTAGAAAATGGCGGATTTGTAGATATTTGTCGAAGTCTCTTTGGGGCACATTGTATTTCTCTCGCAATAATGAGAAAGTAATTAATTCCTTCCCCTCGTACAAGTTCCCAATTGATGTGATTTTAGATATTTTCCCATTTTTAAGTTTGAAATCAGGGATACAATGCTCCAATGTCTCTATGGGGGCCTTAAGAAGTGCGGTTTGTATAAGACCTAGTTTATTATTCAGCACCCTCCATAGTTCCAGAGTTGCGTCTATTGTTGGAGATATATTTGGATTCCTATTGGTGACTAAGGTTTGTTGTGCGTGGAAGAAAGCTGAGACATTAGTGGTTCCCATTAGATATTTTTCAATTGTTATTCAATGCCGGTCATCATCATTGTTCCACATGAATCGTAATTGTTCAAATAGTGCGGCTCTATAGTAACGGACCACTGAGGGGCAACCCAGACCCCCCTTTCTCATAGGGGTGTAGAGTGTGTCTGCCTGGACTCTGGATTGTTTCTCCTGCCAAATATACTTTAAAAGCATTGCTTGGATCTCTTTTAGTATTTTCGTTGGGAATATGATGGGGAGATTGCGAAACAAAAACAATATCTGTGGGAGGATAAACATTTTCACCGATGTAATCCTGCCCAGCCACGATAGTTCGTGTTTCTTCATACGTAATATGTCAGTTTGGATTTCCTCTTCAGGGACTTGTAATTCATAGATAACATGTTATCTGCTGAGAGAGCCGGATACCTAAATACTCAATACTATCACTTTTCCATTGGAAGGGATATTTATTCTCGAAGTTCTTTGGGTACACTGTGGATGGAGTTAGGTTTAATACTTGGCATTTAGACGTATTTAATTTGTAATATGATATGTCAGAGAACAAGTCAATTATTTGCATTACTGCTGGTAATGACTTGTGGGGTTTGTTATCGCTAGAATGATGTCGTCCGCAAACAGACCTATTTTGTGCTCCGTTTTATCCACCTGAATCCCTGATATCATTGGGTGAGATCTGATTTTTTCCGCTAGAGGCTCGATCGCCAAAGCGAATATGAGAGGTGACAATGGACACCCTTGTCTCGTCCCGTTCGTAACCGGAAACTTGTCCGACATCATTCCAGAGATGAAGACTGACGCTGATGGATGGGAGTATAGTAGAGTAGTTGAGCCGAATCTGGGTAAGACCTCAAATAAGTAGCCCCAATGTACCCGATCAAACGCCTTCTCCGCGTCCAGAGATAGGAGCAGAGAAGGCGTCTGATCCCTCCCCGCCACATGGATGAGGTCAATCATCCGTCTAGAACCATCCAATGTCTGTCTGGATTTGATAAATCCAACCTGGTCCTTGTGCACCAGTAAGGGGACTACATAGGAGATTTTGTTTGCCAAGATTTTGGAGTATAATTTGAGGTCAGTATTTAGTAGGGATATTGGCCTGAAGTTATTTGGTTGGACAGGTGTTTTACCTGGTTTGGGGAGGGGAACTATGGGCGCTTGTAACATTTCATCTCGTATTTTACCTGTTTCAAATATATTTTAGAAGACTAGTAATAGGTGTAGGGATAATATTGGATAGAATGTCTTGAGATGTTCATAGGTTATATTGTCTGGTCCTGGGGATTTGTTATTTTTAGTTGTTTGGATGACTCGTTGGATTTCTATTTGGCTTATGGGTTGGTTTATTGCCGGCAGTTTGTCCTTTTGGATTTGTGGTAGGGAATAAAGATGAGCGAACCGGTCGAGTTCGGTTTGGCGAACCGGTTCGGCGAACCGCTCGAACCCCATAGGAAATAATAGGAGGCAATCATAAACCCGTAAAAACACCTAGAAAACACTCTCAAAGGTGTCCAAAAGGTGACAAACAACTCACAACACAACACAAACACATGGGAAAGTGACAAGTACAAATTCTCATGTGAAAACAAAACAGCGTTACGAGGAAAAAGAGGATGAGACACAGATATAGGCATGGCATGCCCTTCTAAAATCATGTAAAACACCGCAAGGTAACTCCAAGCGGAATCTCCCTTTCTTCCAAAAATTGGGCCACATAGACACCCCTTCAGTGGCAGCACTTGTGCCCCAGTTGTACACTTCACAGGTAGCTTTGCATCAAGCACATTCCAAATACACAAGCATTTACTCTCCCCAGGATGACACAGGGGTAGTAAATTCCTTGCGGATCCATGACTTGTTCATTTTGATGAACATTAGTCTGTCCACATTGTCACTGGACATACGCGTGCGCTTATCTGTCAGCACACACCCAGCAGCACTGAAGACACGTTCAGAGACAACGCTGGCAGCTGGATACAACAAGATCTCCAAGGCGTAAGTGGAGAGCTCAGGCCATTTTTCAAGATTTGAAGCCCAAAATGAGCAAGGCTCCATTTGCAAAGTCATGGCTAGAGTTGAGCGCGGTTCGTGGTTCTCCAGTTCGCGGCTCGAGTGATTTTGGGGGCTGTTCTAGATCGAACTAGAACTCGAGCTTTTTGCTAAAGCTCGATAGTTCTAGATACGTTTGAGAACGGTTCTAGCAGCAAAAATACCAGCTAATTCCTAGCTGGCTTTCCGCTGTAATAGTGTAAGTCACTCTGTGACTCACACTATTATGACATTTCAGTGTATAGTGTGCGGGAACAGCGCATTCAGATCACTGCTGTATGTATTTTTTTTTTTCCTTGTCTTCCTTCCCTAAGCGCGTGCGTGTAGTGGGGCGGGCCAGCATGTCAGCCAATCCCAGACACACACACAGCTAAGTGGACTTTTAGCCAGAGAAGCAATGGCATGTGTGATAGGATGTCCATGTCACATGTCCCTGCATTATAAAAACGGACATTTTCCTCCAGCACGCCATTATCTGCCTTCTGCGTCCTTGGTGTCAGTCATCACTGGCGCAGCTCCTATCACCGATACTGCTGTGTACGCTCCATACACAGCGCTGTACAGAATAGGGATAGAAGTTTCTATCAGTCCTTTTAAGGGCTCATACCGGCAGGGTCAAAGCCATAGATGACAGGTCCGTGAAAACAGAGTTTAACAGCTACACAAGATGACAGCGTCTGTGTAGCTAAGGTCAGGAATTTCCTCGCTGCATTTCCCCATTAAGAGGTATAGAAAGGCAGGCTTCCTTTCCTCTACCCAGAGACCCACAACCCTGCCACTGTACCCTCCTGCCCTTTGCACACTCGAACTCATTGTTACTAAGCCATTATACTAGCAAACACTGAGTGAACTTAGTGGCATCCTAAACGTGGCTGTTGGACTTCTGTGTTGTCCCAGTAGTGCAAAGATATTTGAGTGTGCAATGCAGGCAGACGTGCTGCAAATATCTTTGCACTAGTGGGACAATACAGAAATCCAACAGCCACTTTTAGGATGCCACTAAGTTCACTCAGTGTTTGCTAGTATAATGGCTTAGTAACAATGAGTTTGAGTGTGCAATGCAGGCAGACGTGCTGCAAACTCATTGTTACTAAGCCATTATACTAGCAAACACTGAGTGAACTTAGTGGCATCCTAAAAGTGGCTGTTGGACTTCTGTATTGTCCCACTAGTGCAAAGATATTTCTAGCACCTGTGCAAGACACCCTCCTGCTCTGTTTTTAATAAGCTATAATGATAGCAAAAAATACTGCCATTTAGTGGCATCATAGAACTGGCTGTTGTATTTCATTATTGTCCCACTGGTGCCAAGCTATTTCTAGCACCTGTGCAGGACACCCTCCTGCTCTGTTTTTAATAAGCTATAATGATAGCAAAAAATGCTGCCATTTAGTGGCATACAAGAACTGGCTGTTGTATTTCATTAGTGTCCCACTGGTGCAAATCTATTTGCAGCACCTCTGCATGACACCCTCATGCACATTTTGCTACGCTAATTTTATAGCAAACTCAGGGAATTCATTGCTGCATTTGATCATTCGGAGTGATAGAAAGTGAGGCTTCCTTTAGCTTTTCCTTCTGTTCATAGACCGCATCTCCAAGTCCACACCCGAAGAGCAATTTCTCCTCCACGTCTAAGTGTGGAGAGGCAGCTAGTGCGCATGCGTGTGCCGATTTACCCCAGCTGCAGCCTAACTACAGTGTTTCGCCTAGTGAGTATGCTCAGCCAGATGTGCCATTCCTGAGGCTAAGTCTTCATTTCGGGATACAGCGCATGCTCCCACACTTAGTGCAAAAAGCCTCTTTGCACAGGTACTTGCACTCCGTGCCGGGTCTAAGTCCTGTTTTGTGCCTAGACACCATGCTAAAGCTGATAGTCTTTTTTCAGAGAATGTATTTCATGCAACTGAGCATGCTCAGGCACTTACTGCATCAGAGACTAGGTCCAGTAATGAACTCTTTGGCCCTGCCCCTGATGTTGGGGGCCCATATAGACCACAGGGCATCAGGTGTCCTGATGATGTGGCCAGGCCACTCCTAAATGGCTTGCAGAGGCCCGCCCCTATGACTTGTCACCTCATTATTGATGGTCAGACGATGACTGGTGAGGTGTTTGTGTCGTGGCAGCCATGAGGTCATTATTGAAGTTGCGGTTCCAAATAGGACGCTAGTTATGCCACTCATGACGTGTCACTCTGCTTTTGTCTCCAGGAGGTGCATTGTGGTCCACCCTGGTTTGGGGCGGACCCAGGTTATAAAACGGGCTGGAGCCAACAAGGAGGTGAGCAGTCTTCTATTATGCTCCGAAAGAGCACACCTCCATGTGTTGAACCCATTGCGGCTTTAGGCCAGAGGTAGGCAGGGATAGGGCGTCGATGCAGGCCGCCACCACAGTTGGTAACGCCGAACGGTTAAGACCAGCTCCTGTCCTACAAGTCCTGCTTGTGCAGCCCAGTGCTATTAACAGGCCTGCTGCTGCTGATGCGCCGGCTGTCCACAGGTGTGGCCCCAATGCACACGGTCAGCGTACTGAATGGCCCCTGTGATGTTAACAGGGAGTTCCTGGGCTGGGTGGGCGTGTGGACCCTGTGACGCTAACAGGGCTCCCAGTCTCCAGATCCGAGTGGCGTCTAACTCGGTTCAGGCAACTATTAGTTTCATAGCCACACAGATCTGTATCCTCCACCTAACCTTCGCGTTGCCAACCTCTCCTTTTCCATCTGGGAGCACGGTGGACATTGACTGCTGATGGGGATATATACCTTTCTCTTTCTTTTCTTATTAATTTTCGTTATATAGCGGTAACATAGTATATACCACCTTATCTAAATCTGCCAGTCCCACCGTAACAGATGGTGTTTCTTCATCAAATGTTACTTTTGCTTAACCACCAAACCCACGGACAAAAACTTTTTTACCCTTTCCAACACACCTGTTCCCCTTTCCACCAGCATCTGTCCTTTTTCAACTCATTTGGTATATGACCAAAAGTGCAACTCTGCAGGGACACCGTACTCAATGCCATCTCAGCACAGCAGCCAGCCCTCGGTCCCTCAGATGTGGACAAGTAAAAGACCATTTCCTCCTATCCATGACAAAGCGTTGAGATTCACTCTGTGCAGCACAGGTGTTTACTGGAAAAGCAGATCTAAGAATCCGTACCACCTTCTGCAGATACTCCTGTATACGTGCGTCCCTTTCTATGGCAGGAATTATTTCGCCAAATTTTGTCTTCTACCAGGGATCTAACAGTGTGGCAACCCAGTAGTTAGCATTCCTTCGAATTCGTACAATCCGAGGGTAATGTTGTAGGTAGTGCAGCAAGAAGGCGCTCATGTGTCTTGTGCATCCAGGAGGACCAAGTCCTTGGTGTGTTGGTGGCAGAGAGGTGAGAATCGTGCCTCCTTTCTCTGCCCTCTCCCCCCAACCTCGCACAACCGAAATGTGAGCAAGCTCTCACTCATCTGCTGAGTCTTCCATGCCCATCGCCAGTTCGTCCTCCATTTCTTCATGGGCTCCTGCACCTTCCTGAACAATTTTTGCTGATACTATGTGCCCTTGTTAATCCCTCTCCCCCACCATGACTGCCGCCTAGGTGCCGCTCACCGTATGGACCTTGTAGATCTTATTATCCCTTCTGCATATGACTCCTCCTGTACTTCCTCCCCTTCCTCTTGGACCAACACCTGACTCCGAATAATGCTTACAGTGTGCTCCATCTTGTAGATGACCAGAATTGTCACGCTGAGAATGGCATCGCCAGTGGTAAACATCTTCGTCGCCATTTGTAAACTGTGTAGAAGGGTGCATAGGTCCTTGATCTGACACCACTCCAGCAGCGTGATCTGCACCACCTCTGGATCAAGTTAGCCCAGGGTATACGTCATACCGTATTTCAGCAGGGCTCTGCGGTGCTGCCACACACGCTGCAACATGTGCAGATTCCAATTCCTATGTGTCGGAACATCGCATTTCCGACGTTTAACCGCCAGACCATAAGACTTCAGGAGCGATGAAAGTTGTTGAGCTGCTGGGTGCAAAGGATGAAAGTGAGCACATAGCAGCGTGCCCGCTGCACAAGGCCATGTAGGCCGGGATGGTATTTTAAAAATTGCTGGAGAATCAGATTCAACACGTGAGCCATACAAGGCACGTGTGTCACATTGCCCTGACAAAGGGCCGCAGACAGGTTTGCATCATTGCCGCACACGGCTGTTAAGTCACCAACGTAGTCCACTCAATCAATTTGTACTCCGCTCGCCAGGTGACAACGTGTTCTTTTCATGCATAGTGCTGATGATGGGAAAGGAGTCGATGCCTGCGGCGCAGGTGGACGCAGGTTATGGTCACCCACTGGGTTGCGTTACCTTGACAGATACAGAACCACAGGCTGAATGTAGGTGGTGGGTATCTCACAGATGAAGTACCATCATTCAGCTACAACCAATGGGAAGACACCACACCCTTTTTTAGGCCCCTCCTGTCTGCAGACCACTGCCAGACAAAGCTATGAGCCTCTTGTTACTGTTACCCCCAGTTCAGTTTTATGAGTTTGTGTGCTTGTTACCTGACTACTTTTCCTGCTTGCTGTTTATGTACCTCGTTGGCCGATCCACATTTCACCTCTGCTTGTTTTCTGATTAAGTCCTGGCCATCCCATTCTGTTCCTCTTCCTCAATTAATGTTTTTGACCCTTCATGACTACTATTCTCTGGAACTGCAGCCTTCCACAGGTATTGATCAACTTGGGCCCTGTGTAATTCCAAATCACTGTATAGGGGTTAAAGGGTTTCAGGGTTCTGGGTGTCCAGCTTGGTGAGTGGCTTGCCTCTAGCCTATCCTTTACAGCCCATCTGAGTGTGTCGATCCAGGCAGGCGTTACACCGTGCCCTCTGCAGAAGGCCATATAGGCCGGGATAGTGTTTTAAAAATTGCTGGACAACCAGGTTCAACACGTGAGCCATACAAGGCACGTGTGTCACATTGCCCTGAAGTAGGGTCGCAGACTGGTTTGCATCATTGTCGCACCCGACCTTCCCTGGCTGCTGGTTGAGTGGAGACAACCATTGATGAAACTCGGTCTCACTCTTCAGAGCTTACCGTCCACAACTCCTCAGCGGTGTGACTCACATTTGCCAGACATTTCTAAGTAAAGAGTCGACCGCATCATGCTGTTGAGCTGTGCTGCCAGCATAGTAAGGAGGTGTGTGGGCTTCCTTGGGCACAGTTACAAGGAAGGGTGGCCTGACCACACAGGGTTTGGGCCGAGGTGGAGGACCCACACGAGGTTGAGGAGGCAGAAGCAGTGGAGGAACTTATACATACAGAGGAAGGATTGATACACAAGTTGTGGGGACGGCAAGACTTGTACAGCAAACCCTTCTCCATCTCTCACCATAGTTACCTAGTGCCCAGTCAGCAACATGTAACTCCCCTGTCCATGCTTACTGGTCCAAGTATCTGTGGTGAAATGCACCCTGTCACACACAGAGTTTCTCAAGGAATCGGTGAGGTTGTGTGCGACCTGCTGTGGTAGCGCGGGCACGCCTTTCTTGGAGAATGAGTGACGACTGGCCTTCGGCTCTTGGGGCACTGCAATGGGCATAAGGTCTCGAAAATCCTCAGTCTCAAAAGGGTGTAAAGGCAGCCTTTCTGTTGCCAACAAGTTGCAGATGATGAAACTCAACCTCTTAGGCATGTCATGCCCTTCGAAAATCATGTAAAACACAGCGAGGGGACTCCAACCACAGTCGCCCTCGTTTCCACTAATTGGGCCACACACACCCCACTTGACTGGCATCAGTTGATCCTTCTTTTCAAAATGAAAAGATGCTTTGCATGAAGCACTCTCAAAAATACGTGTGCCTTTCGCGTCCCCTGGATGACCCAGGGGAAGAAAAGTCCTCTGAGAGCCATGACTTGTTCATCTTGTTTCTTTTAGAAACACAGCGAGGAGACTCCAACCACAGTCTCCCTCGTTTCCACTAATTGGGCCACACACACCCCACTTGACCGGCATCAGTTGACCCCCCTTTTGAAAAAGAAAGAGATGCTTTGCATGAAGCACTCTCAAAAATACGCATGCCTTTCGCCTCCCCTGGCTGACCCAGGGGAAGAAAAGTCCTCTGAGAGCCATGTCCACATTGTCAGTGGACAGACACGTGTGCTTATCTGCCAGCAGACCCCCAGCAGCACTGAAGACAGGTTCCGAGAGAACGCTGGCTGCAGGACACGACAAGATCCCCAAGGCGTACGTGGCAAGCTCAGGCAATTTATCCAGATTGGAAGCCTAAAATGAGCAGGGCTCAAGTTGCACAGTAATGGCATCGATGTTTCCTTGCATATACTCATATATCTGTGTCTCCTCCTCTTTTTCCTTGTCCAGCTCTTTTGTTTTCGCATGAGTATATGTCCTTGTCACTTTCCCATGTGTTTGTGTTGTGTTGTGAGTTGTTTGTCACCTTTTGGACACCATTGAGAGTGTTTTCTAGGTGTTTTTATGTGTTTGTGAATGCCTGCCATTGTTTCCTATGCAGTTCGAGTTCGGTTCATCGAACGTTCGACGAACCGAACTCGAACGGGACCTCCGTTCGGCGAACCGAACTCGAGCCGAACCACGACCAGTTCGCTCATCTCTAGTCATGGCATCGATGTTCATTTGGAGATACTCCTGTATTATCCTCTCCAGCTGTTGACTATGTGTCAGACTTGTTGTCTCTGGTGGCCTTGCAAAGGATGGTGTAAAAAAATTATGAAACGATTCAATAAAATTGCCGTTACCAGATCCAGATACGGTGCTGCTGGTACGGTTAGACTGTTGATGATGACGAGACCGTCCCATGTTTGTCAAGTTAAGACTGGGAGATTCACTCCGTGCACCACGGTTGTTTGGTGGAAAAGCCGAGCTAAGATCGAGTAACAGCTTCTGCTGATACTCCTGCATACGTGCGTCCCTTTCTATGGCTGGAGTTATGGCACAAAACTTGGACTTGTACCTGGGATCTAATAATATGGCAAGCCAGTAGTCATCATCACCTCTAATTTTCACAATACGAGGGTCATGTTGGAGGTAGTGCAGCAAGAAAGCGCTCATGTGTCTTGTGCAGCCATGCGGACCAAGTCCACGCTGTGTTTGTGGCATAGAGGTGCTAACCGTTCTTTATTCCTCTGAAATCTCCCCCCAACCTCTTTCAACTGAAATTTGACCAAGGTCTCCCTCATCCGCTTAGTCTTCCATGTCCATGGACAGTTCGTCCTCCATTTCTTTATGTTCTCCTGCACCTTCCTCAACATTTTGCCTGCTACCATGTGCCCTTGTTGATCCCTGTCCCCCATGGTCCCATGCCTACCGCCTTGGGGATGATGAACGTCTGGACCTTGTGATGTTGTTGTCCCTTGCGCATATGAATCCTCCTTTACTTCCTCCCCTTCCTGTTGTCCCACCCCCTGACTCCGAATAGTGTTTAGCATGTGCGCCAGCATGTAAATGACTGGAATTGTCATGCTGATAATGTCATTGTCAGCACTAAACATATTCGTCGCCATGTCGACACTGCGCAGAAGGGTGCATAGGTCCTTGATCTGAGACCACTCCATGAGGGTGATCTGCCCCACCTCTGCATCTCATTGGCCCAGGCTATACGTCATGACGTATTGCACCAGTGCTTGGCGGTGCTGCCACAGTCGCTGTAACATGTGGAGAGTCGAATTCCAGTGTGTCGGCACATCACATTTCAGGCAATGAACCGGCAGGCCGAAAGACTTCTGGAGCGATGCACGTCGCTCATCTGCGGTGGTTAAACGGCGGAAGTGAGCAGACAGTTTTCGTGCCCTGTTCAGAAGGCCATGTAGGCTGGGATAGTGTGTCATACAAGGCACGTGTGTCACCTTGCCCAGGCGAAGGGCCGCACCCAGGTTTGCGGCATTGTCGCACATGGCCTTACCAGGCTGCAGGTTGAGTGGAGACAACCATTTACCAAACTCGGTCTCCAGAGCTGCCCACAACTCAGCCACTGTGTGACTCTTATTTCCAAGACATTTCAAGCTAAAGACCACCTGATGCCGTTGCGCTCTGCTGCCAGCATAGTAATGAGGTGTGCGTGATTCCTTGTGTGCAGTTACAATGCGGGTGGTCTGACCAGGCAGGCTTGGGGTGGAGGTGGAGGACCCAGACGAGGTTGAGGAGGCAGAAGCAGTGGAGGAACTTGGACAGACAGAGGATTGACGCACAAGTCGTGGGGACGGCAAGACTTGTGCAGCAGACCCTTCACCATCTATCACCATAGTTACCCAGTGCCCAGTTAGCGACATGTAACGTCCCTGTCCATGCTTACTGTTCCAAGTATCGGTGGTGAAATGCACCCGTTCACACACAGTTTCTCAAGGAAGCGGTGATGTTGTGTGCGACATGCTGGTGTAGCGCGGGCACACTTTTCTTAGAGAAGTAGTGGCGACTGGGTATCTGGTACTGTGGCACAGCGACGGACATAAGTTCTCGAAAATCCTGTGTGTCCACCAGGCGGAAAGGCAGCATTTCGGTAGCCAAGAGCTTACAGAGGGATAAAGTCAACCTTTTAGCGTTGTCATGGGTCGCAGGAAATGGCCTTTTATTTGTCCACATCTGAGGGACAGAGATCTGGCTGCTGTGTGTAGACGGTGGTGAGTAGGGTGTCCCTGGAAAAATGCAGGTTTGTGGGGAAAGTGCAGGCGTAGACATGATGTTGCCTTCATCCAACGTTGGTGCTATCGATGTCTGAGAGAGCTGTACACACGCACTTGTTTCCCCTTCCAAACCAAATGACGACCTACCAAGTAAACTGCCTGTTGCGGTTACAGTGGTGGAAGGTGTGCATGGAAAACCAGGTGTGACAGCTGTCCCCACAGTCCTAGAAGATGAAGAGCGCGCGGATGCACTGGAAGGGGCAGGCGGTGGATGGTCCGCTCCGCTAGGCCGCATTGCAGCACGGTTAGCTTCCCACTGGGACATATGATATTTATTCATGTGACGATTCATGGAAGAAGTTGTCAAACTGCTGAGGTTTTTGCCTCTACTTACAGATTCCCGACAAATTTTTACAGATCACATGATTTGGGCGATTTTTTGCAAGGTCAATAAAGGACCAGGCTAGGCATGGCTTAGAGTACATGCGATCTGCTAAGCCACCCCGACTGGTGCTCATAGGCAGAGTGGTGGCTGAGGATGCAGTTGTAGACGTGCTACCAGTACTCCTCTGTCCAGGAAGGCGCAAGGTAACTTTGTCGTCAGTTGCATTCTCCTCCACCGCCTCTGTTGACCTCCTCGAGTGCCTGACTGTGGGTTGACAGTAGGTGGGATCTAGAACTTCCTCATCAAGCGTTGTGTTTGCACTCCCCTCACCCTCAGACCTAGCCTCTTCCTGCCCTGACCGAATATTTAAGTCGTCATCCCAATCTGGTATCTGCGTCTCATTGTCATCAGTATGTTCCTCATTGTCTCTAACAACAGGTGTTACAGTTTGTGAATAAGGGTCAACATTATGCTCAGAAACTTGTTCATCACGGCCTGAATCTGAGTCACAAAGGTTCTGGGCATCACTGCAGACCATTTCCTGGTCTGTACTCACTGTAGCTTGGGAGCAGACCTCTGATTCCCAGGCTATAGTGTGACTGAACAGCTCTGCAGACTCAGCCATCTCTGTTCCACCATACTGTGCAGGGCGGATGGAGACTTGAGAGCTGGGAGAAAGCAAGTGTGATTGGGATGACAACTCAGAGGACTGTTGTTTTTTTTTGATGCGGTAGTTGAGGTGGAGGAGAGGGCACTTGTTGGAGCACTTGAGATCCATTCAAGCATGTGCTTTTCTTGTGCATCATCTACCTTTGTTCCAGTTGTTTGGGTCCGTAAAAAAGGGAGCACATCGGATTTTCCACGGAAAGTAGTAGACATCTTACTTTTGCTGGAAGATGGCCTATCTTCAGCAGATATTAATGTAGCTTTGCCACCTTCCCAACGGACAAAAACATTTTTTCCTTTTCCAACACGCCTGTTCTCCTTTCCACCAGCATCTGTCATTTTGCCACTTATTTTGATAGCGACAAGATTGGCCACTTAAAATGTGGTCGTAAAAATTGAGAGGTGGTGTAGATTGCAGAGGTGGTCTAGCTTTATTGACAGCTGAAGAAACAACACTGACTATCCCTGACAATGCAATTATTGCCCTTAAAGTTTCAGCTGTGTTTGCTATTATAATAGCTTAGTAAAAATGAGCAGGAGGGTGGAATGCAGAGGTGCTGGAAATTGCTTGGCACCAGTGGGACACTAATGGAGTACAACAGCCACTTTTTGGATGCCACTAAATTTCAACAGTTTTTACTATTATAATAGCTTAGTAAAAATGAGCAGGAGGGTGTAATGCAGAGGTGCTGGAAATTGCTTGGCACCAGTGGGACACTAATGGAGTCCAACAGACACTTTTTGGATGCCACTAATTTTCAGCAGTTTTTGCTATTATAATAGCTTAGTAAAATGAGCAGGAGGGTGTAATGCAGAGGTGCTGGAAATTGCTTGGCACCAGTGGGACACAAATGTAGTCCAACAGCCACTTTTTGGTTGCCACTAAGTTTCAGCAGTGTTTGCTATTATAGTAGCTTAGTAAAAATGAGCAGGAGGGTTTAATGCAGAGGTGCTAGAAATTGCTTGACACCAGTGGGACACTAATGGAGTATAACAGGCACTTTTTGGATGCCACTAAGTTTCAGCAGTTTTTGCTATTATAATAGCTTAGTAAAAAAATGAGCAGGAGGGTGGAATGCAGAGGTGCTGGAAATTGCTTGGCACCAGTGGGACACTAATGGAGTACAACAGCCACTTTTTGGATGCCACTAACTGGCAGCACTCTTTTCAATGAAAATGGCTTTGCAAAAATGTGCAGGAGGGGAGAATGCAGAGATGGTGGGACTTGCTTGGCACAAGTGGCACAATAATGGAGTACAGCAGCCACTCTTTGGATGGCACTAACTGGCAGCACTCTTTTCAATTTAAATGGCTTTGCAAAAATTTGCAGGAGGGTACAGTGGCCGGGTTGTGGGTCAGTGTAGAGGAAAGGAAGCCTCACTTTCTATCCCTCCTAATGGTGAAATGCAGCAAGGAATTCCCTGAGCTTAGCTACACAGACGCTGTTATCTGAAGCTGTATACAGCGTTTCCACGGACCTGACTGTCACCTATGGCTCTGAGCCAGCTGTAATTAGCCCTGAAAAGGGCTGAAATAAACTTCTGTCCCTAATCAGTAGAGCGCTGTGTGTATAGCGTACACAGCAGGACCGGTGACAGGAGCTGTGTGAGCGGTGACTGACACCCAGACGCAGAAGGCAGATAATGGCGTCCTGAGGGAAAATGTCCATATTTATAATGCAAGGACATGTGACATGGACAGCCTATGACACATGCCCTTGCTTGTCTGGCAAAAAGTCCACTTAGCCATGTGTGTGTCTGGGATTGGCTGACATGCTGGCCCGCCCCACTACACGTGCGCTTAGAAAAAAAAATAATCCCAGCAGCAGTGATATGAACGCGCAGCCCCCGCACACTATACGCTGAAATTTGATAATAGTGTGAATCACAGAGTGACTCACACTATTACAGTTCTAGTTCAATCTAGAACACCCCCCAAAATCACTCGAACCGCGAACTGGAGAACCACGAATCACGAACCGCGCTCAACTCTAGTAGGGATATACTATTCAGGAAGTTATTAATTAATTCAACTTTGGGTTGTGGAGTAAGGTTATCGGTTTTCAAGTTGTAGAGTGAGGAGTAATATTTTGCAATGGTATTCGCAATGTCTTTGGGATTATATATTTTATTCTTTTGGTCGTCTTGTATGTGAGCTATCCTTTGTTTTGTCAGTCTGGCTTTTTAATTTTATTGGCTAGTATTTTACTCACTTTATTCCCCTGCCAGTAATATTTGGCTTTACTTCTCCTCAGGTTGTGCTCGTATTTGTGTTGGAGCAGTTGGTATAGTTCATATCTTACCTTTTGTAGGTTTTCATATAGTGCGGGTGAAGGGCTGTGTTTATGGGCGTCTTCCAATGATGCTATATTTTTGTTAAGTTCCTCTATTTGTCGCATTCTTAGTTTTTTGTGTTGTGCTGCTACTTGTATTAGCCGCCCTCTTATGTATGCCTTGTGGGCGCACCACACTGTGGTCGGGGACATGTCTGGGGTGCTATTGATATCAAAATATTCCTGGAGCAGTTCTTTTAGTTGTGATTTGACATCATCTGAGGATATTAAATGGTTATTAATTCTCCATGGAGAATATGTTGGGTTATTATATGTCTCTTTTATTTGGCATGATACAGGAGCATGGTCCAATCAGGTTATGTTCCCAATTTTGGCTGATTGTTTATTTTGCAGGAGCCATTTATTCACCACTATTAGGTCAATTCTTGAGTAGATTTTATGTGGGTGCGAGTAATATGTATAATCCCGTTCAGAGGCATGAACAACCCTCCACGTGTCGTACATTTCTTCTGACAGGAGACACTGGGACAACGCATGGGATTAGGACTTGTCCTTTGAGCACCAAGATTTTTCTATATTAGGGATCGGGACGATATTGAAATCTCCACAGATTAGGAGGGATCCTTGTTTTATTTTGGCTAGTTTAGTCATGAGGTCTCTAATAAAAGTGATTTGTCCTGAGTTGGGTGTGTATATAGATGTGATTGTATACACCTTATTGTTAATATTACATATCAATATCACATATCTGCCTTCATCATCTAGAACGCTATCAACAAGCTGAAACGCTATGGTGTCCTTTATTGCAATGGCTACGCCTCTCTTCTTTTTCACTGCGTGTGAGATATAAATGTGGGGGTAATTTTTTTGTTGTAATCTATGTGCGTTCTCGCAGTTTAGGTGAGTTTCTTGGACAAATAATATGTCCGCTTTAAGCGCCTGGGCCTCTTTCCATACTAGTGATCTTTTAAATGGACTATTCAGACCTTTTACATTAATACTAGAAATCTGAAATACCATCAGTTAAAATAGTACAAAATCAATATGCCACCAAATACAGGATAATAGTAAGGGAAACAAAGGGGTTAAAGTTACAAACAGTAACTACAACAGGTACAACTTGTATGATTCAGAGTCCGGTTCTACGTGAACCAACTGGATATTCGTCCCTATCCAGTATTAATGGGGGGGGGAATAGAACAAAGAAACTTTATTCTCGTGTCCCTCCAACCTGCCAACAAAACAAAGGGTGGCAGCAAAGTGTTCTGCATAGACAGATAAGGAAACATATGGTTACGGGTTACTTGCGTGATAATTATGTCCATTCTTTGTTCAGCATCGGGGGTCTTTTCTTTAGTGGGGAGCTCATGTCGTCATCCACAGATGTCAGGGACCAGTCCTGGAGCAGGGTCATGGCCTCTCTGGGGGATACAAGGACATGTGTGACTCCATTTTTTGTCACAATAAGCTTGACTGGATATCCCCATTTGTAGATGATGTTGTTGTCCCTCAGGATCTTGGTTGCGGATGAGAACTCTCGCCTCCTGTTCAGGGTATCCGCAGACAAGTCAGTGAACACCAGGATGTTCCGGAAGCTCTCTGGAAGCTCTTGTTTGGCTGCTGCCGCTTTGGTCACTGCTTCTTTGAAGTGATAGAAGTGCAGCCTGGCGATCATATCTCGTGGTGCGGAGCTGGGAACAGACTTTGGTTTAGGGATCCGGTGTGCCCTGTCAATCAACAGGTCCCTTTGCTCGGCTGATGGTACTAGAACTGTAAAAAAGTCCGCTAGGAACTCTTTTAGTGCGTCGGCAGTTACGGTCTCAGGAATCCCTCTGAAGCGCAAATTGTTGTGTTTGGATCGGTCTTCCAGGTCCGTGATTTTCAGCTTTAGGGCTGTGATTTTTTTCATCCGCCTTATTATGCGCGTCTACCAGCTGATTGTGTGCCATAGAGTACTCCTCCAGTTTCCCCTCTATGTGTGAGGTTCTGTCATCAATCTGTGTGATTTCTTTGTGTAACGCATTGAACGCTGTGGTTATATCGTTATGGATGGCCTGTTTCAGATCTCCCATCAGTTCTCTCATCAGGGATCTGATTGTATCTTCAGTAATAGGGGCTTAGCTGGCACTTTTATTGGGGGAGTGTGAGGAGATAACTTTGGCCGTGTTTTGTAATAACTGTGGCTCTGCAGACTCCGGGCTGCTAGCATTCCCAGCAGGGGGGAGGAGCAGGGACTGCATTCCTGGTGAGCTGTTCTCTGCGGCCAGGGAGCCTGCATTTTTATCAGGGGTGATGGGCTGGTGATATGATTCATTGAGCAGCTCTGAGTGCTGCTGCACACTGTTACTTTCACTTCTGCTACTGCCGACGGCCGTGTGGTGAGAGCTGCGGCTGCCATCTTGGATTCGGCTGCTCACTACTTCAAAGACAGAGACTCTGCTGGGTGCCTGCCCCCTCCTCCTCCCTTGCTTCATTTTCACTGCACTCTGTTTCCCTGTGCAGCCGCTTATCTTATCTTCACTTTTATGACTCCTCCGTTTTCTGTGCCTTGCTTTGTGCCGCTTTGAAGGTTGGTGGTCAGGGAGCACGGGCCTCGCACATCTGCTCAGCTCCACATCCGGTCACGCCCCCCCTCGTGATAGGGTCCTTTCTAATGCTAGTCGGCAGGAGTTCAGACAGAAGAATAGACTGTGCTTCTATTGTGGAGACGCTTCTCATACTATCTCTGACTGCCCTAAACATGAAAGGAGATTGGCTACTTCTGTTACTGTGGGTTCTTTGCAACCAAAGTTTCTTTTGTCTGTCACATTGATTTGCTCATTGTCTTCATTTTCTGCATTGGACTTTGTGGACTCAGGGGCAGCGCTCAATTTGATGAATTTTGGGTTTGCTAGGGATTGTGATTTCCCCATGGTTCCTTTGCAAGCTCCTATTCCTTTAAGGGGCAATGATGCTACCCCTTTGGCAAAAAATAAACCCCAATTTTGGTCCCAGGTGCCAGTTGCACCAGGGCATCAGGAAACTTGTAAATTTTTAGTATTGCATAATCTACAGGATACCTTGGTACTAGGACTTCCGTGGTTGCAGACCCATAACCTAGTTCTTGACTGGAGATCCTTGTCGGTAGCTAGTTGGGGTTGTCAAGGTGTGCATCAGGACCTTTCCGTGTCGTCCACATCTGCTCAGGCAGTTGATGTTCCGGCCTTCTTGTCTGATTTCCGTGATGTATTTAATGACCAGGAATCTGATTCTCTGCCCCCACACTGGGACTGTGACTGTGCCATTGAGCTGGTGCCCTGTTGTAAATTTCCCAAGGGGCGGATTTTCAACTTGTCTGTGCCCGAACATGATGCCATGCAGTCATACATCAGGGAATCATTGGAGAAGGGGCACATTCAGCCCTCTTCTTCTCTGTTGGGTACTGGCTTTTTCTTTGTTGCTAAGAAGGATGGGTGATTGAGACCTTGTATTGATTATTGTATTGTTTACCATCTTCTTAATAAAATTACAATCAAATATCAGTACCCTCTGCCATCTTTTCTCTAGAGTGAAGAGTGCCAAATGGATTGCAAAACTGGATCTTAGGGGCACTTTGCACACTACGACATCGCAAGTGCAATGTCGGTGGGGTCATGTCGAAAGTGACGCACTTCCGGCGTCGCTCTCGACTTCGTAGTGTATAAATCCTAGATGATACGATTAACGAGCGTAAATCATCGTAATCGTATCATCGGTGTAGTGTCAGGGAATTCCATAATTACGCTGCTGCGATGGTACGATGTTGTTCCTCGTTCCTGCGGCAGCACATATCGCTGTGTGTCAAGCCGCAGGAGCGAAGAACATCTACCTGCGGTTCACAATGGCTATGCGGAAGGACAGAGGTAGGCGGGATGTTTACGTCCCGCTCATCTCCGCCCCTCCGCTTCTATTGGCCGCCTGCCGTGTGACATCGCTATGATGCCGCACGACCCGCCCCCTTAATAAGTCGGGTCGACATCGCAGGGCACGTGAGTGCATGTGACGCTGCCGTATCGATAATGTTTGCTACAGCAGCTATCACAAGATATCGCAGCTGCGACGGGGCGGGGACTATCGTGCTCGGCATCACAAGCATCGGCTTGCGATGTCGTGTGCAAAGTGCCCCTTAGTGTTAGGGGCCTATTGCTGTAGGAGGGGTGTTTAGGGAGCCTATTGCTGTAGGAGGGAGGTTTATGGAGCGTATTGCTGTAGGAGGTGGGGTTTAGAGGGCCTATTGCTGTATGAGGGGGGTTTAGGGGGCCTATTGCTGTGGGGGGGGGTTAGGGGGCCTATTGCTGTAGAGTAAGGTTTAGGGAGGCTTTTAGAGTGAGAGATAGTGCAAAAGACAAAATCGATGGGGAAAAGTGTAAGGATTCAGTATGTTGGGGTTCTCAGTATGGAGAGGGGTAGATGTAGAAACTTGGTACTCAAGATCAATGTGAACAGTGGTTTTTATTGTGAAGAACTTTTGTAGGACCAGCACAAACACGGATGTTTCGGTCAAAAGACCTTCATCAGTGTGCGTGCAGAGGGTCCTTAGAAGGTATAGTAGCGTGGCGAGCGGCGTAGCCTGGTATCACATGGTGTCCACCGCTGTCTATGTGGCAATGATGTGCTTATGCTGGTCCTACAAGTTCTTCATAATAAAATCCACTATTCGCAGGTGGAAAAGAGCCCTTAGGCGTGAGGTAGCATAGTGGTCTCTGTATCATGAGTGGGGCAGCACGGAGGTGTCATTATGGAGAAGGGGCAGTCAGCATTTGAAGCACATTAAGAAGGAGCAGCATTGGTGGCTCAGTATGGAGAAGAGCAGTGTGAGAGCCCCATATGGAGAGGGGCAGCATGCATGGGACATTGTGAGGAGGGGGCAGCATGATGTGAGGACAATGTGCAAATCATACTTTATAATTGAGAAAGGTGTGATGGGTATAATTTATTTATTTATTTATTTATTTTTTAAATTCTTTATTTAACATTTTAGAAAACAACATAGATGGGTATGGAACCATCATGACACTTTCTTACAAATTATGACAATGGGGATTCAGAAAAAAAAATTAAGTATATTAACAACTTATAACACTGTCAGGTGGTTTCAGGAATAAAGAGAAGGGGATGTAAGAATAAGAAGGTGGAAGGGGATGGGGGGAGAATTATGAGGAAGAATATAGGGGTATAATACGTGAGAGAGTAAGATTAGAAAGGAGGAGCAACAGGAGCAAAGACAAAGAAGAAAAAAAAAATAAAACCTGCTAAGTTTTTCTGTTTTTTTTTTATCGAAATGAGACTTCTCATTGCACGCTGATCAGACGCAACTTTTCAACTAAAGCTGGTGTCACACATAACGACGACGACAACGACGTCGCTGCTACGTCACCATTTTCTGTGACGTTGCAGCGACGTCCCGTCGCTGTCGCTGTGTGTGACATCCAGCAACGACCTGGCCCCTGCTGTGAGGTCGCCGGTCGTTGCTGAATGTCCAGCTTCATTTTTTGGTCGTCACTCTCCCGCTGTGACACACACATCGCTGTGTGTGACAGCGAGAGAGCGACGAAATGAAGCGATCAGGAGCCGGCACTGGCAGCTGCGGTAAGCTGTAACCAGCGTAAACATCGGGTAACCAAGGGAAGACCTTTCCCTGGTTACCCGATGTTTACGCTGGTTACCAGCCTCCGCTCTTGCTGCCAGTGCCGGCTCCTGCACTGTGACATGTGGCTGCAGTACGCATCGGGTAATTAACCCAATGTGTGCTGCAGGAGAGCAAGGAGCCAGCGCTAAGCGCGGCTCCCTGCTCTCTGAACTGTGACATGTAGCTGCAGCACACATCGGGTTAATTAACCCGATGTGTGCTGCAGGAGAGCAAGGAGCCAGCGCTAAGCGCGGCTCCCTGCTCTCTGAACATGTAGCACAGCGACCTTATGATCGCTGCTTCTGCTGTGTTTGACAGCTAAGCAGCGATCATAACAGCGACTTACAAGGTCGCTGTTACGTCACCGAAAATGGTGACGTAACAGCGACGTCGTTGTCGCTGTCGTTTAGTGTGACACCAGCTTTACTTCTTAGTATGATAACGATGCATTTAGCCAAACCTCCCAGTCATTTAAATCTTTTCCATGTTTGATTTTTGACAGTCTGATTTTTTCAAGTGTACCTGTCTGGGCTGTCTCTCTGATCCATTCTTTAAATGAGGGTGGCTCTTCACTCGTCCAATGTCTTGTTATGACTATTTTAGCAGCATTAAGTATTTGTGGTAACAGAGAATTTCTCCTAAGGAGTGACTTTGAGGGATCTAAGTTGAGAATGAATTCGGAGGATAAGGGTATTTCCGTATTGGTCACCTTTTTAATATGGCCTCTATTTTTTTCCCAGTAATTTTGGATTTTTGAGCATTTCACCAGGATATGTGACAGGGTACCTAGGTCAGATCCACATCTCCAGCAGAGTGGGGGAATTGAGCTGTTTATTTTATTTAATATAATTGGAGTTTTATACCATCTTGAGACTATTTTGTAGTTTAATTCTTGATACCTCACCGAAGTAGTGAGGGAGTGAATGTTCCCTAGAATTATTTGGATTTCTTCTTGGAGGAATTTTGTATTTAATTCTGTTTCCCATTTGTTCAAAAAGTCTGGAACATCAACATTTTGAGATAAGTTTTTATGTATTTTGAATATTATTTTTTCATTCTTTGTTGTGTTTAGAAAGAGATTGAGTAATGGTGGGTCCATAGTTGAGGAAAAGATATCTGGAAGGTGTAGATTTATCGTATCTTGTAGGATCTGAATATCTACTTTCTCCAGCTTTAGTGTGGAAATAAGTGCATTAAGTTTACCTTTATTCAGTGAGTCCTTTTTGACTATTAATGACTGTATTGGCATGGTTTTATATTGATCCAGGTGGCTGAGTTTTTTCTTGAGTGATCTGTAGCTATTGGGGATTAGGTGAAGAATAGGAGTGGCTTTGCAGATCCTTGGTATCAGATTAATTTTTTTATTTATTTTATGCCAAAGTTTGAGAATTGTTATGGTATACGGATTTGTGATACTGTTTTAATTGAATTTGTTAAAGGAAGTAGGCCACAAGTAATGTAGAAATCCTCTTTGTAAATCGCTCAATTCAAGTATCGTCCAAAGTTTTGTTGATGTATGGGACTGAAGCTCAACTACTCTTGCTATATGTGCTGCTGTCCTATATTTTTCGAAATCCGGAAGGTCAAGACCTCCTCTATGTCTCAGATTTACTAGAATTTTGTGTTTAATCCTATGACTTTTCCCTGCCCATACAAACTTTGATATTATAGCATTCATTTTTTTAAAAAATTGTTGAGGGATATCTATTGGGAGGGTTTGTAAAAGGTAAAGAGCTTTGGGTAGAATTATCATTTTTATCAGATTAATTCTACCAAACCAGGAAATAGGGGCGTCTTTCCATGACATCAGGGAAGATTCTACTGACTTTAGTAAAGGCATAAAGTTGAGTTTGTAACGGTGATTGGAAGAAGTACTGAGCTTTGTACCTAAATAAGTGATGGAGGAACATTCTTTAAAGGGAGAGAGAGTAGACAGCTTTTCTTTGTTTTCAGGTTATAATAGGATATGCATTATATTGGACTTAGAGAAATTTATTTTAAAGTTAGAAATTGTGTTAAAGAGATGCAGTTCTGATAGCAATTCTTGTATAGAGTCATTTGGGTTTAGCAAAAATAATAGAATATCATCTGCATAAGCAGCGCATTTATGTTCAATTGTGCCAGTCTTCAGTCCTTTGATTTTGGGGCATTTTCTAATTTTTTGTAAAAGGGTTTCCAGTGTAAGGATGAATAGAAGAGGGGGACAATGGGCAGCCCTGCCTCATACCGTTCTGTATATCAAAGCTGGGGGACAGCATATTATTCACGTTGACTCTGGCTGAGGGCGTGGTATATAAGGCCAGGATTTTTTGTAAAAAAGTTTTTGGGAAGCCAAATTGAATGAGTGTTTGTTCTATGAAGTACCAATCAACGCGATCAAATGCTTTTTCCGTGTCTGTGGAAAGGACCGACAATTGTATTTCCTGGTGTTTAGCCAGGTGAATCGCGTTGATTGCCCTCATCACATTATCCTTGGCTTCTCTACCCTTAATAAAGCCAACTTGTTCCGGATTTATCAAATTTGGGAGAAGTTTCTGCATTCGATTCGCTAGTATTTTGGCATAGAGCTTCACATCATTATTAATAAGCGAAATTGGCCTGAAGCTACCGCAGGAGGTGGGGTCTTTTCCTTCTTTCGGTATGAGACTTATGTGTGCCTCTAGAGATTCCTTCTTGAATTTGTTAGATTTATCAATATGGTTAAAGTCATCTAACAGGTGTGGAATCAGTTCAGTTTTGAAATGCTTATAATATTCTATTGAAAAGCCATCAGGGCCTGGGCTCTTACCATTTGGGGTTTGATGCATAGCTTCTTCTATTTCTTCCTTTGTTATAGAGAGATCTAATGATTCCTTTTGCATAGCTGAAATTTGGGGAAGGGTTAGGTTCTTGAGAAATTCTTCCGTTTTTTCAATTTTTTCTGAGTCAGATTTGCAGTTAGCTTTTAGATTATATAGGTTTGAGTAGAATTCTGAAAATATTTTGGCGATATCTTCTGTTTTGTACACTATCTGATCCTTATTATTTTTTATTTTCAGAATATGTGTGGAGTTAATTTGTTTCTTAATAGAGTTTGCCAGATATCTACCACATTTGTTTGCATAGGAGTATGCTTTAAAACGGGAGAATGATAGAAACTTCAAATTTTTGATCAAGGAGGGCCCTTAATTCAAGTCTTAGATTATAAAGATTTATTTCTATATTATGAGATTGTGTTATCTTATGTTTGTCTTCCATATTTTTAATTTGGGCTATTTTTAGTGAGATCTCCTTTTCTCTTTCTTTCTTTGTTCTCGAACCAAGTTCAATGAGAATGCCTCTGTGAACAGCTTTGTGCGCTTCCCAAATGTTGGAGTCGCATTTGCCAGAAATACAGTTTTCTGTAAAGAAATTCTTAATAGAACTGGCTAAATAATCTTGTGAGTCTTTCATTTTGAGTAGATTATTATTTAGCTTCCAATTTAAGGGGCTTCTGATTTGTTGTTGTATGTTCAGGTTAAGAAAAAGTGGGGCATGGTCTGAGAATATTGAGTCATAAGAGATGCTATGTACTAAGCTCAGATGTTTGTGGGGGAGAAATAAATAGTCAATCCTTGAGTATTTTTTGTGTACTGATGAGAAGAAGGAATAGTCTTTTGTGGCGGGGTGTATCATTCTCCACACATCTATTAATAGTCTGCTGTTTAGAAGTTTTTTAATGTATCTAGTTGTTTTGAGTGGGACCGTCGATTGGCCATTTGATGTGTCTAACAGAGGGTGTAAGGGTATGTTAAAATCTCCTCCCAGAATTAATTGGTTTTCTGTGAAATTATCTAAGATATCAGTAAAGCTTTGAAAACAGGGCTGTGATTGTTGTTTGGTGCATACATGTTTGCTAGCCTAAACAGTGTATTATATATTGTGCATTTCAGTAGTATGTATCTGCCCTCTTTATCATATAACGCGTCCTTAAAGACGAAAGGAATCCTCTTCTTTATAATTATAGATACACCTTTGTTTTTTTTGATTGGTGAGTTAGCGTTAAACCATTTAGTAAAGATTTTATTTTTAGTAACTGGTGTGTGTGTTTAAAATGAGTTTCTTAGAAAAAATACTATATCTATTTTATTTTTATGTAGATAGTTCAAGATTTGTGATCTTTTCCCTGGGATGTTTAATCCTTTTACATTATAAGTAGCTACCTTTATGTTGGCCATTGATGCTTGAGTGGGGCATATTTGCGTCTTATTTGTTTTGTCTTAGCAGGATTTTTAAATAAACAGGAACTATAGAAGGATGAGATAAATAAAACAAAGAGTGAACCATGATGCGCAACGTGCTACCAGGTTTCTCAACTGGTTTGAAAATTTTTGCAGCTGATAGGGATATGAACAAAAATAATGCATGCCCTACCAGGAATAATTGCAAGGATAAAGGTGGTATTCAGGGCCGTGGGGGCGTGGACCTAGAAGAGAAGTAGCGGTTCTCTTCTTTTTTTATTTTTTTTCATTTTTTAGGGTTCTCCCTTTTTTCAAAGAAGGAGAGAAATATGTATGTACTTATTAGAGGATTAAACAGACTCCCGGTGAGTCTTAATTGAACCAGAGACATTAAATGACACAATGTCAAATCCCATTTCGAATGTAGCTCAATCCGGCGGGATTATGTTGTTTAGCATATACATTGTGTCCAGGCTTCCCCCTATCTCTGTCGCCACCTCAGTGGGAAAGAGGGAGGGGGTAGTAGGTTGACGTATGTTGAGTATCGACAACTTCATATCTCTTCTCTTAATATAACTCTTAATTAGAGATGAGCGAACCAGTCGCGATTCGGCTCAAGTTTGGTTCGCCGAACGGAGGCCGCGTTCGAGTTCGGTTCGGCAAACCGTTCGACGAACCACTCGAACCCCATAGGAAACAATGGGAGGCAATCACAAACACATAAAAGCACCTAGAAAACACCATCAAAGGTGTCCAAAAGGTGACAAACAACTCACAAGACAAACACATGGGAAAGTGACAAGAACAAATTCTCATGCGAAAACAAAACAGCTTGATGAGGAAAAAGAGGACGAGACACAGATATAGGCATGGCATGCCCTTCTAAAATCATGCAAAACACCGCAAGGGGATTCCAAGCGGAGTCTCCCTTTTTTTCCAAAAATTGGGCCACACAGACACCCCTTCAGTGGCAGCACTTGTGCCCCAGTTGTACACTTCACAGGTAGATTTGCATCAAGCACATTCAAAGATATGCCATCCTTAACTGTCCCCAGGATGGCTCCGGGGTAGGTAGCAAAGTCTTTGCTGATCCCAGATCTATTCATCTTGGATCATTTTTAGAAACACTGCAAGCAAGGGTTACTCCAAGCAGAGTCTCCCTTTTTTCCAAAAATTGGGCCACACAGACACCCCTTCAGTGGCAGCACTTGTGCCCCAGTTGTACACTTCACAGCTACATTTGCATCAAGCACATTCAAAATTACGCCATCCTTAACCGTCCCTAGGATGACACCTGGGTAGGTAGCAAAGTCTTTGCTGATCCCAGATCTGTTCATCTTGGATCATTTTTAGAAACACTGCAAGCAAGGGTTACTCCAAGCGGACTGACTGGCGAATGACTCGCCCATCCCAAGGCTATAGGACACCTGGTGCCGGGCCGGACTAGTCCGGGGGTAGTCAGTGGTGGCGGGGCCCGACTCCGTGACCCTGGCGGGAGTCAATAAATATGGCTTCAGTGGGGGTGCTTAAACTTTATATTCGTGACGCCACCTGTGGTTTGCGGCTAATAAGCCGCCGCTGCTGTATGGGGCCTCCGGGGCTGGTGGAATGGCAGCTTGGATGGTTCTGCTCCCCACAGGTGGAGCGGTGCCCCGGGGCAACAGTTGGTACTTGTAAGAGTCTATGAGGGTGTTGTAGATGGTGACGTGCAGGGGAAATAATAGAGGCGACACCTGGGCCTGCTCTGGAGTGGGGCTGCTTGGTGGAAAAGGGCTGCTCGATGGCGTGGGACTTCTGGCTTGCAGAGGGCTGCTTTCTGGCGTGGGACTGATGGCTGGAGGATGGCGGCGCCATTCTGGCTCCTCATGGGCTGTTTCCTCTCGCAGAATATGCACATTGAGGGCGTACCAGCCACGGCTCCCGATCAGCCGTGTGTAGTCCACCAGGTCGCCGGGCTGGACGTTGCTCCCTGGGTGGCCCTTGGTCAGGTGCTCCTCGATGTCGCGGCGGGAGACGAACACATCTTTTCCCAGGCCGGGCTCCGTGATGCAGCCCCATCCCGCCGTCTGTCAGAAGTCGATCACCTGGCCCCTTCTAACTGGGCCCTGGGATCCTTTGCGGGCCTTTCTGATCCGTGCTTTGGAGGCCAGGTTGGATGCCTCCACGGCCCTCCGCTTCTCTTCCCGGAGTTCCCGTTCTTGGTGGAACTGCTCCAGCTGGCGTGCGCAGGCGATGTGGGTCGCAAGCGGGGTCTCGGCAGGGCGTATGAGACGGACCAGTCCTAGGTCGCGGACCGGGGCTGCATCCCAATTCACCCCTGGTGAGTACGCACCCAGTAGGCTGATAGGAGGACTTGGCAAGGTGCCCACCAAATCATCGGGGCCTACGGGGCCCAGGGAGCCTTCTGCGCTGCCGGGGGCCGCTGTGCCTTCTGTTGCCTCGGCTGGTTCAGCAGACACCTCCTGCAAGCCTGACAGGGGCGGAGTACAGCTTACCCAGGTGTTCTACGACAGCCTGCTCTCGGTGGCCCACAGCCTCGGGTGCCGCCCGCTCCTCCTCGGCACTCGCCACTCCAGCTTCATGTTCGGTCCGCTTCTCTACCTCCGCCTTTACTTCGCTCAGCCTCCAGGTGAGCAGCTCCACTTCTTCGCGGAGCAGGTCTAACAGGGGATCCATCTGTCGGCTCCCTGGGGTGCTCGGCTGCAGGTGCTCGGCCATGCTTCCTGCCTGGTTCTTGCTCGCTGCTGCACTAGCTGATGGCTCGACCAAGCCACTCGGCTGCACCCTTTTTCCTGGAGGCGGGGCCGGGGGCTGTACCAGCGCCAAGCGCCAAATGGGTACCCAGCCCATCACAGCCGGCACCGCTCTGCTCACGACCCAGTACATTCCGGTAAGTTCCTTTTTCTTCTGCCGTTGGCATCAGGCGCTTGCCTGTGTTATTCTTTCTTAATTCGCCATCTTTCTCTTTCTCTGCCTCTTCATCATCGCGTGGGCGGGGTTTTTTTTCACTCTCTTCTCTCAGACACGCCCCCCTTCTTCCCGAACTTTGCAAGCTGTAATGGCGGCGGCAGTTTTCAAACAGTAAAACACACAGTCTTTTCAGGCGCACAGTACCCGGTGGGTCCGGGCACGAAATCCTGTTTGTGACGCCAAAGTTGACTCGCCCATCCCAGGGCTATGGGACACCTGGTGCCGGGCCGGACTAGTCCGGGGGTAGTCAGTGGTGGCGGGGCCCGACTCCGTGACCCTGGCGGGAGTCAATTAATATGGCTTCAGTTGGGGTGCTTAAAGTTTATATTCGTGACGCCACCTGTTGTTTGCGGCTATTAAGCCGCCGCTGCTGTATGGGGCCTCCGGGCTGGTGGAATGGCAGCTTGGATGGTTCTGCTCCCCACAGGTGGAGCGGTGCCCCGGGGCAACAGTTGGTGCTTGTAAGAGTCTATGAGGGTGTTGTAGACAGTGACGTGCAGGTGAAATAATAGAGGCGACACCAAGGGTGCAGTTTCAAGTTGTTTACTCACAATTCCTGATTTGTAGTGCACTGGTGCCTTTGGACTGCTGGAACCCACTGTCAGGGACCTCCGCCGATCCCGGGTAGATCTGAGAATAAAAGCCGGTGCACCTTTCTATTGTGTTCATCTCTTCAGCTGTCTTCTAAGCCTTGCCTTTGCTGGATGAACCTGGCTTGGCCTCCACTACAGCCTCCGGACAAGGGAGCTTGCCTAGCTGGAACTTCACCCTCTTCCCAGAGGTTCTGCAGTGGGCTGTGGCCCTGGGCGCTTGCAACCACCCTGGGCCTCGGTTTTTACCTTTGGAAATGACTTCTCTTCCTCCAGTTTCTAGGGACCGTCCCCTGTCTGCAGCTTGATCCCTCCACCTGATCTTTCTGTGGAACAGGCCCTGTGCTTGAAAGCGGTTCAGTGGCCCTGGAATCCCTTCTGTATTTCTCTGCTGTGGTGTCACCTGGACCTAGCTGGTTCCCAGGGTCTCCACCAGGAAGCGTCACTTTCTCCTTCTTGCTCCTGACTGACTAGAGCACTACTCTTCTTACTCCTCTCAGCATTCCTCCTTACTTCAGCTCCTCTCAACTAACACTCAACTTCAACTGCCTACACTTGACTTTCCTTTCTCTACTCTACTCTCGGCTGGCTCCTCCCACCCACCCAGTTGCTAGGCCCCACCCAATGGGAGAAGGGATGGGTCTTATGCCCCCCATCATACAGCATGGGGGTGGCTGCCACTATCCCCAGTCCCAAAATATGCCTAACAATGGGTGTAGTGCAGATTTGCCTGTGGACCTGCGTTTACTCCTTTCCTTACCCAGGATGGAACATCACACCTCTGGCTGGGGTGCAATGTTTCTGTGGCGACGGAAGCCTCAGGGGCGCCACACAAGGGTTACTCCAAGCGGAGTCTCCCTTTTTTCCAAAAATTAGGCCACACAGACATCCCTTCAGTGGCAGCACTTGTGCCCCAGTTGTCACTTCACAGGAATATTTGCATCAAGCACATTCAAAAATACGCCATCCTTAACTGTCCCCAGGATGGCACCGGGGTAGGTAGCAAAGTCTCTGCTGATTCCAGATCTGTTCATCTTGGATCATTTTTAGAAACACTGCAATCAAGGGTTACTCCAAGCGGAGTCTCCCTTATTTCCAAAAAATGGGCCACACAGACACCCCTTCAGTGGCAGCACTTGTGCCCCAGTTGTACACTTCACAGGTACATTTGTATCAAGCACATTCAAAAATACGCCATCCTTAACTGTCAAAAGACCATAAATTGTGAACGGAGGGGTGATTAACATCAATACCAAAAAAGAAAAACCCCTAAAAATACAATTTTAATAGTTTCATTTAAAACAGACAATCCCACCAAATATACAAAACACACACAAGGGATTGACACTTGGCCACAAAAAGGAAGGGTTCTTGTAAGTCCACCAATTGAGTGGCAGCTAAACAAGAAAATAATGGCCTATGTGGCCTAAGTAAGGCGATCAATTGTCTAATTCAAAACCAATTAGCATAAATGCCCATAATCGATATCTGATATAGTTACGTATCAATTGCTTGGCAGTGCAACAAAGGTGTGGCCAAGTGTTCACCTAGTCTGGCCCTACCTGGCCGCGGAGGTCGGCACCCTGTAACCAAACGCAATGGCGCCCCCACTCAACGAGGACTCACCCTTCTTTCTCTCCGCTGTTCTCAAGTGCAGCTGAGCTGGGAAAGAGGGAGTGCGGGGAAGTTGCACTGCATAATACTTAGTGACCAAACAGACACGCACAGTACATTTAGGCAGTAAAAATATGTTGGAATGGTGTTATAGATGGACCATGTGACTATGCAATATACCTCAAGGGACAGTAACATTCACCATAAGTACAATGTCAAGTGCTCCAAATCCAAAGCAAGGTCAAGCTCCAATTATAACCATGAAGTGTTGTATTACCCAGACATGCATATAGGGTGTAAAAAGAACATTATTATGCCAACCAATCCTCCGTGAACACAGCAGGATCCTCCTGTAGAACACTTAAAGGAGGAGGCCACTAGTTATCCACAATTCTCAGTAACACTCAGAGATATATTTAAACCCTATTGAGCTGTAAGGCAAAAAAAGGTCACACTTCACAGTCAAAGGATCTGATAGTACAATATGCCCAAATAGTATATAGCATCAAGAGGGTAATAAGGAGAAAAAATGCTTCACAGAAGATAATATGCAGACACTTCATGGAAGGTAAATCAAATTGGAGCAACCAATGAGGATATACAAAACATGGTCCTAGTAATCACATTAGTTATTAAACGTTCTCATCATTATTATAGTGATACTTAGCTTCCTTTAGAAGTCTAAGCGGAGGTCCAATGACCCATCGTCCTGATTGACGTCCCACACCAAGGCCCGACGCGTTTCTCCCCGATCAAGAGTCCCACCGGGGTTCATCAGGGGCACCCTTATAGGGCAAGGACCACCGGCCGCAATCTGCCAAGTGATCAACAGCTTGTAGTCACCATACTAACCGGACTTACGGGGTACAGCTTGTATTTCAAAAGATGGCGCCGAACGCCGCCCATACACGGCGTCCCCGGAAGTGACGTTCCCAAGCTGACGTCACTCCAGTGTGATTCGTTGTGAGTGCTCACTGCTGCGGCGCCGTCTGCGTCCCACATACTGTGGAGCGCAGCGTGCGTTCCATGGATCATCACATGACATGCAGACACCACTCCCACCGGTCCAAGTCTGTGCAACTACCAGGAAGTATTGCACACCGGACTAGAAATGGTGCCCCCCACGCACATGCAGACCGAAAAAGTAGTTCCGCCTGTAAGTGTGATCCGGATATAACTTATAAGCAGCAGTGCAGATGTACTGACAGAATCCTAAAGATCAATATAATTTCATGTTAACCAACCTCATCTATACATTGTTTATTAATATAAAAAACCAAATGGAGACTATGGCTGGCTAAGAAACAACTTGGTAGTCACTATAACCTCAGAAAATAATTAATCGCACCATCTTTATATACAGACTAGTCCCCAATAAGAAACCTAATTCAACAATGATTACTCTACTAAGGGGATGTTTCTGAAGATATAAATAGAAGGACAAACAATGTGTTTGCCGTTGGAGAAAAAGGTGTTTGTGGTCATTCTACCACAAACAAAGAAGCTCGTGGTCAACACCAATAACGAGCAAAAACTGGCTCCACTCAAGAACTATCAATCTCAAAAAATATCATAAAAGGCTCAATAACCACAATGGGAAGCCCCGGACAAGGGCAAAGACAAGAAGGGGAGGGGAAGGGGGGGGCAGGGGGGGAGGAAAAAAGTTGGTTAAATAAAACTAGAGAAGACCAATTGCTCATTAAGGCCACCGGGACTAACAGACTCCATCCAAAAAATCCAGCGGGTCTCCCTCTGCAACAAATTCCTGTCCCAGTCTCCCAGACGGATAGGCAAGGGGATGACCTCAATGACCCTAAAAGAGATGGAGTTAGGGTCTCCATCATGGTAACTATTCACATGGCGGGCTATAGGGGTGTCCCGTTTGTTTCTAATATCGCCAAGATGTTCACCTATTCTGATTTTAAATTGTCTCTTTGTTTTCCCCACATAATCTTTTGGACATTTACACGTGCAAAGATAGATTACACCCTCAGTTTTACAACTGGCAAAATTGCGATTTTTGTAAACTCGTCCAGTACATGAACTTCTAAAGTCCTTAGAGGGAACAACAAACTTACAATAGGTACATGATCCACACCTAAAAGTACCAACTTCTCTACGGTCCAGCCACGTACCACTCTTATTTGGAGGTGAATAGAAACTATGGACAAGTTGGTCCTTTAAAGTCCTCCCCCTTTTGTATGTAATTGAGGGATGGCTACAAATAGCATTGCCAATATCAGGGTCACTTTTTAGAATGTTCCAATGTCTCCTTAAAATTGTCATTATCCTTTCATTTTGATCATCAAACATCCCTATCAATCTCGTCACATTATTCTCATCGTGTTTAGGGGCTGTAGACAGAAGATCATTTCTGTTTTTATGTAAGGCGTTATGATAAGCCCGGTCAATTACAGCCACCGGATATCCATGTTCTCTAAACCTTCCTTTCAAACTCCCTGCCTGTCTGTTGAACTCAGTTCTTGTTGAACAGTTTCTTCGTAGTCTCAAAAACTGTCCTTTAGGAATCCCGGCCTTCAGACTCCTAGGGTTGTAACTCTCCCAATCGAGGAGACTATTGCTGGCATTAGGTTTCCTAAAGATTGTGGTGCTCAGCCTGCCATCCGGTTCCTTAGTCAGCATCACATCCAAAAAAGGAATGCTGTTACCCCCGATTTCAAAAGTGAATCTGAGTCCGAGGTTGTTATCGTTAAGATGATGAATAAACCGTTTAAAGGAATCAACCGACCCGGACCACACCACTAGGATATCATCGATGTAGCGCCCCCAGAAACGAATCTGAGGGCACCACACCGAATCGCCCCCGACAAATACTACTGTCGCGGGCGGGGAGGAGGGTGTCGGCACACTACGCTCACCCCTTCTGGAGTGTGGGGTGTGGTGGTGTTGTGACTTGTGACCCCTGGCTTGCCCAGGGCGACACACTACCGTATCCTCCCACCAACCCAGGAGCAAGTTTGCGTACGTGGGAGCACATGGGCTCCCCATCGCAGTGCCCCTGAGTTGGTGGTAGTATTTGGAGTTGAAGAAAAGTAGTTGTGTGTCAAGATGAACCTAATTAGCTGCAGCATAAATTGACCATGCGCAGACATAGACACACCACGCATATTCAAGAAATGCTCCACTGCTTTTAAGTCAATGTCATGTGGAATGCAGCTGTATAAAGATTCAACATCTATTGACACTAAGATGTCATCCGGATCAACGGTTATATCCTCGATTTTGCCCAACAGATCAAGTGTATCCCTCAAATATGAGGGCAAAGCTGTAACAAAAGGACGCAGGATCTCATCCACATATGTGCTACATTGCTGACACAAAGCATCAACCCCTGACACAATGGGGCGACCTTTCAAGGGATTAACACCCTTGTGCACTTTGGGAAGCGTATAAAGGTCGCCACCATTGGGCATTTCGGAAGTAGGAAATCGAATTCTTCTGAAGAGATCAATCTATGAGTTTTGGCTTCATCAAGTAGTCCTCTTAGTTCCTTTGTATAGGTCATGGTTGGATCCTGTTTCAGAACTTCATATGTCGTACGATCAGAGAGGATCACCTGACACATAATGAGATAATCCTTACGATTCATAACTACAACATTCCCTCCTTTATCGGAGGGCTTGATTACCAACTCAGAATTAGTTCCCAAACTCTGTATGGCTAATCTTTGGTCCTGAGAGACATTGGGTGTGACAGATGTAGATCTAGGCTTAATTTTCTTGATATCTTCACAAACCAATTTACAAAAAATATCAGTGCTATTGAATTCACTCACTGGAGGCATCCTTTTGGTCTTTGACTTCAATTTAGAAAAAGGGCCCTCTCCCTCAATTCTATTGCCTTCTTCCTCCAATTAAACTAGTGTGTTATAATCAGACATAAGATCCAGTGAGATTCCGAGCTGTTTACATTTCAACCGATCATGGTTAGCAAAGAATTTTTTCCATTTCAGCTTTCTAATAAACAAATTGATGTCCTTCACCCAAGAGAATGCATCAAACCTAACAGTAGGTACAAATGATAAGCCTGATCTCAATACAGAAATTTCAACATTCGTTAAGATATGTGATGAGAGATTAATGATTTGCAGATCCGACGATCCTACTTTGTCTTCTTGTACTGCTGTGGCTTCCGTCGTAAATCGTACGGACCCAGATCTCTCATTTCTAAAAAAGAGGGGGTAGCCACCGGTAATAAGGAGGAACCAGATGATACAGAGTCCCCAGAAATCAATGGAAGATCTCGAACCTGAGACTGTATATTTCTTCTGTCTGGATTGCCCCTCCATCATCGTCTAGAGAAACCCCTATTTCTACTTCTCTTATTCTCTGTATCAGATGATTCTGCGTCTGTCGAGGAATTATCACCAGGACGTTGCTCTTTATTCAAAAAGTTATAGGCTTGTTTATCTTTAAAATCTAACAAATCCCTAACAAATTTCTTGTGTTTCCTGTCCTTCAAGCTAATCCTATATCTCTCAATAGTTGTCCTCAAGGTAGTTTCTCTATTGGCGAAATCCGGGTCTGTTTTATGTTTTAGAACCTCATCTATCAAATACTACTACCAACTCAGGGGCACTGCGATGGGGAGCCCATGTGCTCCCACGTACGCAAACTTGCTCCTGGGTTGGTGGGAGGATACGGTAGTATTTGTCGGGGACGATTCGGTGTGGTGCCCTCAGATTCGTTTCTGGGGGCACTACATCGATGATATCCTAGTGGTGTGGTCCGGGTCGGTTGATTCCTTTAAACGGTTTATTCATCATCTTAACGATAACAACCTCGGACTCAGATTCACTTTTGAAATCGGGGGTAACAGCATTCCTTTTTTGGATGTGATGCTGACTAAGGAACCGGATGGCAGGCTGAGCACCACAATCTTTAGGAAACCTAATGCCAGCAATAGTCTCCTCGATTGGGAGAGTTACCACCCTAGGAGTCTGAAGGCCGGGATTCCTAAAGGACAGTTTTTGAGACTACGAAGAAACTGTTCAACAACAACTGAGTTCAACAGATAGGCAGGGAGTTTGAAAGGAAGGTTTAGAGAACGTGGATATCCGGTGGCTGTAATTGACCGGGCTTATCATAACGCCTTACATAAAAACAGAAATGATCTTCTGTCTACAGCCCCTAAACACGATGAGAATAATGTGACGAGATTGATAGGGATGTTTGATGATCAAAATGAAAGGATAATGACAATTTTAAGGAGACATTGGAACATTCTAAAAAGTGACCCTGATATTGGCAATGCTATTTGTAGCCATCCCTCAATTACATACAAAAGGGGGAGGACTTTAAATGACCAACTTGTCCATAGTTTCTATTCACCTCCAAATAAGAGTGGTACGTGGCTGGACCGTAGAGAAGTTGGTACTTTTAGGTGTGGATCATGTACCTATTGTAAGTTTGTTGTTCCCTCTAAGGACTTTAGAAGTTCATGTACTGGACGAGTTTACAAAAATCGCAATTTTGCCAGTTGTAAAACTGAGGGTGTAATCTATTTTGCACGTGTAAATGTCCAAAAGATTATGTGGGGAAAACAAAGAGACAATTTAAAATCAGAATAGGTGAATATCTTGGCGATATTAGAAACAAACGGGACTCCCCTATAGCCCGCCATGTGAATAGTTGCCATGATGGAGACCCTAACTCCATCTATTTTAGGGTCATTGAGGTCATCCCCTTGCCTATCCGTCTGGGAGACTGGGACAGGAATTTGTTGCAGAGGGAGACCCGCTGGATTTTTTGGATGGAGTCTGTTAGTCCTGGTGGCCTTAATGAGCAATTGGTCTTCTCTAGTTTTATTTAACCAACTTTTTTCCTTCCCCCCCCCCCTCCCCCCCCCTCCCCTCCCCTTCTTGTCTTTGCCCTTGTCCGGGGCTTCCCATTGTGGTTATTGAGCCTTTTATGATATTTTTTGAGATTGATAGTTCTTGAGTGGAGCCAGTTTTTGCTCGTTATTGGTGTTGACCACGAGCTTCTTTGTTTGTGGTAGAATGACCACAAACACCTTTTTCTCCAAAGGCAAACACATTGTTTGTCCTTCTATTTATATCTTCAGAAACATCCCCTTAGTAGAGTAATCATTGTTGAATTAGGTTTCTTATTGGGGACTAGTCTGTATATAAAGATGGTGCGATTAATTATTTTCTGAGGTTATAGTGACTACCAAGTTGTTTCTTAGCCAGCCATAGTCTCCATTTTGTTTTTTATATTAATAAACAATGTATAAATGAGGTTGGTTAACATGAAATTATATTGATCTTTAGGATTCTGTCAGTACATCTGCACTGCTGCTTATAAGTTATATCCGGATCACACTTACAGGCGGAACTACTTTTTCTGTCTGCATGTGTGTGGGGGGCACCATTTCTAGTCCGGTGTGCAATACTTCCTGGTAGTTGCACAGACTTGGACCGGTGGGAGTGGTGTCTGCATGTCATGTGATGATCCATGGAACGCACGCTGCGCTCCACAGTATGTGGGACGCAGACGGCGCCGCAGCAGTGAGCACACACAACGAATCATAATGGAGTGACGTCAGCTTGGGAACGTCACTTCCGGGGACGCCGTGTATGGGCGGCGTTCGGCGCCATCTTTTGAAATACAAGCTGTACCCCGTAAGTCCGGTTAGTATGGTGACTACAAGCTGTTGATCACTTGGCAGATTGCGGCCGGTGGTCCTTGCCCTATAAGGGTGCCCCTGATGAACCCCGGTGGGACTCTTGATCGGGGAGAAACGCGTCGGGCCTTGGTGTGGGACGTCAATCAGGACGATGGGTCATTGGACCTCCGCTTAGACTTCTAAAGGAAGCTAAGTATCACTATAATAATGATGAGAACGTTTAATAACTAATGTGATTACTAGGACCATGTTTTGTATATCCTCATTGGTTGCTCCAATTTGATTTACCTTCCATGAAGTGTCTGCATATTATCTTCTGTGAAGCATTTTTTCTCCTTATTACCCTCTTGATGCTATATACTATTTGGGCATATTGTACTATCAGATCCTTTGACTGTGAAGTGTGACCTTTTTTTGCCTTACAGCTCAATAGGGTTTAAATATATCTCTGAGTGTTACTGAGAATTGTGGATAACTAGTGGCCTCCCCCTTTAAGTGTTCTACAGGAGGATCCTGCTGTGCTCACGGAGGATTGGTTGGCATAATAATGTTCTTTTTACACCCTATATGCATGTCTGGGTAATACAACACTTCATGGTTATAATTGGAGCTTGACCTTGCTTTGGATTTGGAGCACTTGACATTGTACTTATGGTGAATGTTACTGTTCCTTGAGGTATATTGCATAGTCACATGGTCCATCTATAACACCATTCCAACATATTTTTACTGCCTAAATGTACTGTGCGTGTCTGTTTGGTCACTAAGTATTTTGCAGTGCAACTTCCCCGCACTCCCTCTTTCCCAGCTCAGCTGCACTTGAGAACAGCGGAGAGAAAGAAGGGTGAGTCCTCGTTGAGTGGGGGCGCCATTGCGTTTGGTTACAGGGTGCTGACCTCCGCGGCCAGGTAGGGCCAGACTATGTGAACACTTGGCCACACCTTTGTTGCACTGCCAAGCAATTGATACGTAACTATATCAGATATCGATTATGGGCATTTATGCTAATTGGTTTTGAATTAGACAATTGATCGCCTTACTTAGGCCACATAGGCCATTATTTTCTTGTTTAGCTGCCACTCAATTGGTGGACTTACAAGAACCGTTCCTTTTTGTGGCCAAGTGTCAATCGTTGGGGATCTTTTGTCCCTTGTGTGTGTTTTGTATATTTGTGGGGATTGTCTGTTTTAAATGAAACTATTAAAATTGTATTTTTAGGGGTTTTTCTTTTTTGTTTTTCATCCTTAACTGTCCCCAAGATGACACCGGGGTAGGTAGCAAAGTCTTTGCTGAACCATGACTTGTTCATCTTGGATCATTTTTAGAAATACTGCAAGCAAGGGTTACTCCAAGCGGAATCTCCCTTTTTTTCCAAAAATTGGGCCACACAGACACCCCTTCAGTGGCAGCACTTGTGCCCCAGTTGTACACTTCACAGGTAGATTTGCATCAAGCACATTCAAAATCCACAAGCATTAACTCTCCCAGTATGACACAGGGGTAGTAAATTCCTTGCGGATCCATGACTTGTTCATTTTGATGAACGTTAGTCTGTGCATATTGTCACTGGACAGACGCGTGCGCTCATCTGTCAGGACACACCCAGCAGCACTGAAGGCACGTTCGGAGACAACGCTGGCAGCTGGATACGACAAGATCTCCAAGGCGTAAGTGGAGATCTCTGGCTATGACCCCCTGGATCCCAGGGTTCACAAGTAACAACACCTACCACATTACACACACACCCCCATCCCTTGTGAGGACACACCCGTCACCCGAAATGGAGATCTGATGCCTCCCTCAAGGCCAGCAGAGCACACTAGGTGGGCAGAGTCAGGCGGAAAGGCACGCCCACTGAGGAGACTTCTGTCCTGAGGCAGGAAATACAAACAGTTTAAGTTGTAGTTTGCAGTTGGAGTGAAGTGGAGTTAAGTGAAGGAGTAAAGCTGTCAGGGACCCGGGTTGGAGCCTGGGATCCCCATAACGTCAGGCAGGCAGACGGTGGTGGCCGCCTGCAGGAGTACCGGTATAGCAACCGGCGGACCGGGCCAGGGTTGGAGCCCGCCGGCCCTGAACCATGGAGTCAACCGTTTACCGGAGCACCAGAAACCGGGTACTCAGACCCCGTCCTAGCGTGGAAGCCACTGAGTTTAGGCAAATTAACTGATTGCAGTCTGGACCTCACGGTTTCATCCTCACCCAAAGTCCTGAAAGAAGGCAAAAGCCCACCGATACCGGGTGAGAGCCACCGCTAAGGGCCAAACATCCGACGGGCCAGCGCCTGCGGGCAACCGAGGGCTCCTCTGGCAGCTCAACGCCGGGGAGCGGGCTACCACTGCCCAGGCAGGGAAGCCAGCAGTAAAAACGAGGTGCAAGGGAAAGGGACCACCATCAACCTCACAAGGGACACAAGCAGCCGGCTGTGGGACTCGACCTTACCCGAACTTTGGTTTACCAGTGACTCTGAGTGTGAATTAATCGTGAGTTCCCCAGTGCCATCCGGGTAAGACACTGCACCGCAGCGCGGCACCTTGCACCCCGACATCATCGTCGCCCGTCCCACCGGGCCCCGGGACACACCGCCCCTACCCACGGAGGGGCTAACATCTAGGCTGCGGCCACAACACCGCTCCCGGGAGCCCCTTTCACTCCAGCCGCAGTGGTGGTGCATCCCGTCACCACGACCCGTGGGTGGCGTCACGACCCGTACAACGACAACGCGGCCCCCGGCTGCGAACCTCGTCCCACCCCACCACCCCACTGCCTCCCCTTAACAGAGCGACATGGCCCCCGGTCCGGAGGCACTCAAGCCACCGACAACCCGAGCCCGGACCTCGAGCGGCTCGGCCCGAGCAGCGGAGCAGTCGAGCCCCTCTCAGGGCGGTATATGGCCATTTTTCAAGATTTAAAGCCCAAAATGAGCAAGGCTCCATTTGCAAAGTCATGGCATCGATGTTCATTTGGAGATAGTCCTGTATCATCCTCTCCAGCCGTTGACTATGTGTCAGACTTCTTGTCTCTGCTGGCCTTGCAAAGGATGGTCTAAAAAAATGATGAAACGATTCAATAAAATTGCTGTTACCAGCACCAGATACGGTGCTGCTGGTTAGGTTAGACTGTTGATGACGAGACCGTTTTATGTTTGTCAAGTTACAACTAGAGATGAGCGAACCGGTCCCGGTTCGGCTCGAGGTCGGCTCGCCGAACGGGGGTCCTGTTCGAGTTCGGTTCGTCGAACGTTCGACGAACCGAACTCGAACGTATAGGCTATAATGGGAGGCAATCACAAACACATAAAAATGCATTATAAATGTACACAAACAGTTAATAAACATTGCCATAACACTTACCGGTCCTCGCGATCCCTTCTGCACTCTGTCTCCTGCCGCTATTCCATCCGATGATCGCTGAATCCTCCCGGTGACCTGCACTGCCAGCAGAGATGCAGGACCTATCGTGACGTCAAAATAGCCATGTGACCAGTCACGTGGCTATTATCTCATTGGCTACAGACTGGTCACATGACTATGACACGTCATGTAGGACCTGCGAGTGCATCGCTCCGGTACACGGTGCACATATGTGTATCGCCGTGTACCGGCGACATGCTCTAGCACACGGTCGACTCCCCGTTCCGTTAGGGACCGGCTGACACAGCCGGTCATTAACGGAGATCACCGTTGCCATAGCAACGCAGTTAGCGGTGATGTCACCGCTAACCGCGGCTCCGAGAGCACCGTTGCTATGGTAACGCGTCTGTCAGCGTTACCGCTGTTACCGCTGACAGCCAGCACTGATCCCTCACGGAGTGAAGGCTGTACGCTGCTTCCCGATTGTAGTGAGGATTGTACTGAGGATGAGGTTCCCCAGCCCATGATGGGCTGGTGAACCTCATCCTCACTACAATCGTCACTACTACTACACTAGTGAGGATTGTAGTGAGGATGAGATGCCTCAGCCCATGATGGGCTGGGGAACCTCATCCTCACTACAATCGTCACTACTACTACACTAGTGAGGATTGTAGTGAGGATGAGATGCCTCAGCCCATGATGGGCTGGGGAACCTCATCCTCACTACAATCGTCACTACTACTACACTAGAAAGAAAGAAGACAGAAGAGCAGGATCGTGGAGGGCTGACAGGGGGTAATAAAGATGGAGTCTCTAATGTGTCTGTGTATTTATTTCTATTAAAGTATTTTTTCTCTGTGTGGTGTCTTTTTTTTAACCCTTTATTGGAGATTCTTAATGGCCGGGTCAAACGTGCCTGACATTAAGAATCTCTGGCTTAATACTGGCTAGTAAAACAAAGCCAGTATTAACTCATGATTACCCAACAAGCCACCCGGCTCCAGGGCTGTTGGAAGAGTTGGATACAGCGCCAGATGATGGCGCCTCTATGAGAGCGCCATTTTCTGGGGCGGCTGCGGACTGAAATTCGCAGCAGAGGCGCCCAGAAACCTTGGGCTAACCTGTGCTGCGGATTCCAATCCCCAGCTGCCTAGTTGTACCCGGCTGGACACAAAAATGGGGTGAAGCCCACGTCATTTGTTTTTTAATTATTTCATGAAATAAGTGAAATAATTAAAAAAAACGGGCTTCCCTATATTTTTGGTTCCCAGCCGGGTACAAATAGGCAACTGGGGGTTGGAGGCAGCCCGTGGCTGCCTGCTGTACCTGGCTAGCATACAAAAATATGGCGAAGCCCATGCCATTTTTTTGGTGGGCAAAAAAATTCTGCATACAGTCCTGGATGGAGTATGCTGAGCCTTGTAGTTCTGCAGCTGCTGTCTGCTCTTCTCCATACAGATAGACAGCAGCTGCAGAACTACAAGGCTCAGCATACTCCATCCAGGACTGTATGCAGAAGTTTTTTGCCCCCTGAAAAAATTATGTGGGCTTCGCCATATTTTTGTATGCTAGCCAGGTACAGCAGGCAGGTACGGCTGCCCCCAACCCCCAGTTGCCTATTTGTACCCGGCTGGGAACCAAAAATAAAGGGAAGCCCTTTTTTTATTATTTCATGAATTTCATGAAATAATTAGAAAACAAATGACGTAGGCTTCGCCCCATTTTTGTGTCCAGCCAGGTACAACTAGGCAGCTGGGGATTGGAATCCGCAGCACAGGTTGGCCTGAGCTTTCTGGGCCCCACTGCTGCGAATTGCAGTCTGCAGCCGCCTCAGAAAATGGCATTTTCATAGAAGCGCCATATTCTGGCGCTGTATCCAACTCTTCTAGCACCTGCCTGCTATACCTGGCTAGCATACAAAAATATGGCGAAGCTCGCGTCCTTTTTTTGTAGTTTTTTGGCAAAAAAAATAAAAAATGCTTGCCTGGATTTTCCATTGCCAGTGAAGGTAACACCAAGCAGTGGGGGTTAGCAGCCAGTAGCTGCTTGGATTACCCTTAGCTAGCAATACAAAAAATGCAGCGGGAGCCCATATATATTTTTTTTAATTATTTATTTAAATAACTAAAAATAAAATGGGCTTCCCTGTATTTTGATTGCTGGACATCACAGTGCTGTAAAAATAAATCTTTAAAAAAATGACGTAGCGCTCCGCGGTATTTTTGATTCTCAGCGCAGATAAAGCAGACAGCTATGGGTTGCCACCCCCATCTGCCTGCCGTTACCTTGGTTGGCAATCAAAATACAGGGCAGCCCATTAATTTTTTCTATTTAAAAAATAGTTACAAAAAAATGACGTTGGGTCCCCCCATTTTTGATAGCCAGCTAGGGTAAAGCAGACGTCTGTAGCCTGAAAACCACAGCTGGCAGCTTTACCGTGGTTGGGGATCCAATGTGGAGGTCCCCCCAGGCTCTTTTTTTATAATTATTTTATAAATATTAATAATTACACAAAAAAAGTAGGGTCCCCTCCAAATTGGATCACCAGACAAGGTAAAACGGACAGCTGTGGTCTGGTATTCTCAGGGTGGGAAGGTCCATAGTTATTGGGCCTTCACAGCCTAAAAATAGCAGGCCGCAGGCACCCCAGACGTGGCGCATCCACTAGATGCGCCAATCCTGGCGCTTCACCCCAGCTCATCCCGTGCCCTGGTGCAGTGGCAAACGGGGTAATAAATCGGGTTGATACTAGCTGTAAAGTCACCTGAGATCAAGCCCAGCAGTTTGTGATGTCATGGCGTCTATTAGATACTCAACATCATAAACTGTCAGTACTAACAAAAAAAAAAAAATCGACAAAAGAAATTTATTTGAAAAAACAGTCCCCAAAACATTTCCTCTTTCACCAATTTATTGTAAGAAAAAAAATAAAGGGGTCCCACGACGACTCTGGACCGTCTAGAATATGGGGGGGAGACACTCAGGGAACGTATCCCCCATTTTCTAGGAGTGCGGACCCTTCATGTGAGGAGTGTGGGTGCAATGAATCTGCACTCACTCTTCTCGGGTCCACAGCAGCAGAGTCCATGTCGTAATGGTTGCTACCAAAGCTGCAATGCCCTGCTCATGAGGTAAGGGCATGCCTAATCAGGAGAACTACTGTAGAGGAAGCTCTGCTCACTGGTATATAGGTGCTCAGAGGTAATAATAGATAAAATTAGTGAGTAACCTCGGCACTCTAAATCTCCCAGACTAAGTCAGTAAGTCACAACGGATAGTAATGCAAAATCACTCTTTATTGGTCCGTATTAAGAAAAAAAAATGTTTCATAAGCATATATGTTTTTGTCCAAAACAAGTTACAAATGACGTTTCGGCCTGAGCCTTCGTCAGATTGGACTTATCTGCATGTAATCATGAAAAATGACAATAATCAGTATCACATAAGAGTGAGAGAACAATAACATAAACTCGAACAATGTAGAGGTACAATTGGGATGCAGCAAAAAAATTGCAACGCAGCAAGAAATGAAACACATGATACAAATGTCATAATACAGTACAAGGACAATATAGTAATGACAAATATGGGGTCAGAGTAGACTTAGACAGCTCTGGTACGAAAGAGATGTCAATCATAAAGTAACATGTGCAGTAGGTGTAGAGCTACAGTGTGCATGGCAGAGCTAATGGGTAGACCGACCATAGAAAAAGAATGGAGAAAAAGTGGAGAAAAAGTGGAGAAAAAAAATGGAGAAAAAGTGGAGAAAAAGTGGAGAAAAAAAATGGAGAAAAAGTGGAGAAAAAGTGGAGAATAAGTGGAGAATAAGTGGAGAATAAGTGGAGAAAAAATGGAGAAAAAGTGGAGAAAAAGTGGAGAAAAAGTGGAGAAAAAAATGGAAAAAAAATGGAGAAAAAGTGGAGAAAAAAAATGGAAAAAAAAGTGGAGAAAAAGTGGAGAAAAAGTGGAGAAAAAAATGGAAAAAAATGGAGAAAAAGTGGAGAAAAAAAAATGGAAAAAAAATGGAAAAAAGTGGAGAAAAAGTGGAGAAAAAAGTGGAGAAAAAGTGGAGAAGAAAGTGGAGAAAAAGTGGAGAAAAAGTAGAGAAAAAAATGGAAAAAAAGTGGAGAAAAAGTGGAGAAAAAGTGGAGAAAAAGTGGAGAAAAAGTGGAGGAAAAAGTGGAGAAAAAGTGGAGAAAAAGTGGAGAAAAAAGTGGAGAAAAAAGTGGAGAATAAGTGGAGAATAAGTGGAGAATAAGTGGAGAAAAAAGTGGAGAAAAAGTGGAGAAAAAGTGGAGAAAAAAATGGAAAAAAAATGGAGAAAAAGTGGAGAAAAAAAAATGGAAAAAAAATGGAAAAAAGTGGAGAAAAAGTGGAGAAAAAAGTGGAGAAAAAGTGGAGAAGAAAGTGGAGAAAAAGTGGAGAAAAAGTAGAGAAAAAAATGGAAAAAAAGTGGAGAAAAAGTGGAGAAAAAGTGGAGAAAAAGTGGAGAAAAAGTGGAGGAAAAAGTGGAGAAAAAGTGGAGAAAAAGTGGAGAAAAAAGTGGAGAAAAAAGTGGAGAATAAGTGGAGAATAAGTGGAGAAAAAAGTGGAGAAAAAGTGGAGAAAAAGTGGAGAAAAAAAATGGAAAAAAAATGGAGAAAAAGTGGAGAAAAAAAATGGAAAAAAAATGGAAAAAAAGTGGAGAAAAAGTGGAGAAAAAGTGGAGAAAAAAATGGAAAAAAAATGGAGAAAAAGTGGAGAAAAAAAAATGGAAAAAATGGAAAAAAGTGGAGAAAAAGTGGAGAAAAAAGTGGAGAAAAAGTGGAGAAAAAGTGGAGAAAAAGTGGAGAAAAAGTGGAGAAAAAAATGGAAAAAAATGGAGAAAAAGTGGAGAAAAAAAATGGAAAAAAAGTGGAGAAAAAGTGGAGAAAAAGTGGAGAAAAAAATGGAAAAAAAATGGAGAAAAAGTGGAGAAAAAAGTGGAGAAAAAGTGGAGAAAAAAATGGAAAAAAAGTGGAGAAAAAGAGGAGAAAAAGTGGAGAAAAAGTGGAGAAAAAGTGGAGGAAAAAGTGGAGAAAAAGTGGAGAAAAAATGGAAAAAAAATGGAAAAAAAGTGGAGAAAAAGTGGAGAAAAAGTGGAGGAAAAAGTGGAGAAAAAGTGGAGAAAAAATGGAAAAAAAATGGAAAAAAAAGTGGAGAAAAAAGTGGAGAAAAAGTGGAGAAAAAAGTGGAGAAAAAAGTGGAGAAAAAAGTGGAGAAAAAGTGGAGAAAAAAGTGGAGAAAAAAGTGGAGAAAAAAGTGGAGAAAAAAGTGGAGAAAAAGTGGAGAAAAAAATGGAAAAAAGTGGAGAAAAAGTGGAGAAAAAAAATGGAGAAAAAGTGGAGAAAAAGTGGAGAAAAAGTGGAGAAAAAAATGGAAAAAAAGTGGAGAAAAAGTGGAGAAAAAGTGGAGAAAAAAAATGGAGAAAAAGTGGAGAAAAAAATGGAAAAAAGTGGAGAAAAAAGTGGAGAAAAAGTGGAGAAAAAGTGGAGAAAAAAAATGGAAAAAAGTGGAGAAAAAGTGGAGAAAAAAAATGGAGAAAAAGTGGAGAAAAAGTGGAGAAAAAAATGTAGAAAAAGTGGAGAAAAAAATGGAAAAAAAGTGGAGAAAAAGTTGAGAAAAAGTGGAGAAAAAAATGGAGAAAAAGTGGAGAAAAAAATGGAAAAAAGTGGAGAAAAAGTGGAGAAAAAGTGGAGAAAAAGTGGAGAAAAAAATGTAGAAAAAGTAGAGAAAAAGTGGAGAAAAAAATGGAAAAAAAAGTGGAGAAAAAGTGGAGAAAAAAGTGGAGAAAAAGTGGAGAAAAAGTGGAGAAAAAAATGGAAAAAAATGGAGAAAAAGTGGAGAAAAAAAATGGAGAAAAAGTGGAGAAAAAGTGGAGAAAAAGTGGAGAAAAAAATGGAAAAAAAATGGAGAAAAAGTGGAGAAAAAAAATGGAGAAAAAGTGGAGAAAAAGTGGAGAAAAAGTGGAGAAAAAGTGGAGAAAAAGTGGAGAAAAAAATGTAGAAAAAGTGGAGAAAAAGTGGAGAAAAAGTGGAGAAAAAATGGAAAAAAAGTGGAGAAAAAGTGGAGAAAAAAAATGGAGAAAAAGTGGAGAAAAAGTGGAGAAAAAGTGGAGAAAAAAGTGGAGAAAAAAGTGGAGAAAAAGTGGAGAAAAATTGGAGAAAAAGTGGAGAAAAAAATGTAGAAAAAGTAGAGAAAAAGTGGAGAAAAAGTGGAGAAAAAAAATGGAGAAAAAGTGGAGAAAAAAAATGGAGAAAAAGTGGAGAAAAAAATGGAAAAAAAGTGGAGAAAAAGTGGAGAAAAAGTGGAGAAAAAAATGGAGAAAATGTGGAGAAAAAAAATGGAGAAAAAGTGGAGAAAAAGTGGAGAAAAAAATGGAGAAAATGTGGAGAAAAAAATGGAAAAAAAGTGGAGAAAAAGTGGAGAAAAAGTGGAGAAAAAGTGAAGAAAAAGTGGAGCACCCTTTGGTGCCTTTCATGTGGCACTAAGGGGTGCTTAGCTTTGTATTTAGCCAAAAAAATGAAAAAAAAAATGACGTAGGGTTCCCCCTAGTTTTGTAGCCAGCTAGGGTAAAGCAGACGGCTGCAGCCTGCAGACCACAGCTGGCAACCTCACCTTGGCTGGTAATCCAAAACTGAGGGCACCCCACGCTGTTATTTTAAATTAAATAAATAATTTAAAAAAAAAACAAGTAGGGGTCCCCCAAAATTGGATCACCAGCCAAGATAAAGCAGACAGCTGGGGCCTGATATTCTCAGACTAGGGAGGTCCATGGTTATTGGACTCTCCCCAGCCTAAAAATAGCAGGCCGCAGCCGCCCCAGAAGTGGCGCATCCATTAGATGCGCCAATCCTGGTGCTTCGCCCCAGCTCATCCCGCGCCCTGGTGCGGTGGCAAACGGGGTAATATATGGGGTTAATACCAGATGTGTAATGTCACCTGGCATCAAGCCCTGGGGTTGGTGAGGTCAGGCGTCTATCAGATACCCGACATCACCAACCCAGTCAGTAATAAAAATGATAAAAAATGACAAGCGGCGGCCATGGAGGACAGTGACAGCGCTGAGGTCGGGATGGCGGGACTTCATCACCGCAGGTAAGCCGAGCTGGGGGGGGGGGTTTGTGTGTGTGTGTGTGTGTATGTATGTGTACATGCTGTGGGCAGGAGGGGGCGGAGCGAGCTGAGCGGGGAAGCGTGGGCTTCCTGCACGTAACTAAGATAAACATCGGGTTACTAACCAAAGCGCTTTGCTTGGATACCCGATGTTTATCTTGGTTACCAGCTTCTGGCAGGCTGCCAGCGATGGCTCCTGCTCACTGTAGCTGTAAAAAGCCCTGCTTTTTGCTGCTAGAACCGTTCTCGAACGTTTCTAGAACTATCGAGCTTTTGCAAAAAGCTCGAGTTCTAGTTCGATCTCGAACAGCCCCAAAAATCACTCGAGCTTAGAACTGGAGAACCTCGAACCGCGAACCGCGCTCAACTCTAGTTACAACTGAGAGATTCACTCCGTGCACCACGGTTGTTTGGTGGAAAAGCCGAGCTAAGATCGAGTAACAGCTTCTGCTATTACTCCTGCATACTTGAGTCCCTTTCTATGGCTGGAATTATGTCACAAAATTTGGACTTGTACCAGGGATCTAATAGTGTCGCAAGCCAGTAGTCATCATCACTTCTAATTTTGACAATACGAGGGTCATGTTAGAGGTAGTGCAGCAAGAAGGCGCTCATGTGTCTTGCGCAGCCATGCGGACCAAGTCCACGCTGTGTTTGTGGCATAGAGGTGCTAACTGTTCTTTCTTCCTCTGACATCTCCCCCCAACCTCTTTCAACTGAAATTTGACCAAGGTCTCCCTCATCTGCTGAGTCTTCCATGTCCATGAACAGTTCGTCATCCATTTCTTCATGTTCTCCTGCACCTTCCTCAACATTTCGCCTGCTACCATGCGCCCTTGTTGATCCCTGTCCCCCATGATCCCATGCCTGCCGCCTTGGTGATGATGAACGTCTGGACCTTGGTGATGTTGTTGTCCCTTGCGCATATGAATCCTCCTGTAGTTCCTCCCCTTCCTGTTGTCCCACCCCCTGACTCCGAATAGTGTTTAGCGTGTGCTCCAGCATGTAAATGACTGGAATTGTCATGCTGATAATGTCATTGTCAGCGCTAAACATATTCGTCGCCATGTCGAAACTGTGCAGAAGGGTGCATGGGTCCTTGATCTGAGACCACTCCATCAGGGTGATCTGCCCCACCTCTGCATCTTTTTGGCCCAGGCTATATGACATGACGTATTGCACCAGTGCTCGGCGGTGCTGCCACAGTCGCTGTAACATGTGGAGAGTCGAATTCCAGCGTGTCGGCACATCGCATTTCAGACACTGAACCGGCAGATCGAAAGACTTCTGGAGCGATGCAAGTCGCTCAGCTGCGGCGGTTGAACGGCGGAAGTGAGCAGACAGTTTTCGTGCCCTGTTCAGAAGGCCATCGAGGCCGGGATAGTGTGTTAAAAATTGCTGGACAACAAGGTTCAACTCATGAGCCATACAAGGCACGTGTGTCACCTTGCTCAGGCGAAGGGCCGCACCCAGGTTTGCAGCATTGTCGCACACGGCCTTACCAGGCTGCAGGTTGAGTGGAGACAACCATTTACCAAACTCAATCTTAAGAGCTGCCCACAACTCAGCCGCTGTGTGACTCTTATTTCCAAGACATTTCAAGATAAAGACCGCCTGATGCCATTGCGCTCTGCTGCCAGCATAGTAATAAGGTGTGCGTGATTCCTTCTGCGCAGTTACAACGCTGGTGGCCTGACCAGGCAGGCTTGGGGCGGAGGTGGAGGACACAGACGAGGTTGAGGAGGCAGAAGCAGTGGAGGAACTTGGGCAGACAGAGGATTGACACACAAGTCGTGGGGACGGCAAGACTTGTGGAGCAGACCCTTCACCATCTATCACCATAGTTACCCAATGCCCAGTCAGCGACATGTAACATCCCTGTCCATGCTTACTGGTCCAAGTATCGGTGGTGAAATGCACCCGTTCACACACAGAGTTTCTCAAAAAAGCGGTGATGTTGTGTGCGACATGCTGGTGTAGCGCAGGCACACCTTTCTTAGAGAAGTAGTGGCGACTGGGCATCTGGTACTGGGGCACAGCGAGAGACATAAGGTCTCGAAAACCCTGTGTGTCCACCAGGCGGAAAGGCAGCATTTCGGTAGCCAAGAGCTTACAGAGGGATGAAGTCAACCTCTTAGCTTTGTCATGGGTCACAGGAAATGGCCTTTTATTTGTCCACATCTGAGGGACAGAGATCTGGCTGCTGTATGTAGACGGTGGTGAGTAAGGTGTCCCTGGAAAAATGCAGGTTTGTGAGGAAAGTGCAGGCGTAGCCATGATGTTGCCTTCATCCAACGTTGGTGCTATCGATGTCTGAGAGAGCTGTACACACGCACTTGTTTCCCCTTCCAAACCAACTGACGACCTACCAAGTAAACTGCCTGTTGCGGTTACAGTGGTGGAAGGTGTGCGTGGAAAACCAGGTGTGACAGCTGTCCCCACAGTCCTAGAAGATGAAGAGCGCGCAGAAGCACTGGAAGGGGCAGGCGGTGGATGGTCCGCTCCGCTAGGCCGCATTGCAGCACGGTGAGCTTCCCATCTGGACATATGATATTTATTCATGTGACGATTCATGGAAGAAGTTGTCAAACTGCTGAGGTTTTTGCCTCTACTAACAGATTCCTGACACATTTTACAGATCACATGATTTGGGCGATCCTTGCAAGGTCAAAAAAGGACCAGGCAAGGCAAGGCTTAGAGGACATCAAAACCAACAAGGTCCCAGTGGCCAATTCACCAATAAGTAGGGTGAGGGGGGAGACCACTGGTAAAAGAGAGACCAAAACATGAGTATTTAGTGAAATACAAATTGTTTTAATAATTAACATGTGACATAAGGACAGACAGTGATGACGAGAAAGATCTTAAAGTCGTCAGGACACAAAAGTTGCACAGACACCACCTGCAGGTCTAATCCAGCTGCTGGATGTGACAGGGTTAATATAAAGGAACCCCAGAAACCAGAGGACGGGGAGATCAAATAAATTATTATCAATAAACAAGTTATAGTCTCCCACGTGTACCTCTCCCTATATATACCAGGGGAACATGTCACTAAATGAACATGTAATAGTAACTACCTTGCGATATGTCGGAGTAGTAGCAGGCTAAATAGGTGGCGGTGGGCGGAGCCTCAACGCGCGTTTCACCGGGCGTGGCTTCGTCAGGAGACATGGCATCAGAGGACAGATTAGAGGATTAGAGGACATGCGACCTGCTGAGCCACCCCGACTAGTGCTCAGAGGCAGAGTGGTGGCTGAGGATGCAGTTGTAGACGTGCTACCAGTACTCCTCCTCTGTCCAGGAAGGCGCAAGGTAACTTCGTCGTCAGTTGCATCCTCCTGCACCGCCTCTGTTGACCTCCTCAAGTGCCTGACTGTGGGTTGACAGTAGGTGGGATCTAGAACTGCCTCATCAAGCGTTGTGTTTGCACTCCCCTCACCCTCAGACCTAGCCTCTTCCTGCCCTGACCGAATATTTAAGTTGTCATCCCAATCTTGTATCTGCGTCTCATCGCCATCAGTATGTTCCTCATTGTCTCTAACAACAGGTGTTACAGTTTGTGAATAAGGGTCAACATTATGCTCAGAAACTTGGTCTTCACGTCCTGAATCTGAGTCACAAAGGTTCTGGGCATCACTGCAGACCATTTCCTGGTCTGTACTCACTGTAGCTTAGGAGCAGACCTCTAATTCCCAGGCTATAGTGCGACTGAACAGCTCTGCAGACTCAGCCATCTCATCCTCATCAGGGCGGATGGAGACTTGAGAGCTGGGAGAAAGCAAGTGTGATTGGGATGATAACTCAGAGGACTGTTTTGTTTGGATGCGGTAGTTGAGGTGGAAGAGAGGGCACTTGTTGGAGCACTTGAGATCCATTCAAGCATGTGCTTTTTTTGTGCATCATCTACCTTTGTTCCAGTTGTTCGGGTCCGTAAAAAAGGGAGCACATCGGATTGTCCACGGACAGTAGTAGACATCTTAATTTTACTGGAAGATGGCCTATTTTCAGCAGATGTTAATGTAGCTTTGCCACCTTCCCCACAGACAAAAACTTTTTTTTTTCCTTTTCCAACACGCCTGTTCCCCTTTCCACCAGCATCTGCCATTTTGCCACTCATTTTGATAGCGACAAGATTGTCCACTTAAAATGTGGTAGTAAAAATTGAGAGGTGGTGCAGATTGCAGAGGTGGTCTAGCTTTATTGACAGCAGAAGAAGCAACACTGACTATCCCTGACAATGCAACTATGGCCCTTAAACTGGCAGCACAGTTTGCTATTATAATAGCTTAGTAAAAATGAGCAGGAGGGTGGAATGCAGAGGTGCTGGAAATTGCATGGCACCAGTGGGACACTAATGGAGTCCAACAGCCACTTTTTGGATGCCACTAAGTTTCCTCAGTGTTTGCTATTATAATAGCTTAGTAAAAATGAGCAGGAGGGTGCAATGTAGAGGTGCTGGAAATTGCTTGGCACCAGTGGGACACTAATGGAGTCCAACAGCCACTTTTTGGATGCCACTAAGTTTCCTCAGTGTTTGCTATTATAATAGCTTAGTAAAAATGAGCAGGAGGGGAGAATGCAGAGGTGGTGGGACTTGCTTGGCACAAGTGGCACAATAATGGAGTACAACAGCCACTTTTTGGATGGCACTAACTGGCAGCACTCTGCAAATAAATTGGCTTTGCAAAAAAGGGCAGGAGGGTACAGTGGCCGGGTTGTGGGTCAGTGTAGAGGAAAGGAAGCCTCACTTTCTATCCCTCCTAATGGTGAAATGCAGCAAGGAATTCCCTGAGCTTAGCTACACAGACGCTGTTATCTGAAGCTGTATACAGCGTTTCCACGGACCTGACTGTCACCTATGGCTCTGAGCCTGATGAATTTAGCCCTGAAAAGGGCTGAAATAAACTTCTGTCCCTAATCAGTAGAGCGCTGTGTGTATAGTGTACACAGCAGGATCGGCGACAGGAGCTCCGTGAGCGGTGACTGACACCCAGACGCAGAAGGCAGATAATGGCGTCCTGAGGGAAAATGTCCGTTTTTATAATGCAAGGACATGTGACATGGACAGCCTATGACACATGCCCTTGCTTGTCTGGCAAAAAGTACACTTACCCGTGTGTGTGTCTGGGATTGGCTGACATACTGGCCCGCCCCACTACACGCGCGCTTAGAAAAAAACAAAAAACAAAATGGCGATCGCCATTATCCCAGCAGCAGTGATCTAACTGCGCAGCCCCCGCACACTATACGCTGAAATTTGATAATTGTGTGAATCACAGAGGGACTCACACTATTACAGTGAAAAGCCAGCTAGTAATTAGCTAGGCTTTTTGCTGATAGAACCGTTCTCGAACGTAACTCGAGCTGCCGAACTTTTAGCAAAAAGTTCGAGTTCTAGTTCTATCTAGAACACCCCCCAAAAGCACTTGAACCGCAAACTGGAGAACCACGAACCGCGCTCTACTCTAATGATGACGCCTATCTGTTTCCATTGAATGGAGAGAGCAGGCGTCTTGTGTATTTCTTTTTGCCCTGTTGCGTCTGTTACGGCTATAGGATCAAGGGAAGTAGGGGAAGCTGTATCTCCCATGTCCCTTCTGTCGTCTAGTGGTAAGCTGGAGGCCTTGGATGTGTGAGTTTGGGAGTTCAAATTCCAATGGACACTCCTAGATATTTGCTATGTCATGTTCCAGTGGGCTAGTTGACTGGTCTATTATGACGCCTATCTGTCTCAATTGAATGGAGAGCCTAGACGTTGTGTGTATTTCTTTAATGTTGCGTCTGTTATGGGTATAGGATCAAGGGAAGTAGGCGAAGCTGAATTTTACATGTCCCTTCCATGGTCTAGTGGTAAGCTGGTGTCCTTGGATGTGTGAGCTTAGGAGTTTGAATCCCAATGGACGCTCCTGGATATTTGCTGTGTCATAGTCCAATATGCTAGTTGACTGGTCTATGATGACATTTATCTATTTTCAATGAATGTAGAGAGCAGGCATCGTGTGTATTTCTTTAATTTTGCTCTATGGCGTCTGTTATGGCTATAGGATCAAGGGAAGTAGGGGAAGCCATATTTCCCATGTCCCTTCCATGGTCTGGTGGTAAGCTGGTGGCTTTCGATGTGTGAGCTTGGGAGATCGAATCTCAATGATCACTCCTGGATGTTTGCTGTGTCATGGTCCAATGGGCTAGTTGCCTGGTCTATGATGTCATTTATCTGTTTCCATTGAATGGAAAGAGCAGGCATCATGTGTATTTCTTTAATTTCGCCCTGTTGCGTCTGTTATGGCTATAAGATTAAAGTAAGTAGTGAAAGCTGTATTTCTTATGTCCCTTCCATGGTCTAGTTGTAAGCTGGTGGCCTTGCATGTGTGAGTTTGGGAGTTTGAACGCAAATGGACGTTCATTGATATTTGCTGTTTAATGGGCTAGTTGACTGGTTTATGATGACGCCTGTCTGTTTCCATTTAATGGAGAGAGCAGGCGTCGTGTGTATTGCTTTAATTTTGCCCTGTTGCGTCATTTATGGCTATTGGATCAAGGGAAGTAGGGGAAGCCGTATTTCACATGTCCCTTCCATGGTCTAGTGGTAAGCTGGTGGCCTTGGATGTGTGAGCTTGGGAGTTCAAATCCCAATGGTCACTCCTGGATGTTTGCTGTGTCATGGCCCAATGGGCTAGTTGCATAGTCTTTGATGAAGTCTATCTGTTTCCATTGAACGGAGAGAGAAGGCGTCGTGTGAATTTCTTTAATTTTGCCCTATTGCACCTGTTATGCCTATTGGATCAAGGGAAGTAGGGAAAGCTATATTTCCATGTCCCTTTCATGGTCTATTGGTAAGCTGTTGGCCTTGGATGTGTGTGGTTGGGAGTTTGAATCCCAATGGACGCTTCTTGGTGTTTGCTGTGTTATGGTCCAATGCGCTAGTTGACTGTTCTATGATCACGCCTCTCTGTTTCCATTGAATGGAGAGAGCAGGCGTTGTGTGTATTTCTTTAATTTTGCCCTGTTGCGTCTGTTATGGCTATAGGATCAAGGGAAGTAGGGGAACTGTATTTCCCATGTCCCTACCATGGTCTAGTGGTAAGCTGGTAGCCTTTGATGTGTGAGTTTGGGAGTTTGAATCCCAATGGATGCTACTGGATATTTGCTGTGGCTTGGACTAATGGGCTAGTTGACTGTTCTATTATGATGCCTATCTGTCTCCATTGAATAGAGAGAGCAGTTGTTGTGTGTATTTCTTTAAACCCTTAGTGACGGAGCTAATTTTCACCTTAATGACCAGACAAAATTTTGCAATTCTGACCAGTGTCACTTCATGAGGTTATAACTCTGGAACGCTTCAACGGATCCCGGTGATTCTGAGATTGTTTTTTCATCACATATTGGACTTCATGTTAGTACCAAATTTAGGACAATATTTTTTGCGTTTATTTATGAAAAAAATTGAATTTTGGCAAAAATTTAGAAAATTTAGCAATTTTCAACTTTTGAATTTTTATACCGTTAAACCTGAGATTTCTGTGACACAAAATAGTTAATAAATAACATTTTCCACATGTCTACTTTACATAAGCACAATTTTGACAACAAAATATTTTTTTGTTAGGAAGTTAGAAGAGTTCAAAGTTTATCAGCGATTTCTCATTTTTACATCAAAATTTACAAAACCATTTTTTTAGGGACCACATCACATTTGAAGTGACTTCGATAGGCCTAGTTGACAGAAAATACCCAAAAGTGAAACCCTTCTAAAAACTGCATCCCCCAAAGTACTCAAAACCACATTCAAGAAGTTTATTAACCCTTCACGTGCTTCACATGAACAAAAGCAATGTGGAATGAAAAAGCAAAAATTAAATTTTACCTAAAAATGTTGCTCTAACCCAAATTTATTCACTTTTAGAAGAAATAACACAACAAAATGGACCCCAAAACTTGTTTCCCACTTTCTTATGAACGCACCGATACCCCACATGTGGTCAGAAACCTCTGTTTGGACAAATGGGAGGTTTTGGAACAGAAGGAGCAGTATTTGAGTTTTGGAAAGCAAATTTGGCTGAAATAGATTGCGGGCACCATGTTGCATTTACAGGTCCGCTAAGGTACCTAAACAGAAGAAACCCCTCACAAGTGATGCCATTTTGGAAACTAGACCCCTCAAGGCTTCTTTCTAGGGGTATAGTGAACATTTTGGATCCACAGGTACTTCACAGATTTTGTTAACGTTACGTTGTCATATTGAAAATTTTAATAATTTTCTCAAAAATGTTGTTTTAGCATCAATTTTTTCACTTTTTCAAGAGGTAATTCCAAACATTTGATCTCAAGGTTTGTTACCCACTTTTTTATGAGCGCGGTGATACCTCACATGTGGTCTGAAACCTTTGTTTGGACAAATGGGAGGGCTTGGAACGGAAGGAACAATATTTGAATTTTGGAAAGGAAATTTGGCTGAAAAAGATTGCGGGCACCATGTCGCATTTGGAGGTCCCCTAAGGTACCTAAACAGCAGAAACCCCGCACAAGTGACCCCATTTTGGAAACTAGGCCCCTCAAGGAATTTATGTAGAACTTTGGTGAGTACCCTGAACCCCCAGGTGCTTCACAGAATTTTATAATGTTGAGCCATGAAAATAAAAAAATAAAATTTTACCACAAAATTGTTATTTCAACCAGGTAGCTCTTTTTTTTACAACAGTAAAAGGAAAAAATTCAGCATAAAATTTATTGTGTAATTTCTCCTGAGTTTGGCGATACCTTATATGTGGTGGAAATCAACTGTTTGGGCGCATGACAGGGCTCGGAAGGGAAGGAGTGCCATTTAGATGCAAAATTGGCTGGAATTAATAGCGGACGCCATGTTGCATTTGGAGAGCCCCTGAGGTGCCTATACAGTGAAGCTCCCCAACATGTGGCCCCATTTTGGAAAATAGACCCCTGAAGGAATTTATCTAGATGTTTGGTGAGTACCCTGAACCCTTAGGTGCTTCACAGAAGTTTAGAATGTTGAGCTGTGAAAATAAAAAAATGCATTTTTACCACAAAATTGTTACTTCAACCAGGTAGCTTTTTTTTTACAAGTGTAAAAGGAAAAAATTCAGCATAAGATTTATTGTGCAATTTCTCCTGAGTATGCTGATACCTTATGTGTGATGAAAATTAACTGTTTGGGTGCACAGCAGGGCTCGGAAGGGAAGGAGCGCCATTTGACTGCACAATTGGCTGGAATAATTAGTGGACGCTATGTCGCATTTGGAAAGCCCCTAAGGTGCCTAAACAGTGGAGGTCCCCCACAAATGACCCCATTCTGGAAACAAGACACCTCAAGGCTTTTATCTAGGTGTATAGTGAGCAGTTTGAATCCAAGAGTACATAACAGAACTTAATAAGCTTAGGTTGCCATATTGAAAATTTTCATTTTTTTCACAAAAATGTTGCTTTAGCATCAAATTTCTTACTTTTTCAAGACAAACAGGTTGTTATCCAATCTCTTATGAGCACAGGGATACCTCACATGTGGCCAAAAATATCTGTTTGGATAAATGGGAGGGCTTGGAATGGAAGGAGCACCATTTGAATTCTGGAAAAGTTGAAATAAATTGCCGGCACCATGTCACATTTGCAGGGCCCCTTGGGTACCTATACAGCAGAAACCCCCCACAAGTGACCCCATTTTGGAAACTGGATTTTATTCAAGAGTATAGTAAGCATTTTGCATCCACAGGTACTTCACAAAAATGTTGCTGTAGCAACAAATTTCTCACTTTTAGGCTATGTGGCCATGATCCAGCGACACGGCGTCTAGTACACAGTGTCAGCCTTCCTGCAGAGATGTGGGTGTTGTCCACGGGAGAACGCAGCTGCCCATGCCCATGATTTGGGTTCAGGCTGCTGTGGAGCTCTATGCTACCTGCAGAGAACACTCTTGTCTCCGCAGCATAAATTGACATGCTGAGGCTCGGGAAGCTGCACCACAGGTCAGTGTATGGTGCGGAGAAGAGAAGCACAGTGGGCATGAGATTTCTAAAAATCCTTCCACTGTGCTTCTACTGCACAACACATCGTTATGGACGCAGGGAAAACACTCTGCGCCCAAAACACTGCAAACCCCGATTGTTGGCGCACAGCCTAAAATGCTACAATGGATGAATGGATAGATGTCAAACAAATATAACGTCCCACCCCCTGCATATTCTAAGCTGGCACCCTTTAGTGCCTTTCATGTGGCACTAATGGGTGCCTAGCCTTGTATTTGGCCCCCCAAAAAATTAATAATTAAAATAAACGATGTGGGGTTCCCCCTATTTTTGATAGCCAGCTAGGGTAAAGCAGACTGCTGTAGCCTGCAAACCACAGCTGACAGCTTCACCTTGGCTGGTGATCAATTTGGAGGGCTCCCCAGGCATTTTTTTTTTAAAAAAAACAAACAAACATGGGGTCCCCTGTTATGATCCGGAACCATGGAAGATCACCACAAATCATTGGCAAAAAGGTGACAAGAGCATTGGCAACTAATCTGGCCGCAATCCCCTTACTAACCAACACAACTAGAAGTAGCCGAGGGGTGAACTAACATCCTGTGCACCGCGAACCCAGCCGGAGAACTAACTATCCTAAAGGTAGGAAAGATGAATAACTCTCTGCCTCAGAAAATAGACAAGAATAGCAAGCCCCCCACATTCAAAGACTGCGGTGATATAGGAAAAACACAATACACAGGTAGATAACAGGATTAGCAAAAGGTGAGGCCCCCGCTGACTAAAATAGGAAAGGACAGGAAAGGGACTGATGGTAGCCAGAGAAAAAGCCTGCAATATACCAACTTCCTGATAGTACAAAAAGGCCCTCAAATCACTCTATCTGAACTCCGTCCTATACCAGGTGCCCTTGTCATACCAATGAACAGAAAACAAGAATTATAACAAATTCAACAAGCCATAAACACATGGACCCAAAGGAGCTATACTCCACACAGAACTGCAGGGAGTTCCTCAACAATCCACTGAGGGGGAAAATCCCTGGAAGGAAATGAACTGAAACCAACCACAACAAATGACAAACCCAGATACGCAAAAGAACCAGGCAATAAATAAAGAGCAAGAACTTATCTGGAGTGGATGTGATGTAGAGCAGGATTAAGCAGGCTAGAGATACAAAGAATAACTGACATCCGGCAACAGCCTGCAATCAGAAAGGAAACACCCACTGCACAACACACCTGATCTCTGCCCAAACCCTTCCTGGCCACCAGAGGGAGCCTCCCAGCAGCCAAGACATAACTAACATTCACAACAGTCCCCCCCAAATTAGATCACCAGCCAAGGTGAAGCGGACAGCTGGGGTCTGGTATTCTCAGGGTGGGAAGAGCCATGGTTATTGGACTCTTTCCAGCCTAAAAATAGCAGGCCGCAGCCACCCCAGAAGTGGCGCATCCATTAGATGCGCCAATCCTGGTGCTTCGCCCCAGCTCATCCCGCGCCCTGGTGCGGTGGCAAACGGGGTAATATACGGGGTTGATACCAGCTGTAATGTCACCTGGCATCAAGCCCTGGGGTTAGTGATGTCACGGCATCTAAACAGATACCCGACATCACTAACCCAGTCAGTAATAGAAAAAAATAAAGACAAAAAAAAAATTTATTTGAAAAAACACTCCCCGAAACATTCCTCTTTCACCAATTTATTGAAAATAAACAAATTCCGGTCACTGTAATCCAATTTGGAGGTCCCACGCCGACTCTGGACCTTCTAGAATATGGGGGGCACGTTCAGGGAACGTATCCCCCATTTTCTGCTAGAGCAAGCTCTCCATGAGCAGTGTGGGTGCAGTAATCTGAGAATACTGCACTCTACTGCCCTGGTCCAACCTAGGGCAGAGTGACCTGCAGTAACCTCATTCCAGAATATGAGGGGCACGCTCACAGAACGTACCCCCCATTTTCTAGAACAGCAGGCTCTCCATGTGAGGAGCGTGGCTGCAGATTACTGCACTCACTCTCCCCCGGTCCACAGTACAGCAGCATGTGCAGCAGCAAGGTCAGCGTCTCTGCTTGCAAGGATCCAGCTGACAGCCGCTGTCTGCACATGCGCCGCCAGCTTTCCAGAAGGAGGCGGAGTGATCGCGGGGATGGAGCAGCAGCCAGGTAACGGGGAAGACCGGGGGGGTGACGGAGGGAGACCTGGCGGGACCTGGGGACAACTTTTCTGTCGCATGTGACGTGTCACATGCGGCAGAAAGAGCAGGATGAATGCGGCCGCGCGCTACTGTTCACTGCGCGCCGCCATTTTGCATGCTCCGGAGGGGGGAAGGGGGGAGGCTCTGGAGAATCGTAGGGGGCTCCGGGGGACCAGACAGCTCCAGTGTACCGGAGGAGGGGTCAGGGGAAGGACTTTTCCCTGCGATATGAAATGTTTGATCATTTCAGATCGGAGGGAAATGAATACAGAGCCGGCGGCGGCGGCAGTTTTCGGTGCGCTTCGGCGCCATTTTGACTGTTCCGGAAGGGGGGTAGGGGTGGGGGGGGGAACTCTCCGATACCGAGGGCACTAGGGGTTTATATTTCTTTCTCATCTGACATGTTTGATCACGTCAGATGAAAAAGAAATCAGTTTTACCGGCCATTTCTTTTTTTTTATGTGATCGTCGGTATACGGTGTATACCCGCGATCACATTATCGGGGTCCAAAAAAAACACCCCGATTCATAATCTGGGGGGTCTCAGCTACCCCCGCTAGCTGAAACCCCTGAGATTTTCGCTCTGGGGGGCGCTACAGGGTTTTTTCGGACCGACGCTTTAAAGCGGCGGAACAGAATAAGTACCCTGTTTTGCCGCCGCTTTAAGTTGTACGGCCGACGTTTTGAGGTTAATTTTGCCCTGTTGCGTCTGTTATGGCTATAGGATCAAGGGAAGTAGGGTAAGCCGTATTTCCCATGTCCCTTCTATGGTCTAGTGGTAAGTTGGTGTCCTTGGTTGTGTGAGTTTGGAAGTTCGAATCTCAATGGATGCACCTGGATATTTGCTGTGTCATGGTTTAATATTCTAGTTGACTGGTCTATTATGATGCCTATCTGTCTCCATTGAATAGAGAGAGCAGGCGTCGTGTGTGTGACGACATGGACACCCAATGCCTCTCATGGGTTAAAGTTTCTTAACATTCAGCCAGATGTATTGTTCTTATGTTTGCTTAGCTATTGTTTCCCCAGACCCTTCCAGTAAATATAGTATTGTAGTTGTGTATTGCTAATGTAATTACCTTAGTAGTCATTGTCTAGTCTGTGCATTCCAGACTACATGTATGCCCTCAGTCTTTCTGTAGACATCATTTGGATGAACATTGACCATGCAGCTTGAGATTCATCCAATGGGAGAGGCGATCTTGTCCAACTAATCAATGAGGACGCAGTGTATCCAAGTGGAAGTCTGTGGCTATTAAAGGGATTTCTTTAAGCCAGCAGGTGGTTGTTGATGGATGCTGATGGATCCAGTCTAAGCTCTTAGGAGCTGACTAAGAGGATCAGGATATCTTATGGCTTCAATCTATGGACTCCGGTTCCGGTTGGAGACCATATCCACAGCCTAGGGATTTCGACTCCGGCTGCCAGTATTGTATCATCATACCAGGACTACCTAAGGAGGACACTCAGGTTGGGACAGTTCAATCACCTGTTACAGACTTTGCAGACCTCACACAGCTTCCTAAATCTGGCATTATTCCTTTCTCGGTGGGTGCCCGCCAAAAGCGGGGTGCTGCTGGATTGGAGTAAGTGTCCTGGAAGCTCTGAGGCATGGACATTCTAAATCCCTGGTGAGCCAGCGTAAGGGTGAGACTCTGTTGCCTGTTACATTTGTGTGTTTTGCTGGTTATGTGCCGTTAATATTTTGGGGATCCAATAAAGTCTAATTATTGTGGTTCCCTCACCCTGTGATGTCTGAGTAGTGTTCCGCCCACGGTTAAGGAGGCCGGCGTTCAGTTGGGATGAGCCCTGAGCCACGCTGTCTTTCTAAAGGCGGCCGGTTTTAGCAGGCGAGAGCACCCACTGAGCCCCGTGTCTCCACAGTGTGTATTTCTTTAATTTTGCCCTGTTGCGTCTGTTATGGCTATAGTATCAAGGGAAGTAGGGGAAGCTGTATTTCCCGCGTCCCTTCCATGATCTAGTGGTAAGCTGGTGGCCTTGGATGTGTGAGTTTGCGAGTTCGAATCCCAATGGATGCTCCTGGATGTTTGCTGTGTCATGGCCCAATGGGAAAGTTGACTGGTCTATTATGACGCCTATATGTCTCCATTGAATGGACAGAGCAGGAAATGTGTGTTTTTCTTTAATTTTGCCCTGTTGCATCTGTTATGGCTATAAGATTAAGGGAAGGAGGGAAAGCTGTGTTTCCCATGTCCCTTCCATGGTCTAGTGGTAAGCTGTTGGCCTTGCATGTATAAGTTTGGGAATTCAAATCCCAATGGACGCTCCTTGGTATTTGCTGTGTCATGGTCAAATGAGCTAGTTGACTCGTCAATGATGACATTTATCTGTCTCCATCGAATGGAGAGAGCGGGGGTCATGTGTATTTCTTTAATGTTGCGTCTGTTAGGGCTATAGGATCGAGGAAAGTAGGGGAAGCCAAATTTCCCATGTCCCTTCCATGGTCTAGTGGTAAGCTGGTGTCCTTGGATGTGTGAGCTTAGGAGTTTGAATCCCAATGGATGCTCCTTGAAATTTGCCGTGTAATGGGCTAGTTGACTGGTTTATGATGACGCCTATCTGTTTCCATTGAATGGAGAGAGCATGGGTCGTGTGTGTTTCTTTTATTTTGCCCTGTTGCATCTGTTATAGCTATAAGATTAAGGGAAGTAGGAAAATCAGTATTTCCCATGTCCCTTCCATGGTCTAGTGGTAAGCTGTTGGCCTTGGATGTGTGAGTTTGGGAGTACGCAATCCCAATGAACGCTCCTGGATTATTGCTGTGTTATAGTCCAATGAGCTAAGTTGACTGGTCTATGATGATGTTTATCTGTTTCCATTGAATGGAGAGAGCAGGCATCATCTGTATTTCTTTAATATTGCCCTGTTGCGTGTCTTATGGCTATAGGATCAAGGGAAGTAGGGGAAGCCACATTTCCCATGTCCCTTCCATGGTCTAGTGGTAAGCTGATGAGCTTGGGAGTTTGAATCCCAATGGACGCTCCTGGATATTTGCTGTGTCATGGTCCAAGGGCTAGTTGACTGGTTTATTATGACGTCTATCTGTCTCCATTGAATGGAGAGAGCAGACGTCATGTGTATTTCTTTAATTTTTCCCTGTTGCCAATGTTTCTTAGGAGTTAGAATCCCAATGGATGCTCCTGGATATTTGCTGTGTCATGGTCCAAGGGCTAGTTGACTTGTCTATGATGACATTTATCTATTGCTAATGAATGGAGAGAGCAGGCGTCATGTGTATTTCTTTAATTTTGCTCTATGGCGTCTGTTATGGCTATAGGATCAAGGGAAGTAGGGGAAGTTGTATTTTCCATGTCCCTTCCATGGTCTAGTGGTAAGCTGTTGTCCTTGGATGTGTGAGTTTGGGAGTACGAATCCCATAAAAACGCTCCTGGATATTTGCTGTGTTATGGTCCAATGGGCTAATTGACTGGTCTATGATGATATTTATCTATTTCCAATGAATGGAGAGTACAGAGAGTAGTAGATAGGGATGTCGAACCGCGCCACTGACTCAGCCGATCCAGGAGATTATGGATTGATGTTGCTTTTATTCATTACACAGATCAAGTCAACGCGTTTCGGGAGTCACAGCTCCCTTCATCAGGACAGACTGGCAAGCAAAACAAATCTGCTGTACAAGGATTCCTTCCAGCAATATATACCTTACTGATGACGTCATGATCCACCCCCTTCTGAAAAAATCGGCGGGAATCCATACATAGAAAAAAATGTCATCATCTATTACATTCAACCTTTCTTATGGATTAAAATTTTTAATTCATACATCTTAGTCGTCAGGACAGATATAATAATGTTGAATTGATTTACTATAAGAAAGGTTGAATGTAATAGATGATGACATTTTTTTCTATGTATGGATTCCCGCCGATTTTTTCAGAAGGGGGTGGATCATGACGTCATCAGTAAGGTATATCCCTATCTACTACTCTCTGTTATCTGCCATTTTTGGGTCCGCTGCCGTGGCTTGGATTTCTTAATATGCTGTTATAGGCGTTGTGACTTTCACAACCCCTATAGGTGAGTAAGACCACCCTCCTTGACTCCCCCCCATTTTTCTGGGGTAAGACCCTATTGCGCTTCTTTTCCACAGTGTTTTTCCTCTCAATGAATGGAGAGAGCACGCGTTGTCTGTATTTCTTTAATTTTGCTCTATGGCGTCTGTTATGGCTATATGATCAAGGGAAGTAGGGGAAGCTGTATTTCCCATGTCCCTTTTATGGTCTAGTGGTAAACTGGTGTCCTTGGATGTGTGAGTTTGGGAGTTCAAATCCCAGTGGGCGCTCTTGGATATTTGCTGTGTCATGGTCCAATGGGCTAGTTGTCTGGTCTATGATTATGTTTCTATTGAATGGAGAGAGCAGGCGTCATGTGTATTTCTATAATTTTGCCCTGTTGCGTCTGTTATGGCTATAAGATTAAGGGAAGTAGGGAAAGCTGTATTTCCCATGTCCCTTCCATGGTCTAGTGGTAATCTGTTAGCCTTGGATGTGAAAGTTTGGGAGTTCAAAAGCCAATGGAAGCTCTTTGGTATTTGCTGTGTCCAGTAAGCTAATTGACTGGTCTATGATGACGCATATATGTCCCCATTGAATGGAGAGAGCAGGCATTGTGTATATTTATTAATGTTGCGTCTGTTATGGCTATAGGATCAAGGGAAGTAGGGGAAACTGAATTTCCCATGTCCCTTCCATGGTCTAGTGGTAAGCTGTTGGCCTTGGATGTGTGAGTTTGGGAGTTCAAATCCCCATGGCTGCTCCTTCGTATTTGCTGTGTCATGGTCCAGTGGGCTAGTTGACTGGTCTATGATGACACCTATCTGTCTCTATTGAATGGAGATAGCAGGCGTCGTGTGTATTTCTTTAATTTTGCCCTGTTGCGTCTGTTTTGGCTGTAGGATCAAGGGAAGTAGGGAAAGCTTACTTTTCCATGTTCCTTCCATGGTCTAGTGGTAAGCTGTTAGCCTTGGATGTGAAAGCAGGCATCTTGTGTATTTCTTTAATTTTGCCCTGCTGCGTTTGTTATGGCTATAGGATCAAGGGAAGTAGGGGAAGCTGTATTTTCCATGTTCCTTCCATGGTCTAGTGATAAGCTGGTGTCCTTGGATGTGTGAGCTTAGAAGTTTGTATCCCTATGGATGCTCTTTGATATTTGCTGTGTCATGGTTCAATGGGCTAGTTGACTGGTCTATGTTGACATTTATCTATTTTCAATGAATGGAGAGAGCAGGCGTTGTCTGTATTACTTTAATTTAATGCTCTATGGTGTCTGTTATGGCTATAGAATCAAGGGAAGTAGGGGAAACTGTATTTCCTGTGTCCCTTCCATGGTCTAGTGGTAAGCTGGTGGCCTTGAATGTGTGAACTTGGGAGTATGAATCCCAATCATCTTTCCTGTATGTTTGCTTAGTCATGGCCCAATGGCCTATTTGACTGGTCTATTATGACGTTTATCTGTTTACATTGATGGATGGAGAGAGCAGGCATCGTATGTGTTTCTTTAAATTTCACTGTTGCGTCAGTTATGGCTATAAGATTAAGGGAAATAGGGAAATCTGTATTTCCCATGTCCTTCCATGGGCTCGTCAACTGGTCTATTATGACAACTATCTGTCTCCATTGAATGGAGCGAGCAGGCGTTGTGTGTATTTCTTTAATTTTGCCCTGTTGCGTCTGTTATGGCTACAGGATCAAGGGAAGTAGGGGAAGCTGTATTTCTCATGTCCCTTCCATGGCCTAATGGTAAGCTGGTGGCCTTAAATGTGTGAGTTTTGGAGTTTGAATCCCAATGGACACTCCTATGTATTTACTGTGTCATGGCCTAATGGGCTAGTTGACTGATCTATGATGACGCCTATCTGTTTCCATTGAATGGAGAGAGCAGGCGTCATGTGTTTTTCTTTAATTTTGCCCTGTTGCGTCTGTTATGGCTATAAGATTAAGGGAAGTAGGGAAGCTGTGTTTCCCACGTCCATTCCATGGTCTAGTGGTAAGCTGTTGGCCTTGGATGTGTGAGTTTGGGAGATCAAGTCCCAATGAACGTTTCTTGGTATTTGCTGTGTCATGGTCCAATGGGCTATTTGACCTTGGATGTGTAAGTTTTGGAGTTCGAATCTCAATGATCACTCCTGGATGTTTGCTGTGTTATGGTCCAATGGGCTGGTTGACTGGTCTATGATGACATTTATCTTTTTCCAATGAATGGAGAGAGTAGGCGTCATCTGTATTTCTTTAATTTTGCGCTATGGTGTCTGTTATGGTTATAGAATCAATGGAAGTAGGGGAAGCCATATTTCCTATGTCCCTTCCATGGTCTAGTGGTAAGTTGGTAGCCTTGGATGTGTGAACTTGGGAGTTTGTATCTCAATGATCACTCCTGGATGTTTGCTGTGTCATGGTCCAATGGACTAGTTGCCTGGTCTATGATGAAGTTTATCTGTTTCCATTGAATGGAGAGAGCAGGCATCGTGTGTATTTCTTTAATTTTGCCCTGTTGCGTCTGTTATGGCTATAAGATTAAGGGAAGTAGGGAAAGCTGTATTTCTCTATCGCTTTCCTTGGGGGACACAGGACCATGGGTGTATGCTGCTGTGACTAGGAGGCTGACACTAAGTAGACATAAAAAAAGTTAGCTCCTCCATAGCAGTGTACACCCTGAGCCAGAGGCAGATCTTTGCCAGTTTTTTGCTTAGTGTCGTAGGAGGCTGAAGTGGGCCCATATCTCTGTGGGCCAACCTCAGCCTAGGCTATTGCTTTTTTCCGTTTTTTTCGTGCTATACGGCGCCGCTCAGCCTTCTCATTATTCTACGCTTTTTTGTCTCTTCTGCAGGGTTAAAGTCCCTGCATCAGAGAGAACCCTCGCCTGCTCCTTCCCTACGGGGTACCGTCCCCAGGATTGTCTGAGGCTTGAGATGCCAGGCCCTATCCCCCTCCTGCCCCATGGTACCACCCCAGAGGCTGCTTGGGGACCAATATTTTTATTTTTTAAGGGCACACACTCCCCGTCGACCCCTATGGTACCGTCCCAGGGGGTGTTTCTGGTGGAGGCGGTGAGGAATCTCTGCACCGATGTCAGCAGGCTCGGCAGCGCAGGAGCGCTCACAGCACCAGGCCTCCCCCAGCGTTCTTCCTGTTACCCTGGGCCTAGGCAGAGGATCTGGTTACTGCAGCGCAGGAGCACTCTGCAGTCTCTCTCACAGCTACCCAGCTGCCCCCCCCTTCCTGATGCCTTCCAGGAGCAGACTTCACTCACCGGGGGCCGCAGCAGTCGAGGATGGGACCCGTGGATCTGAGCGACACGCAGGTAAGATCTCCTCCGCGCGCAGTGCTGCGCTCCCGGCGGCCGCCGCTCATTAATTTAGTCCCCGGCTTGGGGCCTACCTCGGGCCGGAGCGTTCCACCCCCCTGTTTGCGCGCTCACCCTTTTACGGCCACGCCCCCCTCTTCTTCTGCCCGGAGACAGCCAGCTCAGTCCTGCAGTACGCCCCCATTCCTCCCAGCATCCCCTAGGAGACAGACCCCAGGGAGAGGATCACAGCTGCAGCGCAGGAGCGCTCTGCATCACCAGGCCTCCCCAGCGTTCACTTCTTCCCTGGGCCCAGGCAAGGGGATCGTGGTCACCACAGCGCAGGAGCGCTCGACAGTTCTCCCCAGGCAACTCTCCGGCAGGCAGGATGGGGCCGAGGATCACAGCGACGCCGGCAGAACGCAGGTAAGACTTCTCTGCGCTCAACGCTGCGCTCCCGGGGGCCGCCCACTACTCTAGTCCCCTGCTTCGGCATACCTCAGGCCTCAGTCCCCCGCCTCACCGTTTGCGCGTGCGTGCTTTTTTCCCAAGCATGACCACTGCAGTTCCTGCCCGGTTCCAAGCCGACCAGCCCCCCTACTGTAAAAAAAAAAATAAAAAATGAAGGGCTGCGTTTTTCTTCAGCAATGCTCTCCCCGCAGTTTCTGTGACCCCTTGTCACGCTCCCCGGGTCCTCACCCCCGTTCCCCGGCTCACCTGCCACGCTCTCCGCTCCCCAGTCACCGGATTCCGTCCGTCCCAGGGCTCCGGGCCCCCGATCCCGGCGCCCGACAGCTTCCCTGGACCTGGCCGGCTCCCCTGCGTCCTCCTCGCAGCCTCCTTCCCTGGCTTCTGGCACCCGGGCGGCGCGCATGCGCATTAGGGCGCGCGCGCGGTCACTGACCCTTTCTTAAAGGGCCAGCGTCCATTAACAGGAAATGAGGTTGCACAGGTACAGGGTATATAAGGGGTCATTGTCCAAGGGGGCGGGGCCTGATCTTCGTGTTCCCTGAGCTAGGAGTCAGGTCTCCTGGTGTTACTGTGCTCGTACTCACCTATCTCTCTTTGTAGAGCCGTGCCTGCTTCGCCATCCAGTCTGCCGTGTCCTGATCCCCGCACGCTGTCCGTCTGCCATCTGACAGTCCGTACCATCCCGGATCCCTGCGGTGACCCGTCATCTTGCTCCAGAGGTTCCGGACCCCGCCTGATATCACCTCGGCCTCCGAACCTGAGCTACGTCACCAAGACCACCTTCTGTGACTCCGTGGTCCCTGGGACTCCTCCGCTGCCTTCACTTACACGGACTGTTCTACTGCCCATCAGTGCTTCAGCTGCCGGACTCCCTACCACCATCTCAGAGAGTTCGGTCCAGTGGATCCACCTCCTGGGTCTGCCCGACCGCCCGGCCGTGACAGTAAGATCAGGCCATGGATCCCGCTGCAGCACTATTGGCCCTGCAAGAGGAACTCCAACGCCAGCGTGAAGTCCAGACCCGCATGCTGCAATTTATGACCTCCGTGGACACCCGCCTGTACACGTTACAAGCATCCATGACGCCTGCGGCACCCAGGTCCTCCAATGGACAATCCACGGCTCCCGCACCAGTGGCAGCCTCGTCGGGTGCTTCCCAACTCCGGTTGGCTTCACCACCTCGTTATTCTGGAGATCCCAAGACCTGCAGGGGCTTCATCAACCAATGTTCCCTTCATTTCACGCAGCTGCCACATCTATTCGCCTCCGACCAAGCCAAGGTCGCCTTTATAATGTCCCACCTAGAGGGCGAGGCACTGGCGTGGATGAACCCCTTGTGGGAGAAGGAGGACCCTGTGACCAAGAACCTTCGAGAGTTCCTGCAGGCCTTTCGCAGTACCTTTGACGAGCCGGGACGCGCCTCTGCGTCTGCTTCATCACTTCTCCGCCTACGTCAAGGAACACTGACGGTGGGCCAATACGCCATCCGTTTCCGCACTTTGGCTTCTGAACTCGGGTGGAATAATGAGGCCCTGACAGCCGCCTTCTGGGAGGGACTCTCGGGTCGCATCAAAGATGAGTTGGCGGGTCGTGACTTGCCCTCCACCCTAGATGCCCTGATTGCCCTGGCTACTCGAGTGGACATTCGTTTTCAGGAGCGCTCTAAAGAGCTGTCTCGTGAGAGACGACCGGTACGGCATTCCTCACCTCCCCAGAAGCCCTCCGCACCTCAGTCATCAACAGCTGGGATTCCCGTCCACGAGCCCATGCAGATTGACCGAGTACGACAGTCTGAACAGCGTCGAGCAGAGCGGCTCGCCAAGGGCCTCTGCTTTTACTGCGGAGAGGGCACACACCTGCTACGCGCCTGTCCAGAGAGGCCGGGAAACTCCAAAGCCTAGGGTTGGTAGGAGAGGCCACCCTAGGTGCTGGGACTCTCTCAGACCCGGTTATGTGGACTGTGCAAGTGTCAACGGGAGAGACACGGTTCACGGCTGAGGCATACCTCGATTCCGGGGCAGCAGGCAATTTCATTCAGCAGGCCACGGTGGACAAGTACCAGCTGCCTGTTACTCCACTTGACAAACCCCTCGTGATAGCCTCTGTGGATGGGAGACCCCTCTCTGATACCATCTCCTGGGTCACCAGACCGGTCGAACTACGTATCGGTGCCCTGCACACCGAGAACATCTCTCTCTACGTCCTTCCACACATGTCCCATCAAATCCTGCTGGGACTTCCCTGGTTGCGGACACACGAACCCTCAGTCAGCTGGGGCACTGGCGAAATCACCCGATGGGGCCCTTCTTGTCATGAGAAGTGTCTGAAGTCCATACCACACATCCGACGACCTCCGGTTCCAGAGAACCTACCGGAACTGCCCTCGGCCTATTGGTCCTTCGCAGACGTTTTCGACAAGAAGGAGTCTGAGGTACTTCCGCCACACCGTCCCTACGATTGTGCCATCGACCTGCTCCCAGGAACAACACCACCTCGAGGACGGATATATCCGTTGTCCCCAGCCGAAACCAGGGCCATGTCTACCTACATCACAGAGAGCCTGGCTAAGGGATTCATCCGGAGATCCTCCTCTCCTGCGGGAGCGGGCTTCTTCTTCGTTAAGAAGAAAGAGGGTGACCTACGCCCCTGCATCGACTACCGGGGTCTGAATCAGATCACCGTAAAGAACAAGTACCCTCTGCCGCTCATCCCCGAATTGTTCGACCGGCTCAGAGGAGCCCGTGTGTTCACCAAACTGGATCTTCGGGGTGCTTACAACCTAGTTCGTATCCGCTCTGGGGACGAATGGAAGACCGCGTTTAATACTCGCGATGGGCACTATGAATACTGCGTGATGCCCTTCGGCCTATGTAATGCACCAGCAGTCTTCCAAGAATTGGTGAACGACATCTTCCGGGACCTCCTCTACGTCTGTGTAGTAGTGTATCTGGATGACATCCTTATCTACTCTCCGGACCTCCAGACCCACAGAGAGAACGTCCAGCTGGTCCTACAACGACTGAGAGAGAATCGTCTATACGCCAAATATGAGAAGTGTGTCTTTGAGCAGTCTTCTCTCCCTTTCCTGGGATACATCATCTCGGGTACTGGACTGCAAATGGATCCTAAGAAGGTGTCCTCCATACTCAACTGGCCTCCCCCTTCTGGACTAAAGGCAATCCAACGGTTCCTGGGATTTGCCAACTACTACCGCCAGTTCATCCCTCACTTCTCTGCCCTGACTGCTCCTCTCTCCGCTTTGACCAAAAAGGAGGCTAATCCAAAGGACTGGTCACCTGCGGCCGACGCCGCGTTTTGCTCACTGAAGCGAGCATTTGCCTCCGCTCCTGTACTCCACCGTCCGGAGTTAAACCGCCAGTTCACCTTGGAGGTGGATGCCTCCTCCTCGGGAGCCGGAGCAGTGCTCATGCAAAAGTCCTCCTCCGGGAAGATGGTTACATGCGGTTTCTTCTCCAAGAGCTTCTCTGCACCTGAACGTAATTACACCATCGGTGACCGAGAACTATTGGCGGTCAAACTGGCTCTGGAGGAATGGCGCTACCTCCTGGAAGGAGCAGTGTACCCCGTGATTATCTACACGGACCACAAGAACCTGGAATACCTACGGTCCGCTCAGCGACTGAACCCACGGCAAGCCAGGTGGTCCTTATTCTTTGCCAGGTTCGACTTCCAGCTCCATTTCCGACCCGCAGACAAGAATGTACGTGCGGATGCCTTGTCTAGGTCTTTCATGCCCATGGAGCAGGAGGAAGAGACTACCCAGCCTATCATCCCTCCTAGCAAGATTATTCCGGTGGCCCCTGTCACCCTGGCCCAGATACCGCCCGGAAAGACCTATGTCTCTGAGACTGACAGGCAAAAGGTGTTACACTGGGGTCATGCCTCGAAAACAGCCGGTCATGCAGGCCAGAAGAGAACATGGGGTGCGATTGTACGCCATTATTGGTGGCCATCCCTTCGCACGGACGTCGCTGCTTTTGTCTCTGCCTGCTCCTCTTGTGCCAGGAACAAGACGCCCAAACACCTGCCCTATGGCCGTCTTCTGCCTCTGCCGATACCCACAATTCCGTGGCAACACATAGCGATGGATTTTATCACGGACTTGCCATTATCCTCTGGACACACAGTCATATGGGTCGTGGTGGACCGGTTCTCCAAAATGGCTCACTTCGTCCCTATGGCTGGACTGCCCTCTGCTCAGGAACTCGCGGAAGCCTATATACATCACATCTTCCGCTTGCATGGTTTCCCATCCCACATCGTGTCCGACCGAGGAACTCAGTTTACCTCCCGCTTCTGGAGGGCGCTCTGCAAACATCTGGGTGTGACTCTGGACTTTTCTTCTGCTTACCATCCTCAGTCTAATGGCCAAGTGGAGAGGGTCAATCAAATCTTGACCTCCTTCTTACGTCACTACGTCAACGCCCATCACGACGACTGGTCCACGCTTCTACCTTGGGCTGAATTCTCACATAACCACCACATCAGTGAGTCGTCCTCCAAATCTCCCTTCCATGTAGTTTACGGACTTCAACCCTCCGTCCCGTTGCCTATATCCCCTTCATCGGATGTTCCGGCTGCTGATTCTGCAGTTCGTGACTTTGCTACCATTTGGGACTCTGTCAAAGCGTCCCTTGGGCGCGCTTCCCAGCGGATGAAGAAACACGCTGACAAGAGACGTCTGGATCCTCCGTGTTTCTCTCCTGGTGACCTGGTCTGGCTTGCTTCCCAGTACATCCGATTGAAGATACCTTCCTACAAGCTGGGTCCTCGCTACATCGGGCCGTTTAAGGTCCTCAGCAAGATCAATGAGGTATCCTACAAGCTACAGCTCCCGGCCACGATGAGGATACCCAACTCCTTCCACGTCTCTCTGCTCAAGCCGGTTGTCCTTGGTCCCTTCTCCGCTGCTGCCAGTCCGGCCCCTCCTCCTATTGCCGATGATGACATCTATGCGGTAAGGGATATCGTGGCCATGAAGACCGTACGAGGTCGACAGTTCTTCCTGGTGGACTGGGAAGGGTATGGTCCTGAGGATAGGTCTTGGGAGCCCAGGGAGAACGTGGGCACTCCTCTTATCCGTGCCTTCATGTCCCGGTTGCGGGGAGGGGGGCGTGGGGGGGGGGGGTACTGTCACGCTCCCCGGGTCCTCACCCCCGTTCCCCGGCTCACCTGCCACGCTCTCCGCTCCCCAGTCACCGGATTCCGTCCGTCCCAGGGCTCCGGGCCCCCGATCCCGGCGCCCGACAGCTTCCCTGGACCTGGCCGGCTCCCCTGCGTCCTCCTCGCAGCCTCCTTCCCTGGCTTCTGGCACCCGGGCGGCGCGCATGCGCATTAGGGCGCGCGCGCGGTCACTGACCCTTTCTTAAAGGGCCAGCGTCCATTAACAGGAAATGAGGTTGCACAGGTACAGGGTATATAAGGGGTCATTGTCCAAGGGGGCGGGGCCTGATCTTCGTGTTCCCTGAGCTAGGAGTCAGGTCTCCTGGTGTTACTGTGCTCGTACTCACCTATCTCTCTTTGTAGAGCCGTGCCTGCTTCGCCATCCAGTCTGCCGTGTCCTGATCCCCGCACGCTGTCCGTCTGCCATCTGACAGTCCGTACCATCCCGGATCCCTGCGGTGACCCGTCATCTTGCTCCAGAGGTTCCGGACCCCGCCTGATATCACCTCGGCCTCCGAACCTGAGCTACGTCACCAAGACCACCTTCTGTGACTCCGTGGTCCCTGGGACTCCTCCGCTGCCTTCACTTACACGGACTGTTCTACTGCCCATCAGTGCTTCAGCTGCCGGACTCCCTACCACCATCTCAGAGAGTTCGGTCCAGTGGATCCACCTCCTGGGTCTGCCCGACCGCCCGGCCGTGACACCCCTGCTGACCTGGGTGGGTGCTGCTCCTGCTTAGGAACAGGCTATAGCTTCTTTCCCCTTTTTTACTATTTTTCTTAATTTTTTCCCCTTTTTTCCTGTCTCCCCCCTAGCGTCACTAGTGTTTTTTTCCTAAGCACCATGGCTAACCCTAGTCTCCCCATCCAAACCGGGCCCCTTTATAGCAGAACCCAGTAGGTAAAATTCTCCCAAGCCAGGCTACGCCCCCCTGCTCGGCTTGCGCCACAAACCATACTGTCACCGACAGCACCCGACCTCCGCTGCGCCCCCTTACCCAGAGTGGTAGACCCCCTATCCCAGTCTGTGGATTCTCTTCCAAGGGCGTCTATGACCATCGCGCAGGTGTTGCTGTCGCTCCCTACGCCCGGCCATGCTCCCCCGGTCCAGCTGGCTCTGGACAACAGTCGGTCTGATCCAGACCCTACTGCCGGAGCGTAGAAGGGGACCTGCTGGGCCTCCTCTCAAGCCCTCCCGGAGATGTCTCCGAGACCGGCCGACCCCGTTTTCAGGAGAAGAGTCTGATGCAGCCTCGATGCTGATCCCAGATCAGAGGACTGATGTCAGAGGTAGGGTGGATAGTCCGGTCAAAGCGGTAAGTCGTACGCTAAAGCTCCAGACGGCCTCTGTGGCTACCCGGTGTTTGCATGTCTCATTCAAACAGGTTAAGCGGGCACACAGGCAATTCGATGACCATCCAGAATTTGCTGAAATTCTATACAAGCACAGATGACAACCGGTCAAGATATACAACAATGGTAAGTCGTTTGATTTACTTTCCCCCTTCCCTGAGGCTCTCAGGAAGAAATGGGCAGGCTTGCCTAGGGTCTCCTTTCTGTTTTTTCCGTCTGTCATCTTCCAATACTATCTCTCCCGCACGGGGCATCGCTCCGACACGCCACGGATCAAAACACCGAGAGAGTTGCCCATTCAGTTTTTCTTCAGACGGCAGGCACGGTACTCCTACTGCCTTCGCCGTCATCTGGCTGGCAGCATCCATGATGTCCGGGGCCGCTAACCTCCACAACGGTCTTCGCGCGGGATCGAGCAATCCGGAGTTCTCAACATGGCTACACAGATCGCTATGGCGGGTGAGTACATACTCATCGCATCTCTGTCACAGCCTACTGCGCAGTGCAAGCGGCTAGCAGCACGGGGGCCATCTGTCGGGCGATCTGGCTCAGAGCCTGGGATGCAGACGCGGCTTCTAGGATATCACTTACAGCCCTCCCCTTTACAGGAGGTCGTCTGTTTGGGGACTGGCTGGATCAGATTATCGACGAGATCACAGGAGCTTCGATTCCACACACACAAGAAAACCAGGACCCCGCTGAGGAACAGGAAGTTTCTGTCCTTCAATACATGCCCTTTCTGGCGTTTCTCAGCCACGCCAGCCATCAAAGACGACGTCCAGATCACAGCGCTACCCCGCTAGATGACTCTTGGTCGTTGCGCGCGGGCGCAGACCAGTTGAAGGGGGGGGCTCCTGTCTCATATCGATCACGTCTGGCGGACTTGGTTCACGGACGCCTGGGTCGGAGAGATGCTGGTCGCAGGGTACATAATAGAGTTTTCAGCAAGTCTATCGTCGGACATACAGGTCGCACATAATTTGCCAACAGCACAGATGTTCCTGCGTCTCGCAATAGCAGATGATCATTTTTGGTGATTCCGTACCTGGACGCCTGGTTGATCAGGGGTTCTTCTTTTTGACGACTGTCTCCTAACTGTTCAGGTCACCATCGATATCCTGTCCCGACTCGGCTGGCTCATCATTCGGAAGAGAGCCCTCTCTGACCCCGGCCAGCAGGATTACCTGTCTAGGCATGGAGTTCGATACCATCCAAGGACGCATGTCCCTCCAAAGAGACCTCCAGATCCTCTGTCACTCCAAGCCGGAGAGTCCTCAGTCGGATGGTGGCGGCAATAGAGGCGGTTCCGTTTGCCGCTTCCACTTTCGTCTTTTTCAGCTGACTTGGCCGAACAGATGGGACAATTCTCTATTCACCTTGAATCGCAGGCTCCAATTGACTCCGGGAACCCGCCGCTTGCTTTTAGGGTGGACCAGCGGCCCTCATCGGTCCAGTGGTATGCCTTTCATACAAGTACACTGGCAGGCAGTCATCACCGATATCAGTCTTCTGACTGGAGAGCGGTGTTCCGAAACACACGGCTCACGGTCGGTGGTCCTCCCAGGAGAGCCGTCTGCCTATCAATTTTTTTTTAGGGATCAGAGTTTTTTTCTCCGAGCCCTACAGATTTTTTTCAGCCCTTCATACAAGTATCGCCATCCAGAATCCAGTCGGACATCACCTGGGCGGAACAAGGAGCGTCATGGCGATGACATAATTGAATAAGATCTTACAGTAGGCATAGCCTCACCACTCCAGATTTTGTCCGCAATCATTTTTGCCGCCGTGGAGAATTGGGCAGCAGACTATATCAGCAAGGTCTGGCGGCAGGCGAATGATCCCTCAACAGAGAGGCTTTCAAATGGATCTGCCTCAGATGAGATATTCCGAATGTGGAACTGATGGCTTCTCGATTCAACAATTAAGTCACAAGAGTCTTCAAGAAACTCAGAGCAGAGGGCATCCGAGTGACTCTCATTGCCATGGATTGACCCAGGCAAGCGTTGTTCGCAGAGCTCACGCAGCTCATCAGACACCCCATGGTGGCTTCCAGTTCGTCTGAACTTCCTTTCGCAAAAGTCCTCTTTTCCATCAATATTCAGGGGTTCTCAATTTTACCACATGGCTGTGGAACCATGGCTACTAGCCCAGGCAGGCGCTTTCCCACAGGTGTTGCAGACCATGGTCAGAACGCAGAAGCCTCCGTCTTCAAACATCTACTACCGCACCGGAAAGGCCTCCTTTCAAGAGTGTGAGGTCAACGTCAACTCATCTCCACTGGATCGGTCACTCCCAGTGTTACTGGCCTTCCTACAGTCAGGCTTACAGGCGGGTCTCTCGCCAGCAACCTTCGAAGGGCAGGTGTTGTCTCTATCTGTCTTTTCCAGAGAAATCTTACATCTCGGCCGCAAGTCAGGACGTTCATCCAAGGAGTCGTCCATCTGGCACCGCTAGATCGTTCCCCGCTAGAGCCATGGGACCTCCAGCTGGCTCTAGGGTCTCTTCAATTAGCCCCGTCCGATCCTCAATCTCACGCCTATCCGGGAAGGTGGCTTGGTTGAGGGCAATCACTTCAATCAGAGGAAGGTCTGCTCTGTCAGCCCTCTCATGTGGGTCACTTTTTCTTGATTTTTTCACCAAGACGAGATTGTTCGGCACCCGTCTCAGGTTTTTTTCCTACCGGATGTAGTATCTGAATGAGGGATGGTGGCTCCATCCTTCGGTCCAGCCTCCATTCGACCCTTGGAGAGGTCACGGCTTACACCGTATCTAGTGCGAGCTCGGAGGAGTTACGTTTCGAGATCCGCGCCCTTCTGCATCTTGGACGGCCTATTCGTCCTGTCTACTGGACCCGGGAGGGGCATGCTGGCGTCCGAGGCTACCACTGCAAGTTGGATCAGGCCGACCATATCAGAGGCCTACAGGATTAGAGTCAGGTTTTCTCCGAGGTGTGTAAAAGCCTTTCCACCTGTGCAATTGGGGTGTCTAGGACAATCAGACGCCAGGCGTCAGCCAAGCAAGTCTACAGAGCCGCCGCGTAGTCAAGCTTTTCATACCTTTTTCAGGGTTTCCAGGATACAGCAAGCAGCTGTCGCACACCTATGATATGATATGGTATACTTTTGCACCGAGCATTCTTACAGAGTTTTCGATATGTTTTGAATCTGTATGATTACTCATGTACCCACCCAGGGACTGCTTTTGGACGTCCCATGGTCCTGTGTCCTCCAATGAAAGCGATAGAGAAAGAAGGATTTTTGTGTACTCACCGTAAAATCTCTTTCTCTGAGTCTTCATTGGGGGACACAGCACCCACCCTATTTGGATATTGGGTTGCTCTTAGTTTGCCGGATGTTACTGGTTCTTTATGGAAACACGTTCTTCTGTACCCGGCTTATTTATGTTCATATATATATATATATATATATATATATATATATATTTATTTATTTATATACAGTATAGGTTTAGGTGTGTTTTCTTGTTATTACCTACCTTGATGAGCTAACTTTTTTTATGTCTACTTAGTGTCAGCCTCCTAGTCACAGCAGCATACACCCATGGTCCTGTGTCCCCCAATGAAGACTCAGAGAAAGAGATTTTACGGTGAGTACACAAAAATCCTTCTTTCCCATGTCCCTTCCATGGTCTAGTGGTAAGCTGTTGTCCTTGGATGTGGGAGTTTGAATCCCAATGAACGCTCCTTAGTAATTGCTGTGTCATGATACAATGGGCTAGTTGACTGTTCTATTATGACGCTTATCTGTTTACATTGAATGGAGAGAGCAGGTGTCGTGTGTATTTCTTTAACCCTTTAGTGACGGAGCTAATTTTCACCTTAATGACCAGACCAAATTTTGCAATTCTGACCAGTGTCACTTCATGAGGTTATAACTCTAGAACGCTTCAACGGATCCCGGTGATTCTGAGATTGTTTTTTCGTCACATATTGGACTTCATGTTAGTACCAAATTTAGGATAATATTTTTTGCGTTTATTTTTGAAAAAAATTGAATATTGGCAAAAATTTTGAAAATTTTGCAATTTTCAACTTTTGAATTTTTATACCGTTAAACCAGAGATTTCTGTGACACAAAATAGTTAATAAATAACATTTCCCACTTATCTAATTTACATCAGCACAATTTTGGAAACAAAATTTTTTTTCGTTAGGAAGTTAGAGGGGTTCAAAGTTTATCAGCGATTTCTCATTTTTACATCAAAATTTACAAAACCATTTTTTTAGGGACCACATCACATTTGAAGTGACTTTGAGAGGCCTAGATGACAGAAAATACCCAAAAGTGACACCATTATAAAAACTGCACCCCCCAAAGTACTCAAAACCACATTCAAGAAGTTTATTAACCCTTCAGGTGCTTCACATGAACAAAAGCAATGTGGAATGAAAAAAAGCAAAAATTTAATTTTACCTAAAAATGTTGCTCTAACCCAAATTTATTCACTTTTAGAAGAAATAACACAACAAAATGGACCCCAAAACATGTTCCCCACTTTCTTATGAGCACGCCGATACCCCACATGTGGTCAGAAACCTCTGTTTGGACAAATGGGAGGGCTCGGAACAGAAGGAGCAATATTTGAATTTTGGAAAGCAAATTTGGCTGAAATAGATTGCGGGCACCATGTTGCATTTACAGGTCCGCTAAGGTACCTAAACAGAAGAAATCCCTCACAAGTGACACCATTTTGGAAACTAGACCCCTCAAGGCTTCTATCTAGGGGTATAGTGGTTTAAATCAGCAGGGGAAATGCAGGATTAGAATACCGCGCCAAACCACAGGAGTCCAGGTGGAGATAGTAAAACTCTTTTCTTTATTTTCACAGGTCTTTACACAGGTCTACGCGTTTCAAGGACATATCCGTCCTCTTCCTCAGGACAAATGTGCAGAGAATGATAGTATTCTCTGCACATTTGTCCTGAGGAAGAGGACGGATATGTCCTTGAAACGCGTAGACCTGTGTAAAGACCTGTGAAAATAAAGAAAAGAGTTTTACTATCTCCACCTGGACTCCTGTGGTTTGGCGCGGTATTCTAATCCTGCATTTCCCCTGCTGATTTAAACCACTCCTGCTGCGGGTCCGCTGCCGTCCACGTTATCTACATGCTTTCAAAGGAGTTGTGACTATCACAACCCTACCAGGTGAGTGTTTCTCCTGACATTCACCACCCTTTGTCTACCGGGTAAGACCCTATTGCGCCTTATCTTTCCACAGCTTTGCCGTGCCTTCTAGGGGTATAGTGAGCATTTTAGATCCACAGGTACTTCACAGATTTTGTTAACGTTACGTTGTCATATTGAAAATTTTAATAATTTTCTCAAAAATGTTGCTTTAGCATCAATTTTCTCACTTTTTCAAGAGGTAATTCCAAAAATTTGACCTCAAGGTTTGTTAACCACTTTTTTATGAGCGCGGTGATACCTCACATGTGGTCTGAAACCTTTGTTTGGACAAATGGGAGGGCTTGGAACGAAAGGAGCAATATTTGAATTTTGGAAAGGAAATTTGGCTGAAAAAGATTGCGGGCACCATGTCACATTTGGAGGACCCCTAAGGTACCTAAACAGCAGAAACCCCGCACAAGTGACCCCATTTTGCAAACTAGGCCCCTCAAGGAATTTATTTAGATGTTTGGTGAGCACCCTGAACCCCCAGGTGCTTCACTGAATTTTATAACGTTGAGCCATGAAAAAAAAAAAAAAATTTTACCACAAAATTGTTATCTCAACCAGGTAGCTTTTTTTTTTACAAGAGTAAAAGGAAAAAATTCAGCATAACATTTATTGTGCAATTTCTCCTGAGTTTGGCGATACCTTATATGTGGTGGAAATCAACTGTTTGGGCGCATGGCAGGGCTCGGAAGGGAAGGAGTGCCATTTGACTGCAAAATTGGCTGGAATCAATAGCGGACGCCAGGTTGCATTTGGAGAGCCCCTGAGGTGCCTAAACAGTGGCTGTCCCCCACAAGTGACTCCATTCTGGAAACAAGACACCTCAAGGCTTTTATCTAGGTGTATAGTGAGCAGTTTGAATCCACGAATACTTCACAGAATTTGATAAGCTTTTTTTGCCATATTGAAAATTTTCATTTTTTTCACAAAAATGTTGCTTCAGCATCAAATTTCTCACTTTTTCAAGAGACAACAACAAACCGTGGACCCAACAGGTTGTTATCCAATGTCTTATGAGCACAGGGATACCCCACATGTGGCCAAAAACCTCTGTTTGGATAAATGGGAGGGCTTGGAATGGAAGGAGTACCATTTGAATTCTGGAAAAGTTGAGATAAATTGCGGGCACCATGTCACATTTGCAGGGCCCCTTAGGTACCTATACATTAGAAACCCCCCACAAGTGACTCCATTTTGGAAACTGGATTTTATTCAGGAGTATAGTAAGCATTTTGAATCCACAGGTACTTCACAAAAATGTTGCTGTAGCAACAAATGTCTCACTTTTAGGCTATGTGGCCATGATCCAGCGACACGGCGTCTAGTATACAGTGTCAGCCTTCCTGCAGAGATGTGAGTGTTGTCCATGGGAGAACGCAGCTGCCCATGCCCACGATTTGGGTTCAGGCCGCTGTGGAGCTCTATGCTACCTGCAGAGAACACTCATCTCCGCAGCATAAATTGACATTCTGAGGCTCAGGAAGCTGCACCACAGGTCAGTTTATGCTGCGGAGAAGAGAAGCACAGTGGGCATGGGATTTCTAAAAATCCTTCCACTGTGCTTCTACTGCACAACGCAGCGCTATGGACGCAGGGAAAACACTCTGCGCCCAAAACGCTGCAAATCCCGATTGTGGGCACATAGCCTAAAATGCTACAATGGATGAATGGATAGATGTCAAACAAATATAACGTCCCACCCCCTGCATATTCTAAGCTGGCGCCCTTTAGTGCCTTTCATGTGGCACTAAAGGGTGCCTAGCCTTGTATTTAGCCCCCCAAAAAATTAATAATTAAAATAAACGACGTGGGGTCCCCCCTATTTTTGATAGCCAGCTAGGGTAAAGCAGACAGCTGTAGCCTGCAAACCACAGCTGACAGCTTCACCTTGGCTGGTGATCAATTTGGAGGGCTCCCCAGGCGTTTTTAAAAAAAAAAAAAAACGTGGGGTCCCCCCCAAATTAGATCACCAGCCAAGGTGAAGCAGACAGCTGGGGTCTGGCATTCTCAGGGTGGGAAGAGCCATGGTTATTGGACTCTTCCCAGCCTAAAAATAGCAGGCCGCAGCCGCCCCAGAAGTGGCGCATCCATTAGATGCGCCAATCCTGGCGCTTCGCTCCAGCTCATCCCGCGCCCTGTTGCGGTGGCAGACGGGGTAATATATGGGGTTGATACCAGCTGTAATGTCACCTGGCATCAAGCCCTGGGGTTAGTGATGTCACGGCATCTGAAAAGATACCCGACATTACTAACCCAGTCAAGTAATAGAAAAAAATAAAGACAAAAAAAAAATGTATTTGAAAAAAAAACTCCCCGAAACATTCCTCTTTTACCAATTTATTGAAAATAAATAAATTTCGGTCGCTGTAATCCATTTTGGAGGTCCCACGCCGACACTGGATCTTCTAGAATATGGGGGGCACGTTCAGGGAACGTATCCCCCATTTTCTGGAAGAGCAAGCTCTCCATGAGCAGTGTGGGTGCAGTAATCTGAGAATACTGCACTCACACTGCCCCGGTCCAACCTAGGGCAGAGTGACCTGCAGTAACCTCATTCTAGAATATGAGGGGCACGCTCACAGAACGTACCCCCCATTTTCTAGAACAGCAGTCTCTCCATGTGAGGAGTGTGGCTGCAGATTACCGCACTCACCCTCCCCCGGTCCACAGTGGAGCAGCCTGTGCAGTAGCGACGTCAGCATCCCTGCTTGCAGGGATCCAGCTGACAGCCGCTGTCTGCGCATGCGCCGCCAGCTTTCAAAAAGGAGGCGGCGTGATCGCGGGGCCGGAGCACCAGCAGCCAGGTAACGTAAAACCGGGGGCTGGGGGGGGTGACAGGGGGTGACGGGGGGACCTGGGGACCTGGGGACAACTTTCTGCCGCATGTGACCTGTCACATGCGGCAGAAAGAGCAGGATGAATGCGGCCGCCATCTTCCACGCTCCGGAGGGGGGAGGGAGGAGGGGGGAGGCGGCTCTGGAGAACCGGAGGGGGCTCCGGGGACCAGAGATCTCCGGTGTACCGGAGGAGAGGTCAGGGGGAGGACATTTCCCTCCGATCTGAAATGTATGATCATTTCAGATCGGAGGGAAATGAATGCAGAGCCGGCGGCGGCGGGAGTTTTCAGCGCGCGTCGGCGCCATCTTGGATTTTCCGGAGGGGGGGTAGGGGTGGTGGGGGGACTCTCCGGTACCGGGGGCTTTGGGGGCACTAAGGGATCATATTTATTTCTCATCTGACATGTTTGATCACGTCAGATGAGAAATAAATCAATTTTACCGGCCATTTATTTTTTTTTAATGTTGTCGCCGGTATACGGTGTATACCGGCAATCGCATTAACGGGGTCCAAAAAAAACACCCCGATTCATAATCTTGGGGGTCTCAGCTACCTCCGGTAGCTGAAACCCCCGAGATTTTTCGTCACTGGGGGGGCGCTACAAGCTTTTTCCGGCCTGACGTCTCAAGACGTCGGAACAGAATAAGTACCCTGTTTTTCCGACGTCTTGAGACGTTAGGCCGTCGCTATGGGGTTAATTTTGCCCTGTTGCGTCTGTTATGGCAATAGGATCCAGGGAAGTAGGGGAAGCTGTATTTCCCATGTCACTTCCATGGTCTAGTGGTAAGCTGGTGTCCTTGGATGTGTGAGTTTAGGAGTTTGAATCCCAATGGACGCTCCTGATACTTGCTGTGTCATGGTCCAATGTGCTAGTTGACTGGTCTATGATGGAAATTATCTATTTATAATGAATGGAGAGCAGGTGTCGTCTGTATTTCTTTAATTTTTCTCTATGGCGTCTGTTATGGCTATAGGATCAAGGGAAGTAGGGGAAGCCGTACTTCTCATGTCCCTTCCATGGTCTAGTGATAAGCTGGTGTCCTTGGATGTGTGAGCTTGGGAGTTCAAATTTCAATGATCACTCCAGAATGTTTGTTGTGTCATGCTTCAATGGCCTAGTTACCTTGTCTATGATGACGTTTATCTGTTTCCATTGAATGAAGCGAGCAGGTGTCGTGTGTATTTCTTTAATTTTTCCCTGTTGCGTCTGTTATGGCTATAGGATCAAGGGAAGTAGGGGAAGCTTAGGAGTTTAAAACCTAATGGACGCTGCTGGATATTTGCTGTGTCATGGTCCAATGGGCTAGTTGACTGGTCTATGATGACGCCTATCTGTCTCCATTGAATATAGAGAGAGCAGGCGTTGTGTGTATTTCTTTAATTTTGCCCTGTTGAGTCTGGTATGGCTATAGGATTAAGGGAAGTAGGGGAAGCCATATTTCCCATGTTCCTTCCTTGGTCTAGTGGTAAGCTGGTGGCCTTGGATGTGTGAGTTTTGGAGTTCGAATCTCGATGGACACTCCTGGATAATTGCTGTGTCATGGTTCAATGAGCTAGTTGCCTGGTCTATAGTGACGCCTATCTGTTTCCATTGAATTGAGAGAGTAGGCGTCGTGTGTTTCTTTAATTTTGCATCCGTTATGGCTATAAGATTAAGGGAAGTAGGAAAATCTGTATTTCCCGCGTCCCTTCCATGGTCTAGTGGTAAGCTGTTGTCCTTGGATGTGTGGGTTTGGGAGTTCAAATCCCAATGGACGCTCCTTGGTATTTGCTGTGTTATGGTCCAATGGGCTAGTTGACTGGTCTATTATGACACCTATCTGTCTCCATTGAATGGAGCGAGCAGGCGTTGTGTGTATTCCTTTAATTTTGAATCCCAATGGACCCTCCTGGATATTTGCTGTGTCATGGTTCAATGGGCTAGTTGACTGGTCTATGATGACACCTATCTGTTTCCATTGAATGCAGAGAGCAGGCGTCGTGTGTATTTCTTTAATGTTGCCTTGTTGCGTCTGTTCCTTTCTCGCCTTTTCATTGGTGGACACAGACAGTGGGTTATATGGTGTCTCCAGGGGAGGCGTGACACTAGGTTTGAAAAAGGTGTTAGCTCCTCCTCCCACAGCATATAACCCCAGCTAGGCAATGAACTAGCTCAGTTTTTTCCTAGTGTCAGCAGGGAGGCTGACATGTCTGGACTGAGCTCCACCAGAGGTGCCTCAGGCCAGCTTATTTTTACTTTTTATTTTGTTTTTCTTTTCTTATTCATTCTATTTTTGATAGGGGCAATACCAGGGTGCCTTGCCACCCCCGTTCCCCCCGTGTACGGGCAGAGGAAACCTGGCGTGCCGTCAGTCTTCCCTCGCGCCCAAGTGGTCGGGTCTGCGTACCCCTCCAGGCTCCCTGGAAGCACCTCACAAAGGTAACTCCAGAGGGCTAAGCAGAGCCGAAAACCTGCTTCAGCCTTGAGCCGAGATCCCCGCATCCCAGGACCGACGCGTCTTCAGACGGAGCCAGGAGCAGGTAGGGAGACGAGGAGTCAGTCCCCTGCATCCAAACCGCCGCCTGGAAAGGCGCCGGTGGGGCGATGCAGGCTGTGATCCCAGGGAAGCATCATTAATTTAGCTCCCGGCGTCGGCCTGCATTCTAGCAACGCCCCCTCCACTGCTCCAGAAGCCGCTCCCTCTAGTGGGCCATCTCTCCCCTCCATGCTGCCAGAGAACACTGGACGCCATTACATGTGTGGAGCAGACACGGGTGAGATCGCCTCCTTGGCTCTGCGATTCTGCAGCACTATATACCGCTCTGCTCAGTGGTATATCGCTGTCTTTCTAGCGGTGTGTGTCTGCTGGCTGGCGGTGTATATCAGCTTTTAGCAGTATATACTGACTGTGCCAGTAGGTATATACCGACTGTTTGACAGGGTGTGCTACTTTACTCGGTATATACCGGCTCTGCATAGCAGTCTTTTATAATACTGCTAGCAGCTCCTCACCCACAGCAGTCCCTTTATAATACTGCTAGATGCTCACTGTACTTATTGTGGAACTGTTGCTGACATGCGTAACCGCAAGGGTGATAAAGCTTCCCAGGCATCCTCTATGGACCTGTAGTATGCTTGTACCACCTGTGGATGCTCGTTTTTGTAATGGCCGAAGCTATCCACTATGCCGGGGCTGCGATGCCCCTACTACCGTGTCACAACAGCCTCCGCTGCCGGACCAGGAGGTCGTGCAGTCTGTGGATTTGAATTTACCAGTATAGAAAATACCCAAGAACAAAAAGTGATTAAAATGTACAAACATTTTATTTTTAATATATTCATAGGGTATAACAATTAATGATCACAATGAGAGACCGAGACATAAGAAGTGATGGAGGGAAAAGAAACCCCACGTGACCCAGGAAAGGATACTAGATCTCAAAAGTGTCCCCCGACGAAGCACATCAGGTGAAACACGTGTTGGGACGCCGGTCCCCACGTGTATACCCGGGTTGTATCAGGTGATCTGCCAGCTTGGTAAGCCATCTTGCCCCTTTTATGCCATGTATTGAGACTGGTTCATCTCTTTTTGGGCAAAATCTTTGCACTTGCATTTGGGCAACTAGCTGCCTTCTTAGGCACTTGGGCGGATCACTTTTGAGATCTAGTATCCTTTCCTGGGTCACGTGGGGTTTCTTTTCCCTCCATCACTTCTTATGTCTCGGTCTCTCATTGTGATCATTAATTGTTATACCCTATGAATATATTAAAAATAAAATGTTTGTACATTTTAATCACTTTTTGTTCTTGGGTATTTTCTATACTGGTAAATTTAAAGACTCTATAAGTTAAGCTATCAGTTAATCCGAGTTGTTACCTATTATATGTAACCTACGGTCCTATATGTTTTATATAGTCTGTGGATTTGGCTGCGGCCACTATCCAGGCAGTACCCCAGTCTGATGACGTTATTCCTGCCTGGGCTCTTCTAATGTCTAAAAGGTTAGATGACCTGGCCACTCCAGATATCCCAGCCTTCCACAGGCTCTCACAGCCTCCCCCCGGCTCAGCTCCCCCAGGGGAGCCCGCCTTCGTCTGGTGTCTCGTTCCCAGTACGTAAAAAGGCTGTCTCCAAAAGGCGCCATTGCGACCGTTACGTCTCGTCCGACTCGGACGATGATCAGTCTGACTCAGGCTCCGTGACCTTTAGTAGTCACGATTCCCAAGACTCTGACTCTGATTCAGATGTCCCTTCTGAGTCTAGACATATAGAAGACACATTAATTTCGGCTGTCAATCACTCTCTGTCGATTTCTGATCAGCCTTCGGACCCGACTTCTCAGTCGGCAATCAAGCGGGCCAAGAAGCCTCCTAAGTCCTTTGCCCAGGATCCGATTTTTCATCAAATCATATCTAAAACGGTGGGATCACCCTGATAGGAGGTTTAATAAAAAATCCTCCTTCATTCGCTTATCCCTTTCCATCGAAACTGGTTAAGCTCTGGTCAGTACCCGCCGTTGTGGATCCACCAGTATCCAGGCTGGCTAAACACACGGTTATGTCTGTCTCAGACACCGCGTCTCTCAAGGACTCGTCTGACCGCGCAATTGATGCTGCGGTCAAATCAATTTTCCAGGCTTCCAGCTCCTCTCTGCGCCCCCTGTTTTCCTTGACATGGGTGGCGAGAGCTATGAGTGTGTGGAGTAGGAACTTGCGCAAGTTGCTTTGCTCTTGCAATATTCCTTCAGGGGCTCTTGAGATCCTTGATTTGTTCTCTCTAGCCTCTAATTACTTGCTTCACGGCTCCTTAGATGCAGCTAGTTTGTCAGCCCTAACGGCAGCCAACGCTGTTTTTGCCCGCAGAGTCCTGTGGCTAAAGATATGGAACGCGGACAGTGCCTCCAAGAAGTCCCTGTCCACACTCCCCTTCCAGGGTCTTCGTCTGTTTGGAGAATCCCTGGACAAGCTTATATCTGAGACGATGGGTGGTAAAAGTACCATTCTACCACAAAAGCGGCCTGTATCCAAAAATTTTAAAAAGTCTTCTTGGCGCAGGCAGTCCTTTCGGCCCGCCCCCCAAAAACCATCACAGGGGTCGTCGCAACGCTCAGATCGGGGATCTGGTCCCTCAAGGGACTCTTCCTGGCGTTCCCACTCCAGGCAATCAACCCAAGGGACCTCACCCCGCGAAGGCCCCTTCATCATGACGCCGGGTACCCCTCAGAGCCGACTCCTGTTGAAGGGCGGCTTCTGCTTTTTTGGGATATCTGGCTAGACCATACTCACAATACTTGGGTTCGAGAAATCGTCACCTCAGGTTACAAGATCGATTTCCATTCCCTACCGGCCAACAGGTTTCTGCGTTCTCGGCTTCCAAAGTCCACAACGCAAAGCCAGGCCTTATTTCAGGCCATAGCCTCTTTACAGAAAGCAAACGTTATCATTCCAGTGCCCCTGGAACAGAGCGGCAAAGGTTTCTATTCAAACCTCTTTGTCGTCCCCAATAAAGATGGCTCTGTCCGTCCTATCTTGGACCTCAAAAGGCTAAACAGGTCCGTACGGATTCGGACCTTCCGAAAAGAATCATTGCGAGCCGTACTAGCTGCTATGGAACCGGGAGAATTCCTAGCTTCCATAGACATTCAAGAGGCTTATTTACACATTCCCATATGTGTATCGCATCAACGGTTCCTTTGTTTTGCTGTAGGACACCGTCATTTCCAATTCAGGGCCCTTCCCTTTGGACTGGCTACTGCACCTCGGGTCTTCACAAAGGTCATGGTAGCCGTCATGTCCATTTTACACACCTGAGGCTGGTCGTTCCCTATTTGGACGACCTACTTGTCAAGGGGAGCTCTCCTCAAGTTTGCTCAGAAAGCGTGCAAATTTGCCCAGACACGCTCTCAAGGCTAGGGTGGCTTCTCAACTTCAACAAGTCATCCCTCATTCCTCATCAGCGCATCACCTTTTTTGGTATGCTGATAGACACAGTTCGGGCCCGGGGTTTTTCTTCCAGAAGACAAGAGGTCTCCCCTGATCCGGGCCGCCCAATCCCTCCCCTCCCGCCGTTACCCATCCCTTCGGAGTGGGATGAGAGTGTTAGGCAAGATGGTAGCAGTCATGGAAGCCGTGTCGTTTGCCCAATTCCATTTGCGCCCTCTGCAATTGGATCTTCTGTCCTCTTGGGACAAGAATCCAGCCTCTCTAGACCGGTCAGTCCGCTTATCTCGGACTGCCCTCAGCTCCCTCGTCTGGTGGACTCAGGTCTCATCCCTATCTCAGGGGAAGTCCTTCCGCCCTGTCCACTGACACGTAGTCATGACAGATGCCAGCCTGATAGGCTGGGGGGCGGTGTTTCTCCACCACACTGCTCACGGACGCTGGTCACACCCCGAGCGGCCCCTTCATATCAACGTTCTGGAGATCAGGGCCATATTTCTGGCCCTTAAGACCTTTCAACCCTTGCTTCTGGGCCTCCCGGTTCGGATCCAGTCAGACAATGCCACGGCTGTGGCTTACGTCAACCGTCAGGGAGGAACTCGCAGCAGGGCAGCGATGAAAGAAGTCTCCAGGATTCTTCTTTGGGCAGAGATGCACATTCCCATTATTTCAGCTGTCCATATTTCGGGGATAGACAACTGGGCCGCAGACTTTCTCAGCAGGCAAGATCTAGCGGCAGGGGAATGGTGCCTCCACGACGAGGTGTTCCATCAGATCACTCTTCGTTGGGGGCTCCCAGATGTGGACCTCATGGCGTCTCGGCTAAACGCCAAAGTACATCCCTTCGTATCCTGGTCGAGAGACCCGCTAGCGCTCGGCTCCGACGCTCTAGTGCTCCCGTGGTCGCAGTTTCGCCTGCCATACGTTTTCCCTCTCATTCCGAGAGTAATCAAGAAAATCAAAGCGGAGGGAATCCCGGTGATCCTTGTGGCCCCGGACTGGCCCAGAAGAGCCTGGTTTCCAGAGCTCCTCCACCTTCTCGGCGACACTCCCTGGCATCTTCCCGACCACCCGGATCTTCTGTCGCAAGGTCCAATATTCCACCAGAATACAGCACAGCTGCATTTGACGGCGTGGCGCTTGAATCCTTGATTCTAGCCAAGTCTCATCTTTCTTCCAGGGTAGTTCATACCATTCTTAATGCTCGCAAGCCTTCCTCCGCCAGCATTTATCACAGGATCTGGAAGACCTATCTGTCCTGGTGTGACCGTCATAATCCGTCGCCCCTGACCTTTTCAATCCCTAATGTTCTTGCCTTTTTGCAAGATGGTATGGACTCGGGTCTTGCTCTCAATACCCTTAAAGGACAAGTTTCTGCCTTGTCAATTTTTTTCCAGAAGCAGCTGGCTTCTCGCCCTCAGGTCCGTAGCTTTCTTCAAGGGGTGGCGCATTTGGTCCCCCCTTATCATCACCCCTTAGATCCCTGGGATCTGAATTTGGTTCTCGGAGAACTTCAGCTTCCTCCTTTCAAACCCTTGAGAGAAATCTCTCTTCAACGGCTGTCTTGGAAAGTTGCCTTTTTAGTCACTATTACCTCTATCAGGCGAGTGTCCGAACTGGCAGCTCTATCCTGTCGCTCACCTTACCTGATATTCCATCATGATAAGGTGGTCCTTCGGCCTTCCCCCGCGTTCCTTCCGAAGGTCGTATCCTCTTTCCACCTGAACGAGGACAATGTGTTGCCGTCATTCTGCACGGCCCCGGTCCACTCCTTTTGAGAAAGCCCTTCACACTCTCGATCTTGTCAGGGCTCTGCGGATCTACATCTCCAGAACAGCGCCGTTACGCAAGTCCGATGCCCTTTTTGTCCTCTCAGAAGGACACAAAGAGGGCGACCGGGCTTCCAAATCCACGATTTCTCGATGGATCAGGACTGCCATGTGTGAAACTTACAAAACACGAGGTGTTGTTCCTACTCAATCTGTGCAGGCCCACTCTACATGAGCAGTGGGTGCCTCCTGGGCTACCCACCATCAGGCTTCGGCGGCCCAACTTTGCAAGGCCGCTACCTGCTCCAGTGTGCACACGTTTACAAAACTCTACAGAGTGCATATGCATGCATCCGCGGATGCTGCTCTTGGAAGACAAGTCCTTCAGGCGGCAGTGGCCCATTTATAAGTGGCCACTGCTCGTTTTTTTGACAGTGTTTATGTGTTCCCTGCAGTTGCAGTTGTTAGTCAGCGCTTAGGCTGATGTTCTACACTGTTAATAGTTCAGTTCCCACCCAGGGACTGCTTTGGGACGTCCCACTGTCTGTGTCCCCCAATGAAAAGGCGAGAAATGAAAGGACATTTTTGTGTACTCACCGTAAAATGTCTTTCTTGGAGCCTTTCATTGGGGGACACAGCTCCCACCCTTGTGGTTTTGGTTGTCCTTCTCCTACTGCTTTTACACCAAACTGAGCTAGTTTCCTGCCTAGCTGGGGTTATATGCTGTGGGAGGAGGAGCTAACACCTTTTTCAAACCTAGTGTCACGCCTCCCCTGGAGACACCATATAACCCACTGTCTGTGTCCCCCAATGAAAGGCTCCAAGAAAGACATTTTACAGTGAGTACACAAAAATGTCCTTTTTGGCTATAGGATCAAGGGAAGTAGGGGAAGCAATATTTCCCATGTCCCTTCCATTTGTCTAGTGGTTAGCTGGTGGCTTTGGATGTGTGAGTTTGTGAGTTCGAATCCCAAAGGATGCTCCTTGGTATTTGCTGTGTCATGGACTAGTTGACTGGTCTATTATGACGCCTATCTGTCTCCATTGAATGGAGTGAGCAGGCATTGTGTGTATTTCTTTAATTTTGCCCTGTTGTGTCTGTTATGGCTATAGGATCAACATAAGTAGAGAAAACTTTATTTCCCATGTCACTGCCATGGTCTAGTGGTTAGCTGTTGGCCTTGGATGTGTGAGTTTGGGAAGTATAAATCCCGATGGACGCTCCTTGATATTTGCTGTGTAAGGCCCGTTTCACACGTCAGTGAAAAACACAGACGTTTTTCACTGGCGTGTAAAACACGCACATGTCCCTGCGTGTGCCGTGAATCTTGGCACACGTGGGTTGTCTAAGTGCAATCCGGGCTCCATTCTCCGTGGCCCTTAGAGATTCACTCACCTGCGCCCGCTCCCGCTGTCCATGGTGCTGATCGCTCCCACAACGCAGCATCCGGCCGGCGGTGACCCCCGCAGCAGTTGCTTCCGAGTTGGCTGTGTCGCGCATAATGAATATGCGCGACAGTAATCAGCCGGCTTAGAAGCAGCCGGCAGAACGGGCTGCAGAGGACATCGCTGGACGCCGGGTGAGTTAAAATGTTTTTTATATTAAAAGCACGTTTTTTTCTGGCACGTGTTTCACGGACCACACCACTGCGTGGTCCGTGGAACATCAGTGATGCCAGAAAAAAATGGACATGTCTCCGTGCAGCAATCACGCACACGCGGGTACGCTGCACGGAGACACGTGCAGTGAAAAATCACTGACGTGTGAGCAGACCCATTGATTATAATGGGTCTGCGTATGTCAGTGATTCTGGTACGTTTAAAAAAAAGCACAAACGTCCCAGAATCACTGACGTGTGAAAGGGGCCTCATGGTCCAATGGGCTAGTGGACTGGTCTATGGTGATGCCTATCTGTCTCCGTTGAATGGAGAGAGCAGGTGTTGTGTGTATCTCTTTAATTTTTCCCTGTTGTGTCTGTTATGGCTATTTTTCCCATGTCCCTTCCATGGTCTAGTGGTAAGCTGGTGGCCTTGGCTGTGTGAGTTTGGGATTTCAAATCCCAATGCATGCTCCTTGGTATTTGCTGTGTCATGGTCCAATGGCCTAGTTGACTCCTCTATGATGACATTTATCTATTTCTAATGAATGGAGAGAGCAGGCATCGTCTGTATTTCTTTAATTTTGCTCTATGGCGTCTGTTATGGCTATAGGATCAAGGGAAGTAGGGGAAGCTGTATTTTCCATGTACCTTCCATGGTCTTGTGGTAAGCTTGTGGCCTTGGATGTGTGTGCTTTGGAGTTCAAATTCCAATGATCACTCTTGGATGTTTGGTGTGTTGTGGTCCAGTTGCCTTGTCTATGATGATGTTAATCTGTTTCCATTGTATGGAGAGAGCAGGCGTCATTAGTATTTCTTTAATTTTGTCCTGTTGAGTCTGTTATGGCTATAAGATTAAGGGAAATATTGAAAGCTGTATTTCCCATGTCCCTTCCATGGGCTAGTTGACTGGTCTATTATGACAACTATCTGTCTCCATTGAATGGAGCGAGCAGGCGTTGTGTGTATTTCTTTAATTTTGCCCTGTTGCGTCTGTTATGGCTACAGGATCAAGGGAAGTAGGGGAAGCTGTATTTCCCATGTCCCTTCCATGGTCTAGTGGTAAGCTGTTGGCCTTGGATGTGTGAGCTTAGGAGTTAGAATCCCAATGATCACTCCTGGATGTTTGCTGTGTCATGGTCTAATGGGCTAGTTGCCTGGTATATGATGATGTTTATCTGTTTCCATTGAATGGAGAGAGCAAGCATCATGTGGGTTTCTTTCATTTTGGATATTTGCTGTGTCATATTCCAATGGGCTAGTTGACTGGTCTATGATGACACCAATCTGTCTCCATTGAATGGAGAGAGCAGGCGTCGTGCGTGTTTCTTTAATTTATCCTGTTGCGTCTGTTATGGCTATAGGATCAAGGGAAGTAGGGGAAGCCGTGTTTCCCATGTCCCTTCCAAGGTCTAGTGGTAAGCTGGTGTCCTTGGATGTGTGAGCTTGGGAGTTCAAATCTCAATCATCACTCCTGGATGTTTTCTGTGTCATGGTCCAATGGGCTAGTTGCCTGGTCTATGATGATGTTTATCTGTTTCCATTGAATGGAGAGAGCAGGCGTCATGTGTATTTCTTTAATTTTGCCCTGTTGCGTCTGTGATGGCTAAAAGATTGGTAGTGGAGTTGGCTTACTCCTGTCCCCACAATGCACTTTCCAGGTCATCCCCCCAGCTCCATCACTCTCATTCCCATCCTTTGAGGTTCACACCATCAGGCTCTTCCATCCCCTTCCCCTCAGAGTAGCTGTCATATACCGTCCACCCGGCTCACCCACCCAGCTCCTTGACCACTTTTCAGCCTGACTGCCACACTTTATCTCCTCTGAATTGCCAACCCTCATCCTAGGAGACTTCAACATCCCCATGAACAGCCCCTCCTTCCCATCTGCATCCCAGCTTCTATCTCTCACCACCTCCCTTGGCCTCTCACAGCTCTCATCCTCTGAGACACATGAAGATGGCAACACCCTTGACCTGGTCTTTTTCCGCTTCTGCTCAATCTCTCACTTTGACAACTCACCTCTTCCCCTCTCTGACCACAACATCCTCTCCTTCAAGCTCATAAACCCTCGTCCGCCCCAGCACACTCCCACCTATCACACATTCAGAAACCTACAGGCCATTGACTCTCAAACGCTTACAGACTCTCTACACTTATCACTATCCCCTATCTCCTCACTTTCCTGTCCTAATCTGGCTGTAAAGCACTACAATGACACATTCAGAAGCACCCTGGACCAAGTAGCACCCCTCACCCTCAGAACCTCCAAACACCAAGTAAAACAACCTTGGCTCACATCACAAACTCGATTTCTCCAGCGATGCTCTAGGAGTGCCGAGCGCCTATGGAGGAAATCCCGCACACCAGAAAACGTCATCCATTACAAGTTCATGTTAAGGACCTACAACTCTTCCCTTCACCTCGCCAAACAGACCTACTTCACCACCCTTATCTCCTCACTAGCCAACAATCCAAAAAAGCTCTTTGACACCTTTCACTCCCTCCTCAGTCCCAAAGCACAGACCCCTATCACAGACCTTCATGCTGATGACCTGGCCTCCTATTTCACAGAGAAAATAGAAAACATCCGCCAAGAGATCAGCTCCCAGCCACCAAGCTTTGTGAATCCCATCCCTCCCCATATCCCATCCAGCTCACTTTCCACATTTGACCCAGTCACAGAGGAGGAAGTCTCCAGGCTCCTCTCTTCTTCTCGTCCTACCACTTGCCCTACTGATCCCTTCCCCTCACACCTTCTCCAGACACTCTCTCCGGTTGTCACCACACACCTAACTAAAATCTTCAATCTCTCTCTCTTCTGGTATCTTCCCTTCCTCCCTCAAACACTCTATCATTACTCCATTATAAAAAAAAACTTCCCTTGATCTGTCCTGCACAAGCAACTACAGACCAGTCTCCAATCTCTCCTTCATCTCTAAACTCTTGGAGCGCCTGGTCTACTCTCGTCTCACCCACTACTTTTCTGCTCACTCTCTTCTAGATCCTTTACAGTCTGGCTTCCGCCCTTTACACTCAACAGAAACTGCCCTTGTCAAAGTGACCAATGATCTATTGACAGCAAAACGTAACGGTGACCACTCTCTGCTTATTCTTCTTGACCTTTCTGCCACCTTTGACACTGTTGACCACCATCTCCTTCTCTCTATGCTCCATTCTATCGGCCTAAAGGACACTGTTCTTTCCTGGTTTTCTTCCTATCTTTCTGGCCGTTCATTCAGCGTATCATTTGCTGGCTCCACATTTTCTCCTCTTCCTCTCACTGTTGGGGTCCCTAAAGGGTTCAGTCCTTGGCCCTCTTCTTTTCTCCCTGTACACTGCCCCAATTGGAATGACCATCAGCAGATTTGGCTTCCAGTACCATCTTTATGCTGATGACACACAGCTATACACCTCATCCCCTGAGCTCACCCCCGCTGTACTACAGAACACAAGTGACTGCTTGACTGCAGTTTGCAACATCATGTCTGCTCTCTATCTGAAACTTAACCTTTCCAAAACTGAACTTCTGCTTTTCCCTCCATCTCCCAACCTTCCTAAACCTGACATCTCCCTCTCTGTGTGTGGCACAACGATAAGTCCTAGGCCGCAGGCCCGCTGTCTGGGTGTTATACTTGACACTGATCTCTCCTTCACCTCCCACATACAATCTCTTGCCCGCACCTGCCGCTTGCACCTCAAGAACATCTCTAGAATCCGCCCCTTTCTCACAATGGAAACGACAAAAACCCTCACCGTGGCCCTGATCCACTCTCGCCTTGACTACTGTAACTCTCTATTAATTGGTCTCCCCCTAACTAGACTCTCCCCTCTACAGTCCATCCTTAATGCATCAGCCAGGGTCACCTATCTGGCTAACCGCTACTTGGATGCCTCTGCTCTGTGCCAGTCATTGCACTGGCTGCCCATATATCACAGGATCCAATTCAAACTGCTTGTTCTTACCCACAAAGCTCTCCACAGTGCAGCACCCCCCTACATCTTCACCCTCCTCTCTGTCTATCATCCCACCCATTCTCTACACTCTGCAAATGACTTTCGACTAACATCCACACTAATTTGAACCTCCCACTCCCGAATCCAAGACTTCTTCCGAGCTGCACCAAACCTCTGGAACGCTCTACCCCAAGAAGTTAGGACAAATCACAACTTACTCAGCTTCAGACGCTCCCTAAAAATGCATCTTTTTAGGGCGGCCTATCACACTCCCTAGCCAAACTAATTTCACCTAATCCCTCTACAACTTCTCAGAACATAACCCCACGTCAAACTCCATGGCACCCAAATGCATCTCAAGGCTCTGGCCAACTGGTCCAGGAAGCCATTATCTATCCCCCATGAGATGGCTGGATTGTCATTGTAAATAAGCACTTGCACCTTGCCCCTCCCCCCCACCTCATTGTAGATTGTAAGCTCTCACGAGCAGGGTTGCCATTTTTCCCTTTAAATATTGTATCTTCTATAATTGTTACTTGTTTGTATATGTTTATGTATATGAGCCTCCTGAATTGTAAAGCGTTGCGGAACATGTTGGCGCTATAGAAATAAAGATTATTATTATTATTATTATTATTAAAGATTAAGGGAAGTAGGGAAAACTGTATTTCCCATGTCCCTTCCATGGTCTTGTGGTAAGCTGGTGGCCTTGGTTGTGTGAGTTTGGGAGTTCATGGCTATAGGATCAAAGGAAGTAGGGAAGCCATATTTCCCATGTCCCTTCCATGGTCTAGAGGTAAGCTGGTGACCTTGGATGTGTTAGCTTAGGACTTTGAATCCCAATGGAAGCTCCTGGATATTTCCTGTGTCATAGTCCAGTGGGCTAGTTGACTGGTCTATGATGACATTTATCTATTTCCAATGAATGGAGAGAGGAGGCGTTGTCTGTATTTCTTTAATTTTGCTCTATGCTGTCTGTTATGGCTATAGGATCAAGGGAAGTAGGGGAAGCAATATTTCCTGTGTCCCTTCCATGGTCTGGTGGTAAACTTGTGGCCTTGTATGTGTGAGTTTGGGAGTTTGAATCCCATTGGACACTCCTTGGTATTTGCTGTGTCATGGTCCAGTGGGCTAGTTGACTGGTCTGTGATGACGCCTATCTGTTTCCATTGAATGGAGAGAGCAGGTGTCGTGTGTATTTCTTTAATTTTGCCCTGTTGCGTCTGTTACAGCTATAAGATTAAGGCGAAGTAGGGAAAGCTGTATGTCTCATGTCCCTTCCATGGTCTAGTGGTAAGCTGGTGGCCTTGGATGTCTGAGTTTGGGAGTTCGAATCTCAATGATCACTCTTGGATGTTTGCTGTGTCATGGCCCAATGGGCTAGTTGCCTGGTCTGTAATGACGCCAATCTGTTTCCATTGAATGGAGAAACCAGGTGTCGTGTGTATTTCTTTAATTTTGCCCTGTTACGTCTGTTATGGCTAAAAGATTAAGGGAAGTAGGGAAAGCTGTATTTTCCATGTCCCTTCCATGGTCTAGTGGTAAGCTGGTGACCTTGGTTGTGTGAGTTTGAGATTTCAAATCCCAATGGACGCTCCTGGATGTTTGCTGTGTCATGGTTCAATAGGCTAGTTGACTGCTCTATGATAACGCCTATCTACTTCCATTGAATGTAGAGAGGGGGCGACGTGTGTATTTCTTTAATTTTGCCCTGTTGCGTCTGTTATGGCTATAGGATCAAAGGAAGTAGGGGACGACATATTTCCCATGTCCCTTCCATGGTCTGGAGGTAAGCTGGTGACCTTGAATGTGTGAGTTTGGGAATTCAAATCCCAATAGACACTCATGGATATTTGCTGTGTCTTGGTCCAATTGGCTAGTTGACTGGTCTGTTATGACGCATATCTTTCTCCATTGAATGGAGCGAGCAGACGTTGTGTGTATTTCTTTAATTTTGCCCTGTTGAGTCTGTTTTGGCTATAGGATCAAGGGAAGTAGGGGAAGCTATAATTTCCATGTCCCTTCCATGGTCTAGTGGTAAGCTGGTGTCCTTGGATGTGTGAGCTTAGGAGTTTTAATCCCAATGGACACTCCTGGATATTTGCTGTGTCATGGTCCGATTGACTGGTCTATGATGACATTTATCTATTTCCAATGAATGGAGGGAGTGGGCGTTGTCTGTATTTCTTTAACTTTGCTCTATGGCGTCTGTTATGGCTATAGGATCAAGGAAAGTAGGGGAAGCCATAATTCCCATGTCCTTTCCATGGTCTAGTGGTAAGCTGGTGACCTTTGATGTGTGAGCTTGGGAGTTTGAATCCCTATGATCATTCCTGGATGTTTTTTGTGTCATGGTCCAATGGGCTAGTTGCCTTATCTATGATGACATTTTTTTGTTTCCATTGAATGGAGAGAGCAGGCGTCGTTTGTATTTCTTTAATTTTGCCCTGTTGCATCTGTTATGGCTATAGGATCAAGGGAAGTAGGGGAAGCCATATTTCCCATGTCCCTTCCATGGTCAAGTGGTAAACTGTTGGCTTTGGATGTTTGAGTTTGGTAGTTCAAATCCCAGTGGATGCTCCTGGATGGTGGCGTAACTAGAGTTTGATGGTCCCCGGTGCAAAGTTCAGATCTGGGCCCCCCTCCCCACACACCGACACCTTGGGTACAGGATAATGATGCTGACACTTGGCTCTTACCCAGATTTCCCATGATCTGAAATCCCTCTATCAGCACCCAGCTTTCCTACGTTCTGATATCCATCTTGTCCTCAGCACAATGCTTCCTCATGCTCTGCTATACATCATTCCCTCAGCACCCAGCTTTCCCATATCAGAGCATGGGAAAGCTGGGTGCTGAGGGAAAAGAGCCTTTTTCCCTCAGCACAAAACGTTCCCATCCCCTGCTTGTATCTTTGTCCCCCCTTGTATATAGTTCTCCAAATACAATAATGGACCCAACATTGCCTTCCATATACTATAAAGGGTCCCACATAACCCTTCATATATCAGAATACACTTCCATGTATTATAATGCATTTCCCATAGTTCTCCATGTATTATAATTCACCCCATAGTACTCAATATATAATACTGCACCACATAGTCCTCCATATATTATACTGCACCACATAGTCCTCCATATATTATAATGCACCCCATAATCCTCTATGTATAATGTAGCCCTCCAATTAATGTAATGAATTTCTCATAGTTCTCCATATATTATACTGCACCACATAGTCACCAATGTTTTATAATGCACCCCCATAGTCCATGTATAACGTAGCCTCCATAGTCCTCCATATATTATAATGTAGCCCCCATAGTCCTATATGTATTATAACACAACCCCATAAAACTTCATATTGCATTATGCAGCCCCATACTCCTCCATGCATAAATAACCCTTACCGTATATTCCATGTATAAGGTGTCCTTCATTTTGTATTATGCAGCCCCCCCAGACCTCCATATATAATAATGCTGCCAGCCTCTCCAGGCCTCCATGTATAATAATGCAGCCAGCCTCTCCAGGCCACCATGTATAACAATGCACTCAGCCTCCTCAGGCCTCCATGTAGTAATACTATTGTATGTTTTGAGGATTTCGATAGCGTTAGGGCAATGACAGCCAGAGACGAGTTTGTAGTACAAGATGTTTATGATATGTAACCACGGTAGATACACAACGGAACAAACAGCAGAACAAACACACGAAATACCTTCCCGAAACGGAGCGGAGGGAATTCCCGGGGCCACGCACCGGACTCCCCCAGGGAGACCACCAGAGCGAACCCCTATACAGGGACTGTCCGGCAATCAACCCCGGAAGGCCTAAATGCGCCGCAGCCGGGACACAAGGGGCAAGCGGTAAAGTCCAGAAGTGTCCGTACGGGATGAAAGTCCAGAATGGTTACGAACCGGAAGAAACCGGGCAGACGTGCTGACCAAAGACGGCAGACGGAGTCCGGGCACAGTTTGAAGAAACCGGGTGTGGTCCAGAGTCGGTCGGTAGATTTTCAGGAGGATCCAAGTAGCAGCAGCAGTAAAGCAGGAGCACACAGCAAGCAGTATACTCAGGCACTGGACTAGGCTTAAAGGCAGCTGGACAGGAAGTAGGGCAACAGGACATAAAACTCCATATTAACCGAGGGCAAGCTTTTTCAAAAGAGGACTGGAAAACCCGGAAACCTGACACATGTATAATGTAGCAACCAGCCTCTCCAGGCCTCCATGTATAATATAGCAGCCAGCCTCTCAAGGCCACCATGTATAACAATGCACCTAGCCTCCTCAGGCCTCCATGTATAATGTAGCAGCCAGCCTCTCCAGGCCTCCATGTATAATATAGCAGCCAGCCTCTCCAGGCCACCATTTATAACAATGCACCTAGCCTCCTCAGGCCTCCATGTATAATGTAGCAACCAGCTTCTCCAGGCCTCCATGTATAACAATGCACCCAGCCTCCTCAGGCCTCCATGTATAATATAGCAGCCAGCCTCTACAGGCCTCCATGTATAAAGCAGCCTCTCCAGGCCTCCATGTATAAAGCAGCCTCTCCAGGCCTCCATGTATAATAATGCAGCCTCCCCAGACCTCCATGTATAAAGCAACCTCCTCAGATCTCCATGTATAAAGCAGCCTCTCCAGGCCTCCATATATAATGCAGCCTCCTCAGACCTCCATGTATAAAGCAACCTCCTCAGACCTCCATGTATAAAGCAGCCTCTCCAGGCCTCCATATATAATGCAACCTCCTCAGACCTCCATGTATAAAGCAGCCTCTCCAGGCCTCCATATATAATGCAGCCTCCTCAGACCTCCATGTATAAAGCAGCCTCTCCAGGCCTCCATGTATTATAATAATGCAGCTTCCCCAGACCTCCATATATAATGCAGCCTTCTCAGACCTCCATGTATAAAGCAGCCTCTCTAGGCTTCCATGTATAATAATGCAGCTTCCCCAGAACTGCCTTCCCAAGCCCTCTGGCCACCGTTTATTCACTTATATTAAAAAAAAAAACAAAACAAAAAAACAAGTACTCACCCTCTCTCTTCCTTCCATTGCTGCTGTCCTCACCGCTTTCCTCGTTCCCCAGCCACTCCTGTCCTCACTACTTTCCTCTTCCACCGCTGGGGTCCTCACAGCTGCTTGTTCTCCCGGTGCTGCGGTCGGCGTCCTCCCGTCCTGCACTCTGTGCACTCAGCACAGCAGTCGCTCGGGAGTGACGTCACCGCACAGGGGGAGAATGGTGATGCATAGTGCGGCACCGGCCGCACTATGCTTCATCATTACTGTGCGCAGTGACGGGGGAGACGCCGCAGCTGCTGACACCAGGCAGGGGGCCCCGATGCCGCCGCTGACACCCGGTAGGGGAGCCCGGTGTCGGCGGCGGCAGCGGGTCAAATAGCGGCCGCGTGGTCTGTGACAGATCAGCGCAGCTCCTCTCTCACTGACAGGAGGTGGCTGCTGATCTGCCTGCCGACCGCCAGGCCCCTAACCTCCCGGGCCCGGCTGCGATCGCGACCGCTGCGACCGCGGTAGTTACGCCACTGCTCCTGGATATTTCCTGTGTCATGGGCTAGTTGACTGGTCTATTATAACGCCTATCTGTCTCAATTGAATGAAGAGAGCAGACGTCATGTGTATTTCTTTAATTTTGCCCTGTTGCGTCTGTTATGGCTATAGGATCAACGGAAGTAAGGGAAACTGTGTTTTCCATGTCCCTTTCATGGTCTAGTGGTAAGCTGGTGTCCTTGGATGTGAGAGCTTAGGAGCTCCAATCCCAATGGATGCTTCTGGGTATTTGCTGTGTCATGGTTCAATGGGCTAGTTGACTGGTCTATGATGTCACCTATCTGTTTCCATTGAATGGAGAGAGCAGGCGTCGTGTGTATTTCTTTAATTTTGCTTTGTTGCGTCTGTTATGGTTATAGGATCAAGGGAAGTAGGTGATGCTGTATTTTCCATGTCCCTTCCATGGTCTAGTGGTAAGCTGGTGTCCTTGGATGTGTGAACTTACGAGTTTGAATCCCAATGGACGCTCCTGGATATTTCCTGTGTCATAGTCCAATGGGCTAGTTGACTGGTCTATGATGACTTTTATCTATTTCCAATGAATGGAGAGAGCAGGCGTCGTCTGTATTTTTTTAATTTTGCTCTATGCCGTCTGTTATGGCTATAGGATCAAGGGAAGTAGGGGAAGCCATATTTCCCGTGTCCCTTCCATGGTCTAGTGGTAAGCTGTTCGCTTTGGATGTGTGAGTTTGGGAGTTAAAATCCCAATGATCGCTCCTGGACGTTTGCTGTGTCATTGTCCAACAGGCATGTTTCCTGGTCTATGATGACGTTTATCTGTTTCCATTGAATGTGGAGCACATGCGTCGTTTGTATTCTTTTCATTTTGCCCTGTTGCGAATGTTATAGCTATAAGATTAAGGGAAGTAGGGAAAGCTGTATTTCCCATGTCTCTTCCATGGTTTAATGGTAAGCTGTTGACCTTGGATGTGTGAGTTTGAGATTTCAAATCCCTATGGATGCTCCTTGGTACTTGCTGTGTCATGGTACAATGGGCTAGTTGACTGGTTTATTATGACGCCTATCTGTCTCCATTGAATGGAGCGAGCAGGCGTCGTGTGTATTTCTTTAATTTTGCCCTGTTGCAACTGTTATGGCTATAGGATAAAGGGAATTAGGGGAAGCCATATCTCCCATGTCTCTCCTATGGTCTAGTGGGAAGCTGGTGGCCTTGGATGTGTGAGTTTGTGAGTTTAAATCCCAGTGGACGCTCCTGCATATTAGCTGTGTCGTGGTCCAATTGGCTTGTTGACTGGTCTATGATGACATTTATTTATTTCCAATGAATGGAGAGAGCAGGTGTCGTCTGTATTTCTTTAATTTTGCTCTATGGCATCTGTTATGGCAACAGGATCAAGGGAAGTAGGGGAAGTTGGTTTTCACATGACCCTTCCATGGTTTAGTGGTAAGCTGGTGGCCTTGGATATGTGAGGTTTGGAGTTTGAATCTCAATGATCAGTCCTGGATGTTTGCCGTGTCATGGCCCAATGGGCTAGTTTCCTTGTTTATCATGATATGTATCTGTTTCCATTGAATGGAGAGAGCAGGCGTAATGTGTATTTCTTTAATTTTGCCCTGTTGCGTCTATTATGGCTATAAGATTAATGGAAGTAGGGAAAGCTGTGTTGTCCATGTTATTTTCATGGGCTAGTGGTAAGCTGGTGTCCTTGGATGTGTGAGCTTAGGAGTTTGAATCCCAATGGACGCTCCTGGATATTTGCTGTGTTATGGTCCAACTAGAAGGTGGCCCGATTCTACGCATCGGGTATTCTAGAATTTACGTATTGTGTAGTTAATGTATGATTTTTGTTATATATATAGATGTTGTTGTCTGTAGTTAGCAAGTGTTTGTGTAGGGCGCTGTACATGTTCTGGGTGTTGTCTGGGTGTGGCGGGGGATGAGAGCGGTGTTGTTTGTAGAGCGCTGTGTGTCTGTATCATTGTGTATGTGTGTTGCGCGGTTTGTGTGGGTGTGTGTGTGTGTTTTGGGGGGAGGTATGTTTTGTGCAATGTGTGTGTTGTGCGGTATGTGCGTATATTTGTGTGTGCCGCGGAGTTTGTGTGTTGGGTGTTGTGTGTGTGCGGCGTTGTGTGTGTGGCTGTCTGTGTAGGGCAGTGTTTGTGGTTCCCAGTGTGTGTGTGGTGTGTTGTGCAGTGCGTGTGTGGCAGTGTGTGTGTGTGTGTGTTTTGGGGGGAGATGTGCACCCCCCATCGTGCTCCATCCCCCATGCTGCGCACCCCCCATCATGCTCCATTCCCCATGCTGCGCACCCCCCATCGTGCTCCATCCCCACTCCCCATTTTGCTCCATCCCCCATGCTGCGCATTCCCCATCGTGCTCCATCCCCCATGCTGCGCATTCCCCATCGTGCTCCATCCCCCATGCTGCGCATTCCCCATCGTGCTCCATCCCCTATGTTGCGCACTCCCCATCGTGCTCCATCCCCCATGCTGCGCACTCCCCATCGTGCTCCATCCCCCATGCTGCGCACTCCCCATCGTGCTCCATCCCCTATGCTGCGCACTCCCAAACGTGCTCCATCTCCCATGCTGCGCACTCCCCCATCGTGCTCCATCCCCCATGCTGCGCACCCCCCATCATGCTCTATCCTCCATGCTGCGCACTCCCCATCGTGCTCCATCCCCATGCTGCGCACTCCCCATCGTGCTCCATCCCCAATGCTGCGCACTCCCCATCGTGCTCCATCCCCCATGCTGCGCACTCCCCATCGTGCTCCATTCCCCATACTGTGCACCCCCCATCGTGCTCCATCTACCATGCTGCGCACCCCCCATCGTGCTCCATCTCCCATGCTGCGCACTCCCCATCATGCTCCATCCCCCATGCTGCGCACCCCCCCATCGTGCTCCATCCCCCATGCTGCGCACTCCCCATCGTGCTCCATTCCCCATGCTGTGCACCCCCCATCGTGCTCCATCTACCATGCTGCGCACCCCCCATCGTGCTCCATCTCCCATGCTGCGCACTGCCCATCATGCTCCATCCCCCATGCTGCGCACTCCCCATCGTGCTCCATCCCCCATGCTGCGCACTCCCCATCGTGCTCCATCCCCTATGCTGCGCACTCCCCATCGTGCTCCATCTCCCATGCTGCGCACTCCCCATCGTGCTCCATCCCCCATGCTGCGCACCCCCCATCGTGTTCTATCCCCCATGCTGCGCACTCCCCATCGTGCTCTATCCCCCATGCTGCGCACTCCCCATCGTGCTCTATCCCCCATGCTGCGCACTCCCCATCGTGCTCCATCCCCATCCTGCGCACTCCCCATCGTGCTCCATCCCCCATGCTGCGCACCCCCCATCGTGCTCCATCCCCCATGCTGCGCACTCCCCATCGTGCTCCATCCCCCATGCTGCGCACCCCCCATCGTGCTCCATCCCCCATGCTGCACACCCCCCATCGTGCTCCATCCCCTATGCTGCGCACTCCCCATCGTGCTCCATTCCCCATGCTGCGCACTCCCAAACGTGCTCCATCCCCCATGCTGCGCACTCCCAAACGTGCTCCATCTCCCATGCTGCGCACTCCCCATCGTGCTCCATCCCCCATGCTGCACACCCCCCATCGTGCTCCATCCCCCATGCTGCGCACTCCCCATCGTGCTCCATCCCCTATGCTGCGCACTCCCAAACGTGCTCCATCTCCCATGCTGCGCACTCCCCATCGTGCTCCATCCCCCATGCTGCGCACCCCCCATCGTGCTCCATCCCCCATGCTGCGCACCCCCCATCGTGCTCTATCCCCCATGCTGCGCACTCCCCATCGTGCTCCATCCCTATGCTGCGCACTCCCCATCGTGCTCCATCCCCCATGCTGCGCACCCCCCATCGTGCTCCATCCCCCATGCTGTGCACTCCCCATTGTGCTCCATCCCCCATGCTGCGCACTCCCCATCGTGCTCCATCCCCCATGCTGCGCACTCCACATCGTGCTCCATCCCCCATGCTGCGCACGCCACATCGTGCTCCATCCCCTATGCTGCGCACTCCCCATCGTGCTCCATCCCCCATGCTGCGCACTCCCCATCGTGCTCCATCCCCTATGCTGCGCACTCCCAAACGTGCTCCTTCTCCCATGCTGCGCACTCCCCATCGTGCTCCATCCCCCATGCTGCGCACCCCCCATCATGCTCCATCCCCCATGCTGCGCACCCCCCATCGTGCTCCATCCCCCATGCTGCGCACCCCCCATCGTGCTCCATCCCCCATGCTGCGCACCCCCCATCGTGCTCCATCCCCCATGCTGCGCACTCCCCATCGTGCTCCACAGTCACACATCAGACATTAAACACGCACACATCTGATCGCATACACTCACACACACACCTCACTTCTCCCTGTGCCCACCGGTGGGCGGTCCCAGCAGCTGTGCTGCACGCTGTGCTCCTCTGCCGACACTCACGGATCCGATCGCATACACTCACACACATCCGATCGCATACACTCACACACATCCGATCGCATACACTCACACACATCCGATCGCATACACGCGCTGACACAATCACAACATCCGGAGATACCACATGCTTCCGGCCATGTGATCCTCCGGCAGGTCCTGGAAGATCACTACACAGTATCGCCGCCGAGAAGCAAGCGATATCACGGGATGTTGTGAGTATGTGGATGCGATCTGGTGTGTATGTGTGTGTGTGTGTGTGTGTGTGTGTGTGTGTTCGTTACGCCGCAGGACCTTGATGCGCTCACCTCGTGTGGGGGGCGGAGCCTGGGCAATCGGCCAATCCGTGCGGGGGCGGAGCCTGGGCGAGGAGAGCGGCCAATCCGTGCGGGGGGAGGAGCCAAGGTGAGCGCCCAATCCGTGCGGGGGGGCGGGGGCCATGGCGAATCCGTGAAGCCGAGCGGCCAATCCGTGCGGGGGGGGCGGGGCCATGGCGAGCCCAGCAGCCAATCTGCTGTTTGTCACCGTAAGGACATGTCCCGGGACACAATTTTGGAGCAAGACAGACAGACAGACAGACAGACAGAATAAGGCAATTATATATATAGATGGGCTTGTTGACTGGTCTATGATTACATTTATCTATTTCCAATCAATGTAGAGAGCAGGCGTTGTCTGTATTTCTTTAATTTTGCTCTATGGCGTCTCTTATGGCTATAGGATCAAGGAAAGTAGGGGAACCCATATTTCCTTTGTCCCTTCCATGGTCTAGTGCAGGGGTCTCAAACTCGGCTGGGTGTATGGGCCGCACAGAGGAAAAAAAATAATTTTGGGGGCCGCATTCTTTGCAGGACAAAGTGACATTTTTATTGGTACCATATATAAAATATATATTTTATTTTTTTTTTTTTACACACCTTGGGATCACTGATTTTCAACATTTTCACTTGTTCATTATAGCAAACGTGCACATTCTTTGTTTAAATATAAACCTTTTTTTTTTTTTACATTTTATCCCTTTCTTGTAACGAATAGTCTTACAATTAGCACTATATAGAAATTTTGACCAACATCTTTTAGTAATGTTCCCCATATTGTTGTAATGTGCCCATCCTTGTCCCCTTGTAGTATTGTGCCCCATCCCACAGTAATGTGCTCATCCTTGTCCCCTTGTAGTTATGTGCCCCATCCTAGTCCCCATCCCACAGTAATGTGCTCATCCTTGTCCCCATCCTACAGTAATGTTCCCCATCCTTGTCCCCATTTTGCAGTAATGTGTTCATCCTTGTCCCCATGTTATAGTAATGTGTTCATCCTTGTCCCCATCCTATATTAATGTGTTCATCCTTGTCCCCATGTTATAGTAATGTGTTCATCCTTGTCCCCATGCTATAGTAATGTGTTCATCCTTGTCCCCATCCTATAGTAATGTCCCCCATCTTATAGTAATGTTCCCCATCCTTGTCCCCTTGTAGCAATGTCCCCATCCTATAGTACTGTCCCCATTCTATAGTAATGTTCCCATCCTTTAGTAATGTGCCAACCTTGTCCCCACCCTATAGTAATGTCCCCAGCATTATCCCTATTCTATAGTAATGTTTCCCATCCTTGTCCCCTTGTAGTAATGTCCCCATCCTATAGTACTGTGCTCATCCAAGTCCCCATCCTATAGTAATGTCCCCAGCCTTGTCCCCATCCTATAGTAATGTCCCCATCCTAGTCCCTATCCTATAGTAATGTGCCCATCCTAGTCCCTATCCTATAGTAATGTGCCCATCCTAGTCCCTATCCTATAGTAATGTGCCCATCCTAGTCCCTATCCTATAGTAATGTGCCCATCCTAGTCCCTATCTTATAGTAATGTGCCCATCCTAGTCCCTATCCTAATGTCCCCATACTATAGTAATAATGTCCCAATCCTATAGTAATGTCCCCAGCCTTATCCCCCATCTCATAGTAATGTGTGCAGTTTGTCCCCATCATGTAGTAATGTGTCAGCATCTCCACTCACCTTCCACAGATGCCGGAGTGAAGCTGAGGGGGCGGTCTCCGGCCCCATATCCACAGTGATTGGAGAGATCGGTCACAAGGCCGGTCTCTCCAATCAGAGCTGGGGGCGGGTGAAACACAGGTCACCCAGCTCCAGCCAATGATCAGGGCTACAGCTGCCCTGATCTTGGCTGGATTTCAATGTTTCAGCGATTTTCAATGGCTGAAACATTAGTTGCTGTGATTGGCTGACGAACGCCGCTCAGCTAATCACAGCCTCCGTAGGTCCGGGGAGGAGACGCCACCCCTCCTGAGGTCCCCTCCTCCCCGAATCTAAGGTATTTGCAGCCATTGCAGCCACCGGGGCTGCGATTTCGCCATGACGTACTGGGTACGTCATGGGTCCTTAAGTACCAGGGAGCCATAACGTACCCAGTACGTCATAGGTCGCTAAGGAGTTAACGTCCAACACACACACACACACACACACACACACCATTCTTCTCACCTGTCCCGCGCCCCCTCCGCTGCCTCATATCTGCTTCGTGCGGCTCCCAGGCCCATGCCCCGGTCACTGTCGCGGCAGATGCAGTGTCACTGTCAGTGATTTATGTGAGATGATTGTATTGCCGGCGCGAGAGCACAGCCCCAGCAACACATTCATCTGACATAGTACAGACAATGGCTGTGGCCCCTGCACCTGCCGCGATAGTGAACAGGGGCACAGGCCTGGGGGCCGCACGAAGCATCCTGAGGGGCCACATGCGGCCCGCGGGCCGCATGTTTGAGACCCCTGGTCTAGTGGTTAGCTGTTGGCCTTGGATGTGGGAGTTTGGGCATTCAAATCCCAATGGACGCTCCTTGGTATTGGCTGTGTCATGGTCCAATGGGCTAGTTGACTGGTCTATTATGACGCCTATCTGTCTCTATTGAATGGAGCGAGCAGGCGTTGTGTGCATTTCTTTAATGTTGCTTCTGTTATGGCTATAGGATCAAGGGAAGTAGGGAAAGCTATATTTACCATGTACCTTCCATGGTCTAGTGGTAAACTGTTGTCCTTGGATGTGTGAGTTTGTGAGTTCAAATCCCAATGAACGCTTTTTGGATTTTGCTGTGTCATGGCCCAATGGGCTAGTTGAAAGGTCTATGATGACACCTATCTGTCTCTATTGAATGGAGATAGCAGGCGTCGTGTGTGTTTCTTCAATTTTGCCCTGTTGCGTCTGTTATGGCTATAGGATCAAGGGAAGTAGGGGAAGCTGTATTTCTCATGTTCCTTCCATGGTCTAGTGATAAGCTGGTGACCTTGGATGTATGAGCTTGGAAGGTCGAATCCCAATGATCACTCCTGGTTGTTTACGGTGTCATGGTTCAATGGGCTAGTTGCCTGGTCTATGATGACGTTTATCTGTTTCCATTGAATGGATAGAGCAGGCGTCGTGTGTATCTCTTTATTGTTGCGTCTGTTATGGCTATAAGATTAAGGGAAGTAGGGAAAGCTTTATTTTCCATGTCCCTTCCGTGGTCTAGTGGTAAGCTGTTGTCCTTGGATGTATGAGTTTGGGAGTTCGAATCCTTATGCACACTCCTTGGTATTTGCTGTGTCATGGACCAATGGGCTAGTTGACTGGTCTATTTTGGTGCCTATCTGTCTCCATGGAATGGAGCAGCAGGCGTCATGTGTATTTCTTTAATTTTGCCCTGTGCGTCTGTTATGGCTATAGGTTCAAGGGAAATAGGAGAAGCCATGTTTCCCTTTCCCTTCCATGGTCTATTGGTAAGCTGATGGCCTTGGATGTGTGAGTTTCGGAGTTCGTAATCCCAATGGACGCTCCTTGGTATTTGCTGTGTCATGGTCCAATGGGCTAGTTGGCTGGTCTATGATGACGCTTATCTGTCTCCATTGAATGGAGAGAGCAGGCGTCGTGCGTATTTCTTTAATTTTACCCTTTTGCAACTGTTATTGCTATAAGATCAAGGAAAGTAGGGGAAGCCATATTTGCCATGTTCCTTCCATGGTCTAGTGGTAAGCTGGTGGTCTTGGATGTGCGAGTTTGGGAGATCGAATGCCAATGGACCCTACTTGGTATTTGCTGTATCATGGTCCAATGGTCTTGTTGACTTGTCTCTGATAACACCTTTCAGTTTCCATATCAATCACAAGAAAAGTACTTGACCAAAAGGAACTCACTCCAGAATTAGTATAATATAATACAATTTTTATTTGTGTATCAAAAAGTTTGAAAACACACATACAAAATACAACACAGTGCAGACATATTAAAAAAAACCCACCAAAGACAATAGTAATGAGACCCAATCCAAAATGAATCATCTCAAAGATAATAAATATTGTACCAGAATCACCATGGATAGTTCAAAATGTATAACAATATAGATAATGAATCAGAAATATAACCATCTTATAAATAGGTATACGTTGCGACAGGCATTCTATCTTACAAGCAGCATTGTGACCAAATAGCCAAAACAGCAACTGCAATGCCTCATAGGCAGAAAATCCCTATCATGGTGATTCCCTATCTAAAAAAGAAGGTGGAGGACCTGGCCCAATGCGTGTCGCTATGTTAGCTTCATCAGGGGCAGTGGGTGTCACAAGAAATAATCACACATAGACAGTTATTTATACACAAGCCAATAAACTATTAAAACCATATTGCCTACCAGTGTGGTGCATGATCCCTCATACCATTGCAATCAGGGAATGCTCGGTGAAACATCTATCTGTTTCCATTGAAAGGAGAGAGCAGACGTCGTGTGTATTTCTTTAATTTTGCCCTGTTGCGTCTGTTATGGCTATAGGATCAAGGAAAGTAGGGGAAGCTGTATTTTCCATGTCCTGTCCATGGGCTAGTGGTAAGCTGGTGTCCTTGGATGTGTGCGCTTAGGAGTTTGAATCCCAATGGATACTCCTGGATATTTGCTGTGTCATGGTCCATTGGACTAGTTGACTGGTCTATGATGACATTTATCTATTTCCAATGAATCGAGCGAGCAGACGTCATCTGTATTTCTTTAACTTTGCTCTATGGCATCTGTTATGGCTATAGGATCAAGGGAAGTAGGGGAAGCTGTATTTCCCATGTCTCTTCCATGGTCTAGTGGTAAGCTGTTGTCCTTGGATGTGTGAGCTTGGGAGTTCGAATCCCAAGGATCACTCCAGGATGTTTGCTGTGTCATGGTCCAATGGGCTAGTTGCCTTATCTATGATGACATTTTTTTGTTTCCATTGAATGGAGAGAGCAGGTGTCGTTTGTATTTCTTTAATTTTGCCCTGTTGCGTCTGTTATGGCTATAAGATTAAGGGAAGTAGGGAAAGCTGTATTTCCCATGTCCCTTCGATGGTCTAGTGGTAAGCTGGTGTTCTTGGATGTATGAGCTTAGGAGTTTGAATTCCAATGGACGCTCCTTGGTATTTGCTGTGTCATGGTCCAATGGGCTAGTTGGCTGGTCTATGATGACGCCATTCTGTCTCCATTGAATGGAGAGAGCAGGCGTCGTGTGTGTGTTTCTTTAATTTTACCCTTTTGCAACTGTTATTGCTATAGGATCAAGGAAAGTAGGGGAAGCCATATTTACCATGTCCTGTCCATGGGCTAGTGGTAAGCTGGTGTCCTTGGATGTGTGCGCTTAGGAGTTTGAATCCCAATGGATACTCCTGGATATTTGCTGTGTCATGGTCCATTAGACTAGTTGACTGGTCAATGATGACATTTATCTATTTCCAATGAATCGAGCGAGCAGACGTCATCTGTATTTCTTTAACTTTGCTGTATGGCATCTGTTATGGCTATAGGATCAAGGGAAGTAGGGGAAGCTGTATTTCCCATGTCTCTTCCATGGTCTAGTGGTAAGCTGTTGTCCTTGGATGTGTGAGCTTGGGAGTTCGAATCCCAAGGATCACTGCAGGATGTTTGCTGTGTCATGGTCCAATGGGCTAGTTACCTTATCTATGATGACATTTTTTTGTTTCCATTGAATGGAGAGAGCAGGCGTCGTGTGTATTTGTTTAATTTTGCCATGTTGCGTCTGTTATGGCTATAGGATCAAGGGCCGTAGGGAAAGCTGTATTTCCCATGTCCTTTCCATGGTCTAGTGGTAAGCAGTTGGCCTTGGATTTGTGAGTTTGAGAGTTCAAATCGCATTGGGCACTCCTTGGTATTTTCTGTGTCATGGCCCAATAGGCTAGTTGACTGGTCTATGATGACGCCTATCTGTCTCCATTGAATGGAGAGAGCAGGCGTCGTGTGTGTGTTTCTTTAATTTTACCCTTTTGCAACTGTTATTGCTATAGGATCAAGGAAAGTAGGGGAAGCCATATTTACCATGTTCGTTCCATGGGCTAGTGGTAAGCTGGTGGTCTTGGATGTGCGAGTTTGAGAGTTCAAATCCCAATGGACACTCCTTGGTATTTTCTGTATCATGGTCCAATGGGCTAGTTGACTTCTCTATGATAATACCTTTCAGTTTCTATATCAATCAAAAGAAAAGCACTTGACCAAAAGGCACTCATACCTGAATTAGTATAATATAATACAATTTTTATTTGTGTATCAAAAAGTTTAAAAACACACATACAAAATACAACACAGTGCAGACATATTAAAAAAAAACACCAAAGACAATAGTAATGAGACCCAATCCAAATGAATCCTCTCAAAGATAATAAATATTGTACCAGAATCACCATAGATAGTTCAAAATGTATAACAATAAAATGAATCAGAAATATAACCATCTTATAAATAGGTATACGTTGCGACAGACATTCTATCTTACAAGCAGCATTGTGACCAAATAGACAAAACAGCAACTGCAATGCCTCATAGGCAGAAAATCCCTATCATGGTGATTCCCTATCTAAGGCTATGTGCCCACGATGCGTCGGAGTACCTGCAGTTTATTCTGCACGTTTTCCTTCCCTTGGTTTTTGACCAAATGGCTTTTGACCATTTTTTAGCGCTAAAAACGCATGCGTTTTTCCCGCGTTTTTAGTGCGTTTTCAGCGCTTTTTACCTGCTTTTTCAACTGCGTTTCTGCAGATGCGTTTTGTTGATCAAGACACTGAGAAATAAAGTTGGAATAGTCAAAAAGAATGAAAAAAGAGAAAAAAAAATTATATTCACTTTTAATATAACTATATGTAAAATTAACAATTATAATGAAATTATAGTGGTTATTCACATGATACCCAAAAAATTGGTGATATTTAATATTTTATAACATTTAAATTTTCGGTTATTGTGTGTGTGTAAAGGAACATTAGAACCCTTTAATTTTTTCCCAGAAAAGCATGCGTTTTTGGAGCCAAAAACGCAGTGGAAAAGCAGGTAAAAAGCATGAAAAACGCAGGAATTGTGCTTTTGGTTGCATTTTGACATTTCTCATTGACTCCAATGTTAAGGAAACTCTGCAGAAATGGCAAAAACAACTGACATGCTGCTTCTTTTTCAGCATGGTTTTTGACCCAAAATATGCAAATTAAACGCTGCAGAAGAAAAAGCAAAGTGGAGACAGAATTTCAGCTTTTCCCATTGACTTTGCTGGAAAACAAAAACACATTCATTTTAGCGCAAAAACGCTGCCGCTCAAAGCGCTGCAGAAACGCGGAAAAAAACGCATCGTGGGCACATAGCCTAAGAATGAAGTTGGAGGACCTGGCCCAATGCGTTTCGCTATGTTAGCTTCATCAGGGGCAGTGGGGGTCACAAGAAATAATCATACATAGACAGTTATTTATACACAAGCCAATAAACTATTAAAACCATATTGCCTACCAGTGTGGTGCATGATCCCTCATACCATTGCAATCAGGGAATGCTCGGTGAAACATCTATCTGTTTCCATTGAATGGAGAGAGCAGGTGTCGTGTGAATTTCTTTAATTTTGCCCTGTGGCGTCTGTTATGGCTATAAGATTAAGGGAAGTAGGGAAAGCTGTATTTCCCATGTCTCTTCCATGGTCTAGTGGTAAGCAGGTGGCCTTGGATGTGTGAGTTTGGGAGTTCAAATACCAATGATCACTCCTGGATGTTTGCTGTGTCATGGTTCAATGGGCTAGTTGACTGGACTATGGTGATGCCTATTGGTTTCCATTGAATAAAGAGAGCAGGTGTCGTGTGTATTTCTTTAATGTTGCGTCTGTTATGGCTATAGGGTCAAGTGAAGTACGGGAAGTCATATTTCCCATGTCCCTTCCATGGTCTAGTGAGCTGTTGGCCTTGGATGTGTGAGTTTGGGAGTTCAAATCCCAATGGACGCTCCGTTTATATTTGCTGTATCATGGTCCAATGGGCTAGTTGACTGGTTTATTATGACGCCTATCTGTCTCCATTGAATGGAGAGAGCAGACGTCATGTGCATTTCTTTAATTTTGCCCTGTTGCGTCTGTTATGGCTATAGGATCAAGGAAAGTAGGGGAAGCTGTGTTTTCCATGTCCCTTCCATGGGCTAGTGGTAAGCTGATGTCTTTGGATGTGTGAGCTTAGGAGTTTGAATCCCAATGGATGCTCCTGGATATTTGCTGTGTCATGGTCCATTGGGCTAGTTGACTGGTCTATGATGACATTTATCTATTTCAAATGAATCGAGCGAGTAGGCGTCGTCTGTATTTCTTTAACTTTACTCTATGGCGTCTGTTATGGCTATAGGATCAAGGGAAGTAGGGGAAGCTGTATTTCCCATGTCTCTTCCATGGTCTAGTGGTATGCTGGTGTCCTTGGATGTGTGAGCTTGGGAGTTCGAATCCCAAGGATCACTCCAGGATGTTTGCAGTTTCATTGTCCAATGGGCTAGTTTCCTGATCTATGATGACGTTTATTTGTTTCCTTTGAGTGGAGAGAGCAGGCGTCGTGTGTATTTCTTTAATTTTGCCCTGTTGCGTCTGTTATGGCTACAGGATCAAGGGAAGTAGGGGAAGCTGCATTTCCCATGTCCCTTCCATGGGCTAGTTGTAAGCTGTTGGCCTTGGATGTGTGAGTTTGGTAGTTCAAATCCCAATGGACGTTCCTTGGTATTTGCTGTGGCATGGTCCAATGGGCTGGTTGACTGGTCTATGATGACATTTATCTATTTCCAATGAATGGAGAGCGCAGGTGTTGTCTGTATTTCTTTAATTTTGCTCTATGGTGTCTGTTATTGCTATAGGATCAAGGGAAGTAGGGGAAGCCAAATTTCCCATGTCTCTTCCATGGTCTAGTGGTAAGCTGGTGGCCTTGGATGTGTGAGCTTGGGAGTTCGAATCCCAATGGTCACTCCTGGATGTTTGCTGTGTCATTGGCTAGTTGCCTGCTTTTTGATGACATTTATTTGTTTCCATTGAACGGAGCGAGCAGGCGTCGTGTGTATTTCTTCAGCCCCAAGCCTATTTTGACCCTAAAGACCAGGCCATTTTTTGCAATTTTGACCAGTGTCACTTTATGAGGTTATAACTCTGGAACGCTTCATCGGATCCTAGTGATTCTGAGATTGTTTTCTCGTGACATATTGGACTTCATATTAGTGGTAAATTTAGGCCGTTATTTTTTGCGTTTCTTTGTGAAAAAAATGGAAATTTCGCGAACATTTTGAAAATTTTGTAATTTTCAAACTTTTAATTTTTATGCTCTAAAACCAATGAGACATATGGCACAAAATATTTAATAAGTAACATTTCCCACATGTCTACTTTACATCAGAACAAGTTTGGGAAAAAAAAAATTTCATAAGGAAGTTAGAGGGGTTCAAAGTTTATGAGCAATTTCTCATTTTTACAACAAAATTTACAAAGCCACATTTTTAGGGACCACATCACATTTGATTTGATTTTGAGGGGCCTACATGAAAGAAAACACCCAAAAGTGACACCATTCCAAAAACGGCACCCCTCAGGCTACTCAAAACCACATTCAATAAGGTTATTAACCCTTCAGGTGCTTCACAGGAGCTAAAGCAATGTGAAAGGAAAAAATGAACATTTTACTTTTTGCTACAAAAATGCAAATTTAGCCTCAAATATTGCATTTTCACAATGGGATCAGGATGAAATGGACCGTAACATTTGTTGCTCAATATCTTCCGAGCACACATATACCTCATATGTCGCAGAAAACCACTGTTTGGGCGCATGGCAGGGCTCTGAAGGGAAGGTGCGTCATTTGACTTCCTTTCTCGCCTTGTCATTGGGGGACACAGACCGTGGGTTATATGTAGTCTCCAGGGGAGGCTTGACACTAGATTTAAAAAAGAGTTAGCTCCTCCTCCCACAGCATATAACCCCAGCTAGGCGGGAACTAGCTCAGTTCTTTTTAGTGTCAGCACGGAGGCTGACATGTCTGGACTGAGCTTCACCAGAGGTGCCTCAGGCCAGCTTATTTTTACTTTTTATTTTGTTTTTCTTTTCTTATTCATTCTATTTTTGATAGGGGCAATACCAGGGTGCCTTGCCACCCCCGTTCCCCCGTGTACAGGCAGAGGAAACCTGGCGTGCACAAGCCGTCAGTCTTCCCTCACGCCCAAGTGGTCGGGTCTGCGTACCCCTCCAGGCTCCCTGGAAGCACTTCACAGAGGTAGCTCCAGAGGGCTAAGCAGAGCCGAGTACCTGCTAGCCTTGAGCCGAAGATGCGTCCCCGAGATCCCCGCATCCCAGGACCGACGCGTCTTCAGACGGAGCAAGGGCAGGTAGGGAGACGACGAGTCAGTCCTCTGCATCCAGACCGCCGCCTGAGAAGGCGCCGGTGGGGCGATGCAGGCCGTGATCCCGGGGAAGCATCATTAATTTAGCTCCCGGCGTCGGCCTGCATGTTTATTAACGCCCCCTCTTACTTTTCTAGAAGCCGCTCCCTCTAGTGGGCCATCTCTCCCCTCCATGCTGCCAGAGAACACTGGACGCCATTACACGTGGGGAGCAGACACGGGTGAGATCGCCTCCTTGGCTCTGCAACTCTGCAGCACTATATACCGCTCTGTTCAGTGGTATATCGCTGTCTTTCTAGCGGTGTGTGCCTGCTGGCTGGCGGTGTATATCAGCTTTCAGCGGTATATACTAACTGTGCCTGCAGGTATATACTGACTGTTTGGCAGTGTGTGCCACTTTTACTATTGGTATATACCAGCTCTGTATAGCAGCCCCTTTCTAATACTGCTAGTAGCTCCTCACCCACAGTAGTGGAATACTGCTAAAGGCTGACAGTATAATTATACGTTTGTTGCTGACATGCATAAAAACCGCAAGGGTGATAAAGCTTCCCAGGCATCCTCTATGGACCTGTACTATGCTTACACCACCTGTGGAAGCTCGTTTCCCAATGGGCGAAGCTATCCACTCTGCCGAGGCTGTGATGCCCCTACTACAATGTCACAACAGGCGTTGCCGGACCAGGGGGTCGTGCAATCTGTGGGTTCGGCCCCGACCGCCATTCAGGCAGCACCCCCGTCTGATGAGGCTATCCCTGCATGGGCTCTTCTGATGTCTAAAAGGTTAGATGACCTGGCCACTCAGATATCTCAGCCTTCTACAGGCTCCCACAGCCTCCCCTCGGCTCAGCTCCCTCAGAGGAGCCCGCCTTCATCTGGTGAATCATCCCCAGTACGTAAAAAGGCTGTCTCCAAAAGGCACCATTGCGACCGCTCCACCTCATCTGACTCACACGATGGTCAGTCTGACTCAGACTCCGTGACCTTTAGTAGTCACGATTCCCGAGACTCTGACTCGGATTCAGATGTCCTTTCTGAGTCTAGGCATATGGAAGACACTCTAATAGCGTCTGTCAATCACTCTCTGTCGATTTCTGATCAGTCCTTGGACCCGACTTCTCAGTCGGCAATCAAGCGAGCCAAGAAGCCTCCTAAGTCCTTTGCCCAGGATCCGATTTTTCATCAAATCGTATCTAAACGGTGGGATCACCCTGATAGGAGGTTTAATAAAAAATCCTCCTCTTCATTCACTTATCCCTTTCCCCCGGAAATGGTTAAGCCCTGGTCGCTACCCCCCGTTGTTGATCCGCCAGTATCCAGACTGGCTAAACACACGGTTAAGTCTGTTTCAGACAACGCATCTCTTAAGGACTCGTCTGACCGCGCAGTTGAGGCTGCGGTCAAATCTATTTTTCAGGCTTCGGGCTCCTCTCTACGCCCCCTGTTTGCCATAACATGGGTGGCAAGAGCTATGAGCGTGTGGAGTAGGAACCTGCGCAATTTGCTTCGCCCTTGCAATCTTCCTCCGGAGGCTCTTGAGATTCTTGATTTGTTCTCTCTCGCCTCTAATTATCTTCTTCACGGCTCTCTAGATGCAGCCAGCTGGTTAGCCCTAACGGCAGCCAATGCTGTCTTCGCCCGCAGGGTTCTGTGGCTAAAGATCTGGAATGCGGACAGTGCCTCCAAGAAGTCCCTGTCCACACTTCCCTTCCAGGGTCTTCGTCTATTTGGTGAATCCCTGGACAAGCTCATATCTGAGGCGACGGGTGGTAAAAGTACCATTCTACCACAAAAGCGGCCTGTAGCCAGAAATTTAAAAAAAATCTTCCTGGCGCAGGCAGTCCTTTCGGCCTGCTCCCCAAAAGCCATCGAACCAAGGACCGTCCCAACGCTCAGATCGAGGATCCGGTCCCTCAAGGGGCTCTTCTTGGCGTTCCCACTCCAAGCAGCCTAAATCCAAAGGACCTCGCTCTGTACGGGCCCCCTCAGCATGACGCCAGGTATCCCACAGATCCGACTCCTGTGGGGGGGCGGCTTCTGTTTTTCAGGGATATCTGGCTAGAACACACTCACGATGCCTGGGTTCGAGAAATCGTCACCTCGGGTTACAAGATCGATTTCCATTCCCTGCCGGCCACCAGGTTTCTGCGTTCTCGTCTCCCAAAGTCCAAGACGCAAAACCAGGCCTTAATCCAGGCCATAGCTTCTTTACAAAAAGCAAACGTGATCATTCCAGTGCCCCTGGAACAACGCGGCAAAGGTTTCTATTCAAACCTTTTTGTCGTCCCCAAAAAAGATGGCTCTGTCCGCCCTATCTTGGACCTCAAACGGCTCAACAAATTCATACGGATTCGAACTTTCCGAATGGAATCATTGAGAGCAGTACTAGCCGCCATGGAACCTGGAGAATTCCTAGCTTCCATAGATGTTCAAGATGCTTATTTACACATTCCCATATGTGTCTCTCATCAACGGTTCCTTCACTTTGCCGTACTACACCGTCATTTCCAATTCAGGGCCCTTCTCTTTGGACTGGCTACTGCACCTCGGGTCATCACAAAGGTCATGGTGGCCGTCATGACCATTTTACACCCCAGAGGCATCCTGGTCGTTCCCTATTTGGACGACCTTCTTGTCAAAGGGAGCTCTCCTCACGTTTGCTCAGAAAGCGTGCAGATTTGCCTAGACACCCTGTCAAGGCTAGGGTGGCTTGTCAACTTCAACAAGTCATCCCTCATTCCTCATCAGCGCATCACCTTCCTGGGTATGCTGATAGACACGGCTCGGTCCCGGGTTTTCCTTCCTGAGGACAAGAGGGCTTCCCTGATTCTGGCTGCCCAATCCCTCCTCTCTCGCCGTCACACATCCCTTCGGAACGGAATGAGAGTGTTAGGCAAAATGGTGGCGGTCATAGAAGCCGTGTCCTTTGCCCAATTCCATCTGCGCCCTCTACAACTGGATCTTCTATCCTCCTGGGACAATAATCCAGCTTCCCTGGACCGGTCAGTCCGCCTGTCTCGGTCTGCGCTCAGCTCTCTCGTCTGGTGGACTCAAGTCTCATCCCTATCTCAAGGGAAGTCCTTCCGCCCGGTCCACTGGCAGGTTGTCACAACGGATGCCAGCCTGATAGGCTGGGGGGCAGTGTTTCTCCACCACACTGTTCAGGGACGCTGGTCTCCTTCCGAACAGATCAATGTTCTGGAGATCAGAGCCATATTTCTGGCCCTTCAGAATCTTCAACCCTTATTACTGGGCCTCCCTGTTCGGATCCAGTCAGACAATGCCACGGCCGTGGCTTACATCAACCGTCAGGGAGGAACTCGCAGCAAGGCAGCGATGAAGGAGGTATCCAACGAGATTCTTCGTTGGGCAGAGAAGCACATCCCCATCATCTCAGCTGTCCATATCCCAGGGGTAGACAACTGGGCCGCAGACTTTCTCAGCAGGCAAGGTCTAACGGCAGGAGAATGGTCCCTCCACGACGAAGTGTTCCATCAGATCACTCTTTGTTGGGGGCTCCCGGATGTGGACCTCATGGTGTCTCGAATGAATGCCAAGATACGTCCCTTCATATCGCGGTCGAGAGACCTGCTAGCGCTAGGCTCCGACGCTCTAGTCTTTCCATGGTCGCAGTTCCGCCTACCCTACATCTTCCCTCCGTTTCCTCTCATTCTGAGAGTAATCAAGAAAATCAAAGCGGAGGGAATCCCGGTGATCCTCGTGGCTCCGGACTGGCCCAGGAAAGCCTGGTACCTAGAGCTCCTCCAACTTCTCAGCGACACCCCCTGGCGTCTTCCCGACCGCCCGGATCTTCTGTCGCAAGGTCCAATATTTCACCAGAATACAGCACAGCTGTATTTGCGGCGTGGCGCTTGAATCCCTGATTCTAGCCAGATCGGGGTTTTCTTCCAGGGTAGTTCATACCATGCTTAATACTCGGAAGCCTTCCTCCGTCAGCATTTACCACAGGACCTGGAAGACCTATCTTTCCTGGTGGGACCGTCATGGTCGGTCTTCCCTGACCTTTTCAATCCCTAATGTTCTTGCCTTTCTGCAAGACGGTCTGGACTCGGGTCTTGCTCTCAGTACCCTTAAAGGACAAGTTTCTGCCTTATCGATTTTTTTTCCAGAAGCAGCTGGCTTCTCGCCCTCAGGTCCGTAGCTTTCTTCAAGGGGTAGCGCATTTGGTCCCTCCTTATCACCACCCCATAGATCCCTGGGATCTGAATCTGGTTCTGGGAGTCCTTCAACTTCCTCCCTTCGAACCTCTGAGAGAAATCTCTCTTCAACGACTATCTTGGAAAGTTGCCTTTTTAGTCGCTATCACCTCTATCAGGCGAGTGTCTGAACTGGCAGCTCTTTTCCTGTCGTTCACCTTACCTGATATTCCATCATGATAATGTGGTACTTCGGCCTTCCCCCGCCTTCCTTCCGAAGGTCGTATCCACTTTCCACCTGAACGAGGACATTGTGTTGCCGTCATTCTGCCCGGCCCCGGTCCACTCCTTTGAGAAAGCCCTTCACAATCTCGATCTTGTCAGGGCTCTGCGGATCTACATCTCCAGAACAGCGCCGTTACGCAAGTCCGATGCCCTTTTCGTCCTCCCAGTAGGACACAAGAAGGGCAACCCGGCGTCTAAATCCACGATTTCTCGATGGATCAGGACTGCCATCTGTGAGGCATACAAAGCACGAGGTGCCGTTCCCCCTCAATCTGTGCGGGCCCACTCTACACGAGCAGTGGATGCCTCCTGGGCTATCCGCCATCAGGCTTCGGCGGCTCAACTTTGCAAGGCCGCTACCTGGTCCAGTGTGCACACGTTCACAAAATTCTACAGAGTGAATACGCATGCCTCCGCGGATGCTGCTCTTGGAAGACAAGTCCTTCATGCAGCAGTGGCCCATTTATAAATGGCCACTGCTCGGTTCTGACAGTGTTTTCATATGAGTTCACTGCCGTTGCAGTTGTTAGTCAGCTCTTAGCCTGACGTTATACACTGTTATTAGTTCAGTTCCCACCCAGGGACTGCTTTGGGACGTCCCACGGTCTGTGTCCCCCAATGAAAACGCGAGAAAGGAAAAGACATTTTTGTGTACTCTCCGTAAAATGTCTTTCTTGGAGCCTTTCATTGGGGGACACAGCTCCCGCCCTTGTGGTTTTGGTTATCCTTTTCCTACTGCTTTTACACCAAACTGAGCTAGTTCCCGCCTACCTGGGGTTATATGCTGTGGGAGGAGGAGCTAACTCTTTTTTAAATCTAGTGTCAAGCCTCCCCTGGAGACAACATATAACCCACGGTCTGTGTCCCCCAATGAAAGGCTCCAAGAAAGACATTTTACGGTGAGTACACAAAAATGTCCTTTTTTTGAACAGAAAGTTAGATGAAATTGTTAGACGCACCATGTTGTGTTTGGAGAGCCCCTGATGTGCTGAAGCAGTGGAAAATCCCCACATGTCACCCAATTTTGGAAACTAGACCCCTCAAGGCATAAATATAGATGGGTAGTTAGCACTTATAACCCTTATGTGCTTCATACATTGAGCCGAAAAAACAAAAAAGTACTTTTTTTTCCACAAAAATGTTATTTTGGCCTCAATATTTAAATTTTTACAGGGGGAACAGGATAAAATGGACCCCAAAATTTGTTGGGAATTTTGTCCTGAGTAAGCCAATACGTCATATGTGGAGAAAAACCACTGTTTGGGCGCACGGCAGGGCTTTGAAGGGAAGGCGCGTCATTTGACTTTTTGAACGGAAAATTAGATGAAATTGTTAGACGCACCATGTTGTGTTTGGAGAGCCCCTGATGTGCCGAAACAGTGGAAAATCCCCACATCTGACCCCATTTTGGAAACTAGACCCCCCAAGGCATAAATATAGATGGGTAGTGAGCACTTATAACCCTTATGTGCTTCATACATTGAGCCGAAAAAACAAAAAAGCACTTTTTTTTCCACAAAAATGTTATTTTGGGCTCAATATTTTAATTTTTACAGGGGGAACAGGATAAAATGAACCCCAAAATTTGTTGAGAAATTTGTCCTGAGTAAGCCGATACTTCATATATGGTGAAAAACCACTGTATAGGCTCACAGCAGGGCTCCGAAGGGAATGAGCGATGTATTCTATCAGGGACATGGTATGTCAATTTTATATTTGTGTTGTGTAGGGTTTGTCAAGTCACTGTCTTTGTCGTGTAGTGTGCGTCACGTCACAGTCTTTGTCGTGTATTGCATCAGGTCACCGTCTTTGTCGTGTAGTGTGCGTCACGTCACAGTCTTTGTCATGTAGTGCGTCAAGTCACCGTCTTTGTCGTGCAGTGTGCGTCACATCACAGTCTTTGTCGTGTAGTGCGTCAAGTCACCGTCTTTGTCGTGTAGTGTGCGTCATGTCACAGTCTTTGTCGTGTAGTGCATCAAGTCACCGTCTTTGTCGTGTAGTGTGCGTCACGTCAGTCTTTGTTGTGTAGTGCGTCACGTCAGTCTTTGTCATGTAGTGTGCGTCACATTAGTCTTTGTTGTGTAGTGCGTCACGTTAGTCTTTGTCGTGTAGTGTGCGTCACGTCAGTCTTTGTTGTGTAGTGCATCACGTCAGTCTTTGTCATGTAACGCGTCAAGTCACCGTCTCTGTCGTGTAGTGTGCGTCACATCACAGTCTTTGTCGTGTAGTGCGTCAAGTCACCGTCTTTGTCGTGTAGTGTGCGTCACGTCAGTCTTTGTCATGTAGTGTGCGTCACGTCAGTCTTTGTTGTGTAGTGTGCGTCACGTCAGTCTTTGTCGTGTAGTGTGCGGCACGTCAGTCTTTGTCGTGTAGCGCGTCAAGTCACCGTCTCTGTCGTGTAGTGTGCGTCATGTCACAGTCTTTGTCGTGTAGTGCGTCAAGTCACCGTCTTTGTCGTGTAGTGTGCGTCACGTCAGTCTTTGTTGTGTAGTGCGTCACGTCAGTCTTTGTCGTGTAGTGTGCGTCACGTCAGTCTTTGTTGTGTAGTGCGTCACGTCAGTCTTTGTCGTGTAGCACATCAAGTCACCGTCTCTGTCATGTAGTGTGCGTCACGTCACAGTCTTTGTTGTGTAGTGCGTCAGGTCACCGTCTTTGTCGTGTAATATGCGTCACGTCACAGTCTTTGTTGTGTAGTGCGTCAGGTCACCGTCTTTGTCGTGTAATGTGCATCACGTCACCGTCTTTGTCGTGTAGTGCGTCAGGTCACCGTTTTTGTCGTGTAGTGTGCGTCACGTCACAGTCTTTGTTGTGTAGTGCGTCAGGATTTTTAGGTGGGCTATATCAATTTAGTACCCGGACGAATGATAGACTTTGAAGCAGTCACTCATACAAAGTCCGGGTTTGTTGGGACAAGCATCGCATTGATACTTGCTTTCCCGCCTCAGCCCTTTTTTATAGCACACCTGGCACCTTTTCTGCGCTCTTCCTCGTGCGGTGGTTTGTGGTACCTCACCAGGAAAATGTTGCCCTGGTACCACACGGGAACCATCAGTTCTAGAGGTAGTAGGAACTGCTGCTGCTTTTTCTTCTTCTCCTCTTCCAAAGATCATGGTCTTGATTACTACCTCCTGGAACTGAAGGAAGGTGTTGGTCTGGCCTGCACATCGTGAGAGCACGAAAACATTGTATAGTGCCATCTGCACGATGTGCACGGCCAGTTTTTTATACCACACCATAACCTTCCGCATGGCATTATAGGGTTGGAGAACTTGATCAGAAAGATCAACTCCTCCCATCCGTTTGTTGTACGCCAAGCCACAGTCCGGTTTGCGAACCTGTGCTGAGGTACCTCGAACATTGGTGGCTGGGACCATGTATTGTGGTCAAGAAAAGTACATCCCTTTTGTCCTTGAACTTAACTACAACAATGTTGTTGCTACATTGGGCTCTGCTCTCACCTTTTTAGAGCAGCTGCCCAATTAGCGTCACAGGGAGACCCTTTTGATTTTTCCGGATCATACCGCAAGCTGCGGTACCTCTGGAAGAGAGGGATTGGAAAAGTGGGATGCTTGAATAGAAGTTATCAACATACAGATGATAACCTTTATCAAGCAGTGGGTGGATCAAACTCCACACAATTTTCCCACTCACCCCCAGAGTAGGTGGGCATTCTGGGGGTTGGATCTGTATGTCCTTCCCTTCGTAAACACTAAACCTGTGAGTGTACCCTGAGGTACTCTCGCACAGCTTGTAGAGTTTAATGCCATACCTTGCCATTTTACTGGGCAAGTACTGGCGGAACTTCAGTCTCCCCTTGAAGTGGATGAGGGACTCATCCACACAAATTTCCCTCTGGGGAACGTACACTTCAGCAAACTTTTTGCTAAAGTGTTCGATGACCGGACGAATTTTGAACAGTCTGTCAAAATTCGGGTCATCTTGGGGAGGACACTCCAAATTGTCCCTAAAATGCAAAAATCTGTGGATAGCCTCAAACCGTCTGCGGGGCATAATCATACCAAATACTGGAGTGTTGTATAAAACATAAACACTCCAATATTGGCGAAGTTCTGGCTTCTTCACTAACCCCATGTGAAGAGTCAGACCCCAGTACTTCATCATTTCTTCTGAATCCGTTGGGGCCCAACTAGAATATGATGAACAAGGTTTTTCGGCCAAAAATTGTTGGGCGTAAAGATTTGTTTGCACCACCATGAGGCTAACGAACTCTTCAGAGAAATAGACTTTGAAAAATTCTATTTCTCTAAGGTTGTTAGTATCAAACTGGATTCCTGATTGGGGAGTAAAATCAGGAATCCGTGGTGCAAAATTTTCAGGGGCTGGGGTCCATACCCGGTCACTAGTGCTAGGTTGGGGGGTCACTAGCACTAGCGCTGGGCTGGGCGTCACTTACGCTCTGCGCCGGGTCTTCTCCCCTGGGCGTCGGGTCTTCTCCACTGGGCGCCGGGTCTTCTCCACTGGGCGCCTTGTCTTCTCCACTGGGCGCCGGGTCTTCTCCACTGGGCGCCTCGTCTTCTCGACTGGGCGTCTCGTCTTCTCCACTGGGCGCCGGGTCTTCTCCACTGGGTGCCGGACCTTCTCCACTTGGCGCCGGACCTTCTCCACTGTGCTTCGGACGATTCAGTCTACGACGTCTTCTGGGTGGTTCCTCAGCACTCGAGGAGGAAGAGGACTCGGAGGAGAAGAGGAATGTGGGGTCATCTCCTTCGCTATCAGTCTCGGAGGCAACAATGGCATATGCCTCCTCGGCTGAATACATCCTCCGAGACCGGGACATCGTATAGGTGGTGTGTGTGTAGGTGTGAAAAAAAAACCTTTATTCAAATGTTTGTGCGTTTGAACAGGAAAAACCTTAAAAAAAAAAAAAAAGATGGTCTATTATGACACCTACCTGTCTCCATTGAATGGATCGAGTAGGCGTCATGTGTATTTCTTTAATTTTACCCTGTTGCGTCTGTTATGGCTATAGGATCAAGGGAAGTAGGGAAAGCTATGTTTCCCATGTCCATTCCATGGAGTAGTGGTAAGCTGATGTCCTTGGATGTGTGAGATTTGGAGTTTAAATCCCAATGGATGCTCCTTGGTATTTGCTGTGTCATGGTCCAATGGGCTACCTGACTGGTCTATGATGACACCTATCTGTCTCCATTTAATGGAGAGAGCAGGCGTCATATATTTTTCTTTAATTTTACCCTGTTGCGTCTGTTATGGCTATAGGATCAAGGGAAGTAGGAAATTCTATACTTTCCATGTCTCTTCCATGGTCTAGTGGTAAGCTGGTGGCCTTGTATGTGTGTGTGTTTCGGAGTTCAAATCCTAATGGATGTTCCTGGATATCTGCTATGTCATGGCCAATGGGCTAGTTGACTGGTCTATGATGATGCCTATCTGTTTCCATTAAATGGAGAGAGCAGGCGTTGTGTGTATTTCTTTAATTTTGCCTTGTTGCGTCTGTTATGGCTATAGGACCAAGGGAATTAAAGGAAGCTGTATGTACCATGTAAATTCCATGGTCAAGTGGTAAGCTGTTGGCTTTTGATGTTTGAGTTTGGGAGTTCAAATCCCAATGGATGCTCCTGGATATTTTCTGTGTTATGGTCCAATGGGCTACTTGACTGCTCTATTATGACGCCTATCTGTCTCCAGAGCAAGCGTCGTGTGTATTTCTTTAATTTTGCCCTGTTGCATCTGTTATGGCTATAAGATCAAGGGAAGTAGGGAAAGCTGTATGCTCCATGTCCCTTCCATGGTTTTGTGGTAAGCTGGTGGCCTTGGATGTGTGAGTTTGGGAGTTTGGGAGTTTGAATCCCAATGGATGTTCCTGGATATTTGCTGTGTCATGGTCCAATGGGCTAGTTGACTGGTCTATGATGATGCCTATCTGTTTCCATTGAATGGAGAGAGCAGGCTGTTGTGTGTGTTTCTTTAATTTTGCCCTGTGGCGTCTGTTATAGCTATAAGATTAAGGGAAGTAGGCAAAGCCGTATTGTCCATGGTCTAGTGGTAAGCTGTTGGCCTTTGATGTGTGAGTTTGGGAGTTCACAATCCAATGGACACTCCTGGATGTTTGCTGTGTCATGGTTCAATGGGCTAGTTGACTGGTGTATTATGACGCTTATCTGTTTCCATTAAATGGAGAGAGCAGGCGTCATGTGTATTTCTTTACTTTTGCCCTGTTGCGTCTGTTGTGGCTATAGGATCAAGGGAAGTAATGGAAGCCAAATTTCCCATGTCCCTTCCATGGTCTAGTGGTAAGCTGATGGCCTTGGATGTGTGAGTTTGAGAGTTCTAATCATAATGGATGCTCCTGGATATTTGTTGTGTCATGGTCCAATGAGCTAGTTGACTGGTCTATTATGACGCTTATCTGTCTCCATTGAAAGGGGAGAGCAGATGTCGTGTGAATTTAAGTTTGCCCTGTTGCATCGGTTATGGCTATAGGGGATCAAGGGAAGTAGGGGAAGCTGTATTTTCCATGTCCCTTCCCTGGTCTAGTGGTAAGCTGTTGGCCTTGGATGTGTGAGTTGGGGAGATCGAATCCCAATGGATGCTCTTGGATGTTTGCTGTGTCATGGCCCAATGGGCTATATGACCTGTCTATGATGACACTTATCTATTTCCAATGAATGGAGAGAGCAGTCATCTGTATGTCTTTAATTTTGATCTGAGGCGTCTGTTATGGCTATAAGATTAAGGGAAATAGGGAAAGCTGTATTTCCCATGTCCCTTCTATGGTCTAGTGGTAAACTGTTGTCCTTGGATGTGTGAGCTTGGGAGTTTGAATCCCTAATGATCACTCCTGGATGTTTGCTGTGTCATGGTCCAATGGGCTAGTTGCCTGGTCTATGATAACATTTATCTGTTTCCATTGAATGGAGTGCAAATCAAAAAGCTCCATGGAGTCTCAACACAGAAACCAGCCAGATATCCCTCCGGGAAGGGCCCAGCCAAGGGGTGACTCTTTTTAGGAGACCACCATATTAAGTGTCCCTTTTAGTCAATATCCAACTTTTTGACAAGTTTAAAGATATGATAAGTGAAATACCAAGGCCAGGTAGCCATCCACAGACAGCCGTTTCGGGGTATTGCCCCTCATCAGTGTGGAGTAGGATTCTGGCTGGGTGGGAGCAATGCCTAGTAGACCAACAAAACAAAACAATCACTGATCACATCAATCACAGGGAGACCAGCCAGAGAAAACACTGCCGGCAGCCAGCGAGGGCGCTCAAGACAGTGAAATCCTAGGTACATTGCCCCCTGGGAAATATGCAAATCAAAAAGGTCCGTGGAGCCTCTGTTAGGAGTCTCAACACAGAAACCAGCCAGATATCCCTCCGGGAAGGGCCTAGCCAAGGGGTGACTCTTTTTAGAAGACCACCATAACCACCATATTAAGTGCCCTTTTAGTCAATATCCAACTTTTGGACAAGTTTAAAGAAATGACTGCCGGCAGTGTTTTCTCTGGCTGGGGGCAATACCCCAACACAGCTGTCTGTGGATGGATACCTGGCCTTGGTATTTCCCTTGTCATATCTTTAAACTTGACAAAAAGTTGGATATTGACTAAAAGGGCCACTTAATATGGTGGTTATGGTGGTCTCCTAAAAAGAATCACCCCCTGGCTGGGCCCTTCCCGGAGGGATATATGGCTGGTTTCTGTGTTGAGACTCCTAACAGAAGCTCCACGGACCTTTTTGATTTGCATATTTCCCAGGGGGCAATGTACCTAGGATTTCACTATCTTGAGCGCCCTCGCTGGCTGCCAGCAGTGTTTTCTCTGGCTGGTCTCCCTGAGATCAGTGATTGTTTTGTTTTGTCTATAATGATGCCTATCTGTTTCCATTGAATGGAGAGCATGCGTCGTGTGTATTTCTTTAATTTTGCCCTGTTGCGTCTGTTATGGCTATAGGATCAAGGGAAGTAGGGGAAGCTGTGTTCTCCATGTTCCTTCCACGGTCTAGTGGTAAGCTGTTGGCCTTGGATTTGTGAGTTTGGGAGTTCGAATCCCAATGGATGCTCCTGGATATTTGCTGTGTCATGGTCCAATGGGCTAGTTGACTGGTCTATTATGACACCTATCCGTCTCTCTTGGATGGAGAGAGCAGACGTCGTGGCCACATTTTTTGAGAATGCTACAAATATTATTTTTTACAAAGTCTACTGATTAAGTTTTTCCAATGGCAATTTGCATATACTCCAGAATGTCATAAAGAGTGATCAGCTTAACAGCAATTACTTGCAAAGTCAATATTGGCTAAGAAAATGAACTTCAACCCCCAAAACACATTTCAACATCATTGCATTCCTGCCTTAAAAGGAGCAGCTAACATTGTTTTAGTGATTGTTCCATTAACACAGGTGTGGGTGTTGATGAGGACAGGGCTGGCGATCAATCAGTCATGATTAAGTAAGAATGACACCACTGGACACTTTAAAAGGAGGCTGGTGCTTGGTATCATTGTTTCTCTTCAGTTAACCATGGTTATCTCTAAAGAAACACGTGCAGCCATCATTGCTCTGCACAAAAATGGCCTAACAGGGAAGAGTATCGCAGCTACAAAGATTTCACCTCAGTCAACAATCTATCGCATCATCAAGAACTTCAAGGAGAGAGCTTCCATTGTTGCCAAAAAGGCTCCAGGGCGCCCAAGAAGGACCAGCAAACGCCAGGACCATATCTTAAAACTGTTTCAGCTGTGGGATCAGACTACCAGCAGTGCCGAGCTAGCTCAGCAATGGCAGCAGGCTGGTGTGAGTGCTTCTGCACGCACTGTGAGGCAGAGACTGCTTGAGCAAGGCCTGGTTTCAAGGAGGGCAGCAAAGAAGCCACTTCTCTCCAGAAAAAACATCAGGGACCGGCTGATATTCTGCAAAAGGTACAGGGAGTGGACTGCTGAGGACTGGGGTAAAGTCATTTTCTCAGATGAATCCCCTTTTCGATTGTTTGGGACATCTGGAAAACAGCTTATTTGGAGAAGAAGAGGTGAGCGCTACCACCAGTCTTGTCTCATGCCAACTGTTAAGCATCCTGAAACGATTCATGTGTGGGGTTGCTTCTCAGCCAAGGGAATCGGCTCACTCACAGTCTTGCCTAAAAACACAGCCATGAATAAAGAATGCTACCAGAATGTCCTCCAAGAGCAATTTCTCCCAACTGTCCAAGAGCAGTTTGGCGCCCAACAATGCCTTTTCCAGCATCATGGAGCACCTTGCCATAAAGCAAAGGTGATCACTAAATGGCTCATGGAGCAAAACATAGACATTTTGGGTCCATGGCCTGGAAACTCCCCAGATCTTAATCCCATTGAGAACTTGCGGGCAATCATCAAGAGATGGGTGGACAAACAAAAAACCAACAAATTCTGGCAAAATGTAAGCATTGCTTATGCAAGAATGGACAGCTATCAATCAGGATTTGATCCAGAAGTTGATTGAGAGCATGCCAGGGAGAATTGCAGAGGTACTGAAGAAGAAGGGTCAACACTGCAAATATTGACTTGCTGCATGAACTCATTCTAGCTGCCAATATAACCTTTTGGTACTCATAATAGGATTGCAATTATATTTCTGTATGTGATGTAAACATCAGACAAACACAATTATAAACCAGAGGGCAACAGATCATGTGAAAATATAATTTTGGTGTCATTCACAAAACTTTTGGCCATGACTGTATTTCTTTTATTTTTGCCCTGTTGTGTCTGTTATGGCTATAGGATCAAGGGAAGTAGGGGAAGCTTTATTTTCCATGTCCCTTCTATTCTCTAGTGGTAAACTGGTGTCCTTGGGTGTGTGAGCTTATGAGTTTGAATCCAATTGACGCTCCTGGATATTTGCTATGTCATGGTCAAATGGGCTAGTTGACTGATGACATTTATCTATTTCCAATGAATGGAGAGAGCAGGCATCGTCTGTATTTCTTTAATTTTGCTCTATGGCGTCTGTTATGGCTTTAGGATCAAGGGAAGTAGGAAAAGCTGTATTTCCCATGTCCCTTCCATTGTCTAGTGGTAAGCTGGTGGCATTGGATGTGTGAGCTTGGGAGTTCAAATCCCAATGAACACTTCTGGATGTTTGCTATGTCATGGTCCAATGGGCAAGTTCTCAGGTCTATGATGATGTTTATCTATTTCCATTGAATGGAGAGAGCAGGCATTGTGTGTATTTCTTTAATTTTGCCCTTTTGCATCTGTTATGGCTATAAGATTAAGGGAAGTAGGGAAAGCTTTATTTCCCATGTACCTTCCATGGTCTAATGGTAAGCTGTTGGCCTTCGATGTGTGAATTTAGGAGTTCAAATCCCAATTTTCGCTCCTGGATATTTGCTGTGTCATGGTTCAATGGGCTAGTTAACTGGTCTATGATGAAGCCTATCTGTCTCCATTGAATGGAGAGAGCAGACGTCGTGTGTATTTCTTTAATTTTGCCCTTTTGCGTCTGTTATGGCTATAGGATCAAGGGAAGTAGGGGAAGCTGTATTTCCCATGTCTCGTCCATGGGCTAGTGGTAAGCTGGTGTTCTTGGATGTGTGAGCTTAGGAGTTTGAATTCCAATGGATGTTCCTGGATATTTGCTGAATCATGGCCCGATGGGCTAGTTGACTGGTCTATGATGACGCCTATCTGTCTCCATTGAATGGAGAGAGCAGGCGTTGTGTGTATTTCTTTAATTTTGCTTTGTTGCATCTGTTATGGCTAAAGGATCAAGGGAAGTAGGGGACGCAGTATTTCCCATGTCCCTTCCTTGGTCTAGTGATAAGCTGGTGGCCTTGGATGTGTGAGTTTGGGAGGTTGAATCCCCATGGACGCTATTTGCTGTGTCATGGTTCAATGGGCTAGTTGACTGGTCTATGATGACGCCTATCTGTCTCCGTTGAATCGAGAGAGCAGACGTCGTGTGTATTTCTTTAATTTTGGTCTGTTATGGCTATAGGATCAAGGGAAGTAGGGGAAGCCCTATCTCCCATGTCCCTTCCATGGTCTAGTGGTATGCTGATGTCCTTGGATCTGTGAGCTTGAGAGTTTGAATCTTAATGGGTGCTACTTGGTATTTGCTGTGTCATGGTCCAATGGGCTAGTTGACTGGTTTATGATGACACCTATCTGTCTCCATTGAATGTAGAGAGCAGGCATCATGAGTATTTCTTTAATTTTGCCCTGTTGCATCTTTTATGGCTATAGGATCAAGGGAAGTAGGGGAAGCCATATCGTCCATGTTCCTTCCATGGTCTAGTAGTAAGCTGGTATCCTTGGATGTGTGTTTGTGAGTTCGAATCCCAGTGGACACTCCTTTATATTTGCTGTGTCATGGTCCAGTGGGCTAGTTGACTGATCTATTATGACACCTATCTGTCTCCTTTGAATGGAGAGAGCAGATGTCATGTGTATTTCTTTAATTTTGCTCTGTTGCGTCTGTTATGGCTATAAGATTAAGGGAAGTAGGGAAAGCTGTATTTCCCATGTCCCTTCCATGGTCTAGTGGTAAGCTGTTGGCCTTGGATGTGGCAGTTTTGGAGTTCGAGTCCCAATGGACGCTCCTTGGCATTTGTTGTGTCATGGTGCAATGGGATAGTTGACTGGTCTATTATGATGCCTATCTGTTTCCATTGAATGGAGAAAGCAGACGTCGTGTGTATTTCTTTAATTTTTCCCTGTTGCGTCTGTTATGGCTTTAGTATCAAGGGAAGTAGGGGAAGCTGTATTTCCCACGTCCCTTCCATGGTGTAGTGGTAAGCTGGTGGCTTTGGATGTGTGAGTTTGGGAGTTTGTATCCCAATGGACGCTACTAGATATTTGCTGTGTTATGGTTCAATGGGCTAGTTGACTGGTCTTTGATGACACCTATCTGTCTCCATTGAATGGAGCGAGCAGGCGTCGTGTGTATTTCTTTAATTTTGCCTTTTTGTGTCTGTTATGGCTTTGGTATCAAGGGTAGGAGGGTAAGGCTACATGCGCACGCTGCTTCTTTTTCGTGTTCACAAACTGCAGCCAAAACTGCAGCCAAAACTGCACCTTGTCAGAGAGAGCCTAGAAATGTCACAAAAAATGTAGGTGCTTTTTTGGTGCGTTTTTGGCTGCAGTTTTGTCAACAATTGTTTCATGTATTTTTTAGTTCAAACAAGCCCATAAAGCTTGTTGAATTGGAAAAAAAAAAATTAGAAATAAATAAATAATTAAAAAAAACGGCGTGCGGTCCCCCCCAATTTTAATGCCAGCCAGATAAAGCCATACGGCTGAAGGCTGGTATTCTCAGGATGGGGAGCCCCACATTATGGGGAGCCCCCCAGCCTAACAATATCAGTCAGCAGCCGCCCAGAATTGCCGCATACATTATATGCGACAGTTCTGGGGCTGTACCCGGCTCTTCCCGATTTACCCTGGTGCTTTGGCAAATCGGGGTAATAAGGAGTTATTGGCAGCCCATAGCTGCCAATAAGTCCTAGATTAATCATGTCAGGCGTCTATGAGACACCCTCCATGATTAATCTGTAAATTACAGTAAATAAACACACACACACCCGAAAAAATCCTTTATTAGAAATAAAAAACACAAACACATTCCCTCATTACCAATTTATTAACCCCGACAAAGCCCTCCATGTCCGGCGTAATCCAGCATGCTCCAGCGTCGCATCCAGCAGTGCTGCATGGAGGTGACCGGAGCAGCAGATACCGCCGCTCCTGTCACCTCCATGCAGCTAATGAAGACAGCCGCGCGATCAGCTGAGCTGTCACCGAGGTTACCCGCGGCCACCGCCGAATCCAGCGGTAGCCGCGAGTAACCTCTGACAGCTCAGCTGATCGCGCTACAGCGTGGAGCCGGCGGCAGGAGCGTGGAGCCGGCGGCAGGACCGTGGAGCCGACGGCAGGAGCCTGGAGCCGGCCGGCGGCAGGAGCCTGGAGCCGGCCGGCGGCAGGAGCGTGGAGCCGGCCGGCGGCAGGAGCGTGGAGCCGGCCGGCGGCAGGAGCGTGGAGCCGGCCGGCGGCAGGAGCGTGGAGCCCGGGACTTTCAGCGGCGGCGGCGGTGGCGGTGAGAGGGGTCCATCATCTCCCCTGTGCGGGGACTGCGGTACTTCGGGGAACACGGGGAGGACGGGACTATCAGTGGCGGCAGCAGCGAGAGGGGGATGGACGTTGGCAGCTGAAAACATTGATTTTTCCCTCTCGCTGCCGCCGCTGCTGATAGTCCCGTCCTCCACATCATCTCCCCTGTGCGTGCACGCTGGGGACAGTGGTACTTCGGGGAACACGTGGAGGACGGGACTATCAGCGGCGGCAGCGAGAGGGAAAAATCAATGTTTTCAGCTGCCAATGTCCATCCCCCTCTCGCTGCCGCTGCTGATAGTCCCGTCCTCCACATCTTCTCCCCTGGGGACAGCGGTTCTTCGGGGAACACGTGGAGGACGGGACGGGACCACTTGCCTGACCTCACTTCCTGACAAATTACCTGCGTTTTTGCTAGCAAAAACGCAGGTAAAAGGCAGGTAAAATGCACCACTTTTGATTAGCATGCATTTTTCCTGCGTTTTTGATGCCCTCATTGATTTCAATGGGTGACAAATGTTGACAAAAACGCAGGAAGAATGAACATGCTGCATTTTTTTTGTCACAAACTTTTGACAAAAAAAACGCTGACAAATAAACTGCAGTGTGCGCATGACAAATCTGACTTCTCATAGACTTTGCTGGGAAGTCAGATGTCAGAAAGTTCTGCTGACAAAACTGCAGCCAAAAAAGCAGCAAAAAAGCAGGAAAAAAAGCAGCGTGCGCATGTAGCCTAAGCTGTATTTCCCATGTCCTTCCATAGTCTAATGGTAAGCTTTTGGCCTTGGATGTGTGAGTTTGAATCCCAGTGGACGATTTTGGATATTTGCTGTGGCAAGGTCCAATGGGATAGTTAGCTGGTCTATTATGACACCTATCTGTCTCCATTGAATGGAGAGAGCAGACGTCGTGTGTATTTCTTTAATTTTCCCCTTTTGCGTCTGTTATGGCTTTAGTATCAAGGGAAGTAAGGGAAGCTGTATTTCCTATGTCCCTTCCATGGTGTATTGGTAAGCGGGTGCCTTTAGATGTGTGAGTTTTGGAGTTCAAATCCCAATGGACGCTCCTTGGCATTTGCTGTGTCATGGTGCAATGGGATAGATGACTGGTCTATTATGACGCCTATCTGTTTCCATTGAATGGAGAGAGCATACGTCGTGTGTATTTCTTTAATTTTGCCCTGTTGCATCTGTTATGGCTTTAGTATCAAGGGAAGTAGGGGAAGCTGCATTTCCCACGTTCCTTTCATGGTGTAGTGGTAAGCTAGTGGCTTTGGATGTGTGAGTTTGGGAATTCGTATCCCAATGGACGCTACTAGATATTTGCTGTGTTATGGTTCAATGGGCTAGTTGACTGGTCTTTGATGACACCTATCTGTCTCCATTGAATGGAGCGAGCAGGCGTCGTGTGTATTTCTTTAATTTTGCCTTTTTGCGTCTGTTATGGCTTTAGCATCAAGGGAAGTAGGGTAAGCTGTATTGCCAAGGTCCCTTCCATGGTCTAATGGTAAGCTGTTGGCCTTGGATGTGTGAGTTCGAATCCCAGTGGACGCCTTTGGATATTTGCTGTGGCAAGGTCCAATAGGATAGTTGACTGGTCTATTATGACACCTATCTGTCTCCATTGTATGGAGAGAGCAGACGTCGTGTGTATTTCTTTAATTTTCCCCTGTTGCGTCTGGTATGGCTTTAGTATCAAGGAAAGTAGGGGAAGCTGTATTTCCTATGCCCCTTCCATGGTGTATTGGTAAGCTGGTGCCTTTAGATGTGTGAGTTTGGGAGTTCAAATCCCAATGGAAGCTGCTGGATATTTGCTGTGTTATGGTTCAATGGGCTAGTTGACTGGTGTATGGAGAAATATCAACATGAGAAGAGGTCAATTTAAATTAGAGGACACTCCCAACATCAAATGTAGTTTGAATATGAAAAAATATATATCTCTTTCCTCAAAGCACATAAGAAATCCATGCTGGCAGCATAAACCACAGCTCATCTAAGGAGTTATCCTAGCTCCAATGTATCTGCCGTCAGAATCAATTCCGCATGGGTAAATTCAGTGAATCAAAAATATTCGCAAGGTTTCAATATTAACAATGAATTAAGTTAGAATACAAATTACCTGGGTGAAAAGTGTGCTCATGCTGCTGTCCTATTCAACAAACGTACGTTTCGTTAACCCGGCTTCTACAGGGGGGCGTGCCGGGCTAGAGGAAACGCTAAGATTAAATGCACACGCAGAGCCAATCGGGGGAGATGTTAGCGCTTACGTCAGTCGTCTCTCCTCCCTTATTGAATCAGACTTCCTGCAAGGCGGCTTTGGAACGTAACCTGCGTGTCACACACAGGAACTGTGCATCGACACAGGTAGGTCCCAAAATATGCGCCCTGCATTTTGTTCCGGGAGAGTTTTGGCCGCACAAGCGCATAACCCCGATGGCAAATCCTTGCGAGGCATATTAGAATAGATAATAACAATCGGTATTAGACTTTAATCATGTCATTTCCATGTATAATTACCGTCCATATATACCCATATCAATAACACCCAATGTCAAAAAGTAAAAAATAACAAAAATAACACAAAACCTTCCCTCATCTATGCTTAATCAATTGTAATTAACTCTCAAAAAAGAGGACAATTTATTACAAATATAGAACAACCCTATACTGCCTAACAATATTGGAGATATTACATATACACATATACATGTTATTTTAAAGAACACGCAATATATATATCAGTCCAAGGCTTGTGACTTGCTAGTAGATCCTGCTTTATCAAGAATACAAATGTTGCATGGTAAGAAGTTCACTGTTATGATCAGGAACCATGGAAGACCACCACAAATCATTGCTAAAAGGTGACAAGAGCCTTGGCAACTAATCTGGCCGCCATCCCCTTACTAACCATCAACACTAGAAGTAGCCGAGGGGTGAACTAACATCCTGTGCACCGCGAACCCAGCCGAAGAACTAACTATCCTTAAGGAAGGAAAGATGAATAACTCTCTGCCTCAGAAAATAGACAAGAATAGCAAGCCCCCCACATTCAAAGACTGCGGTGATATAGGAAAAACACAATACACAGATAGATGACAGGATTAGCAAAAGGTGAGGCCCCCACTGACTAACATAGGAAAGGACAGGAAAGGGACTGATGGTGGCCAGAGTAAAACCCTGCAAAATTCCAAATTCCTGATAGTACAAAAAAGCCCTCAGATCGCACGATCTGAACTCCGTCCTATGCCAGGTGCTCTTGTCATACCAATGAACAGAAAACAAGAATCATTACAAATTCAACAAGCCACAAACACATGGACCCAAAGAAGCTATACTCCAAACAGAACTGCAGGGAGTTCCCCAGCCAAGCAACTGAGGGGGAAAATCCCTGCATGCAAATAGACTGAAAACAACCACAGCAAATGACAAACCCAGATAAGCAGAAGAACCAAACAATAAATAAAGAGCAAGCACTAATCTGGGGTAAATGTGGAGTGGAGCAGAATGAAGCAGGCTGGTGATACAAAGAACAACTGACATCCGGCATAGCCTGCTATCAGACCAGGATTTAAATAAACAGAGAGTTAGCAAAGGAAATGCCCATTGCACAACACACCTGGTCCAAGTCCAAACCATTCCTGGCCACCAGAGGGAGTCTCCCAGCAGCCAAAACATAACTAACATTCACAACAGTACCCACCTTGAGGAGGGGTCACCGAACCCTCACCAACTGGTCACTCGGGATGAGCATGATGGAAAGCGTGAACCAACCTGTCCGCTTGAATTTCAGAAGCCACAACCCAAGAGTTATCCTCCTGCCCATAACCCTTCCATTTCACAAGGTACTGAAGCTGACGCCTACTGCGACGGGCATCCAGAATTTTTTCAACCTCATACTCCAAATTTCCTTGTACCAAAACAGGGTCAGGAGGCGCTGCTGCAGGAACTGTTGGCTCCACATGTTTCTTCAACAAGGACTTATGGAAGACATTGTGAATCTTAAATGATGCAGGCAGAGTCAAACCGAAAGATACAGGGTTGATAATCTCCGAAATCTTATAAGGTCCAATAAATCTGGGCTTAAATTTAGGAGATGGAACTCTCATAGGAATATTTTTAGAGGACAACCACACCATGTTCCCTACTTTAAACCGGGGACCAACAGTCCGACGCCAGTTGGCAAACTTTTGGGCAGTTTCTTGGGACTGAAACAATTTATCCACTACCTGCCCCCAAATCTGCTGCATTCTGTTGACCACCGAATAAACCCCTGGACAGTCAGACGCCTCAAGCTGCCCTGAGAGGAACCTAGGGTGATACCCAAAATTGCAGAAAAAGAGGGGCACTAATGTGGTAGAGCTAGCTCTTTTGTTAAGGGCAAATTCAGCCAAAGGCAAAAACGAAACCCAGTCATCCTGATCCGCAGAAACAAAACACCGTAAATAGGTCTCCAGGGTCTGGCTAGCCCTTTCAGTCTGACCGTTGGTCTGAGGATGAAACGCCGAGGAGAAAGACAGCTGTACACCCAATTTGGAGCAAAAAATCCTACAAAACCTGGATACAAACTGCACCCCTCTGTCAGAAACAATGTTTTCGGGAATACCATGCAAACGAACAACATGTTGGAAAAACAAAGGCACCAACTCTGATGAAGACGGCAACTTAGATAGGGGAACCAAGTGGACCATCTTGGAGAATCTGTCACAGATCACCCAAATCACAGTCATTTTCTGAGAGACGGGAAGCTCTGAAATAAAATCCATAGAGATGTGCGTTCAAGGTTTCTCAGGTACCGGCAAAGGCAACAATAGCCCACTAGAATGTGAACAACAGGGCTTGGACCTAGAGCAAACTCCACACGACTGCACAAAACGACGGACATCCCGGGACAGGGACGGCCACCAAAAAGAGCGTCTCACAAGATCCCGAGTACCAAAAATGCCAGAGTGACCCGCCAAAACAGAGTAATGAACCTCAGAGACAACTCGGTCTCTCCAGTGGTCCGGGATAAACAGTTTCCCTGTAGGACATCTCTCAGGTTTATCCCCCTGAAATTCCGCCAGTGCCAACCGCAGATCAGGCGAAATAGCCGAGAAAACTACACCATCATTCAGCATAGTAGACGGTTCGACAACCGCCAAAGAGTCAGCGCAGAAACTCCTGGAAAGGGCATCGGCCTTAACATTCTTGGTGCCCGGCAAAAAAGAGACCACAAAATTAAACCGGGTAAAAATCAAAGCCCACCTGGCCTGTCGAGGTATCAACCTCTTGGCCGATTCCAGATAGATGAAATTCTTGTGGTCAGTAAGCACCACAACTTGATGCCTAGCCCCCTCCAACCAATGCCTCCAATCTTCAAATGCCCACTTCATAGCCAATAATTCCCGGTTCCCCACATCATAATTCTGTTCAAAAGGAGAAAACTTCCAAGAGAAAAAGGCACAGGGCTTAAGTTTACCCGAAGTAGCGTCTCGTTGAGACAGAACAGCACCTGCTCCGATCTCTGAGGCATCGATCTCAACTTGAAATGGGCGAGACACATCAGGTTGCTGCAGGACTGGGGCAGAAGTGAATCGCCTTTTAAGCTCCTGGAAGGCCACAATTGCCTCTGGGGTCCAATGCTCAGCATCAGCTCCTTTCTTTGTCAAATCTGTCAGAGGTTTGACAATGGCAGAAAAATTGGCTATAAATTTACGGTAAAAATTAGCAAACCCCAAAAACCGCTGTAGGGATTTTAGAGAAGTCGGTTGCACCCAGTCATAAATAGCCTGTGTTATGATCCGGAACCATGGAAGACCACCATAAATCATTGGCAAAAGGTGACAAGAGCATTGGCAACTAATCTGGCCGCCATCCCCTTACTAACCATCACAACTAGAAGTAGCCGAGGGGTGAACTAACATCCTGTGCACCGCGAACCCAGCCGGAGAGCTAACTATCCTAAAGGTAGGAAAGATGAATAACTCTCTGCCTCAGAAAATAGACAAGAATAGCTAGCCCCCCACATTCAAAGACTGCGGTGATATAGGAAAAACACAATACACAGATAGATGACAGGATTAGCAAAAGGTGAGGCCCCCGCTGACTAAAGTAGGAAAGGACAGGAAAGGGACTGATGGTGGCCAGAGAAAAACCCTGCAAAATACCAACTTCCTGATAGTACAAAAAGGCCCTCAGATCGCACGATCTGAACTCCGTCCTATACCAGGTGCCCTTGTCATACCAATGAACAGAAAACAAGAATTAGAACAAAGTCCACAAGCCATAAACACATGGACCCAAAGGAGCTATACTCCACACAGAACTGCATGGAGTTCCTCAACAATCCACTGAGGGGGGAAAATCCCTGCAAGCAAATAAACTGAAACCAACCACAGCAAATGACAAACCCAGATAAACAAAAGAACCAGACAATAAATAAAGAGCAAGCACTTATCTGGGGAAGATGTGGTGTAGAGCAGGATTAAGCAGGCTGGAGATACAAAGACCAACTGACATCCGGCATAGCCTGCAATCAGACCAGGATTTAAATAAGCAGAGAGTTAGCAAAGGAAACACCCACTGCACAACACACCTGGTCCAAGTCCAAACCATTCCTGGCCACCAGAGGGAGCCTCCCAGCAGCCAAAACATAACTAACATTCACAACAAGCCTGAACCTTAACCGGGTCCATTTCGATAGCGGAGGGAGACAAGATGAAGCCCAAAAAAGAAATCCTTTGCACCCCAAAGAGGCACTTTGACCCCTTAACGTACAGTGCATGATCCTTAAGTATCTGAAAAACAGCCTGTACTTGCCCAACATGAGAGTCCCAATCATCAGAAAAAATCAAGATGTCATCCAAATACACAATCAAAAATTTACCAATAAGGTCCCGAAAAATATCATTCATGAAGGCCTGGAAGACGTAGGGTGCATTAGTGAGCCCAAAAGGCATCACTAGGTACTCAAAATGCCCCTCAGGAGTATTAAAAGCCATCTTCCATTCATCACCCTCCTTATTAACCATCAACACTAGAAGTAGCCGAGGGGTGAACTAACATCCTGTGCACCGCGAACCCAGCCGGAGAACTAACTATCCTAAAGGAAGGAAAGATGAATAACTCTCTGCCTCAGAAAATAGACAAGAATAGCAAGCCCCCCACATTCAAAGACTGCGGTGATATAGGAAAAACACAATACACAGGTAGATGACAGGATTAGCAAAAGGTGAGGCCCCCGCTGACTAAAATAAGAAAGGACAGGAAAGGGACTGATGGTGGCCAGAGAAAAACCCTGCAAAATACCAACTTCCTGATAGTACAAAAAGGCCCTCAGATCGCTCGATCTGAACTCCGTCCTATACCAGGTGCCCTTGTCATACCAACGAACAGAAAACAAGAATTATAACCAATTCAACAAGCCACTAACACATGGACCCAAAGGAGCTATATTCCAAACAGAACTGCAGGGAGTTTCTCAACAATCCACTGAGGGGGAAAATCCCTGGAAGGAAATAAACTGAAACCAACCACAACAAATGACAAACCCAGATAAGCAAAAGAACCAGACAATAAATAAAGAGCCAGCACTTATCTGGAGAAGATGTGGTGTAGAGCAGGATTAAGCAGGCTGGAGATACAAATAACAACTGACATCCGGCAACAGCCTGCAATCAGACCAGGACTTAAATAAGCAGAGAGTTAGCAAAGGAAACACCCACTGCACAACACACCTGGTCTCTGTCCAAACCATTCCTGGCCACCAGAGGGAGCCTCCCAGCAGCCAAAACATAACTAACATTCACAACACTTCAGGGAGTGGGGGTTGCAATTGTGAAACTCCTTGAAATGTTGTGGTATCGTCTTAAGTTGCGTAATATCCTCCACAGTTTTGGCCTTAATTATGTCCCTACAGTGTTCCCGTACTCTTATCTTAAGCTCCCGAGTTGTTAAACCCACGTACAGTTTTTTACATGGACAGACGCCTAAATAGATAGCTCTTTTGAGGAGCCTGTGAGTCATTTCCTAATTATAAATTTCCGGGACCCATCAAAGTTTTCAAAGCTTTTGGATTTGACCAAATTGGCGCAGGCCTTGCACAGGCCGCACGGGAAAAAGCCCTGATCGGATACCGGAACCATCCTTTTATCTCCCAACTGGGGGTCAAAATGGCATACATGGATAAATGGATACATGTACCAATGTATCCTTCAAATTCCTTGACCTCCTTGTCATAATAAGTGGTTTTGGGGCCAATACCCTTTCCAAAACTGGATCTGAACATAAAATTCCCCAATGTTTGGATATAATGTCTCTCATCTCGCCCCATCGATTATGATATGTGGTTATAAACCGCACCTGTTCAGCTTGTTCCTTCCTGTTGTCAATGTGATCCACAGTTTCATGATCATTGGGAAACAGTAACATACTCCTGGGGGCCTGCTTGGCTCGATGATATCCTTTTCTGATGACCTTCTTGCTATACCCCCTCTCCAAAAACGTTGTTCTAATTGGCCCGATTGTTCAAAAGTTTCCACATCAGAACAAATTCTCCTTGTTCTTAAAACTTGTCCCATTGGTATTCCTGAAATTACTGATTTGGGATGCGAGGAGGATGCATGAAGAAGGCTGGTTGTGGCAGTGCTTTTCCTAAAAATGGAAGTGGAGAGGAAGCCGTTATCTTGTGCTTTAATTAGGATATCCAAGAAATCCAATTCTCTGCCCTGCTTGAATGTAAGTCTTATATTTTGATCATTGTTGTTCAGACTATGCATTACCTCATTAAGATCATTGGGGGCACCATCCCAGATAAACAGGATGTCATCAATGTAGCACATCCAATTATGGATGCCACTACAACCTGTAATGGTCTCCCCCATGAAAATGTCCCGCTCCCATGCCACCAAAAGTAAGTTGGCATAAGAGGGGGCGCACGCCGCCTCCATCGCTGTACCTTGTACTTGCAGGAACATTTTCTGATCAAAGGTAAACACATTGTGTGTCAACACAAATTCAAGGAGCAGCAACAGCAGCTCAACCATATCCCCATCAATAGTACTATTTCGAAGAAAAAACAAAACTGCCCGAAGACCATCTGCATGCTTTATAGACGTGTACAAGGACTGATACATATATTGCGTGTTCTTTAAAATAACATGTATATGTGTATATGTAATATCTCCAATATTGCTAGGCAGTATAGGGTTGTTCTATATTAGTAATAAATTGTCCTCTTTTTTGAGAGTTAATTACAATTGATTAAGTATAGGTGAGGGAAGGTTTTGTGTTATTTTTGTTATGTTTTACTTTTTGACATTGGGTGTTATTGATATGGGTATATATGGACGGTAATTATACTTGGAAATGACATGATTAAAGTCTAATACCGATTGTTATTATCCATTCTAATATGCCTCGCAAGGATTTGCCATCAGGGTTATGCGCTTGTACGGCCAAAACTCTCCCGGAACCAAATGCAGGGCGCATATTTTGGGGCCTACCTGCGTCGCTGCACAGTTCCTGTGTGTGACACGCAGGTTGCGTTCCAAAGCCGCCTTGCAGGAAGTCTGATTCAATGAGGGAGGAGGGACGGCTGACGTAAGCGCTAACATCTCCCCCGATTGGCTCTGCGTGTGCATTTAATCTTAGCGTTTCCTCTAGCCCGGCACGACCCCCTGTAGAAGCCGGGTTAGCGAAACGTACGTCGGGGAATAGGACGGCAGCACGAGCACACTTTTCCACACAGGTAATTCGTATTCTAACTTATTCATGGTTAATATTGCAACCTTGCGAATATTGTTGATACACTGTATTCAACCATGCAGAATCGATTCTGACGGCAGATACATCGGAGCTGGAATAGCTCCTTAGATCAGCTGTTGTTTATGCCGCCAGCATGGATTTCTTACGTGCTGGGTGGTAGCACGTGTTTTACTTGTGGTACTAGCAGTGACGGGCTTATAGGTCCGTTTGGAATTGCGGTTACATACTGTAATAGCCTCTCTATGTAAGGGATATGTGCAATGTATATGCACTAAGACACTTTGTATTTATGGTATAGCTACTGGTTTAACTTTTTATGTCCGTAGTTTCAGGTGGATTTTAGCACCAGTCACTTTATATGTTCATTTATGGACAATGTCACGTGCAATATAAATAATGCTGCTTGCCCTTTTGTATTGGCATTGGGGAATAGGACGGCAGCACGAGCACACTTTTCCACCCAGGTAATTCGTATTCTAACTTAATTCATGGTTAATATTGGAACCTTGCGAATATTGTTGATAGACTGTATTTATCCATGCGGAATCGATTCTGACGGCAGGTACATCGGAGCTGGGATAGCTCCTTAGATCAGCTGTTGTTTATGCCACCAGCAGGGATTTCTTATGTGCTGGGTGGTAGCACGTGTTTTACTTGTGGTACTAGCAGTGACGGACGGGCTTATAGGTCCGTTTGGAATTGTGGTTACATACTGTAGTAGCCTCTCTATGTAAGGGATATGTGCAATGTATATGCACTAAGACACTTTGTATTTATGGTATGGCTACTGGTTTAACTTTTTTATGTCCGTAGCTTCAGGTGGACTTTAGCACCAGTCACTTCATATGTTCATTTATGGACAATGTCACGTGCAATATAAATAATGCTGCTTGCCCTTTTGTATTGGTATTTTTCCTGCATATATCTCATTTTATTGTGTGGTGCATTGGATATTGATTGTTTCTATTTGCTTAATAAAAATTATTTTTTTACTATGAACATGAGTTCTCCTTTCTTGAGGAAACAGATGTATATTTTCTCATATTTGAACTACATTTGGTGTATGATGATGCCTATCTGTTCCAATGAATGGAGAGAACAGGCATTGTGTGTATTTCTTTAATTTTGCCCTGTTGCGTCTGTTATGGCTATAGGATCAAGGGAAGTAGGGGAAGCTATATTTCCCATGTCCCTTCCATGGTCTAGTGGTAAGTTGGTGTCCTTGGATGTGTGAGTTTGGGAGTTTGAATCCCAATGGAAGCTCCTTGTTATTTTCTGTGTCATGATCCGACAGGCTAGTTGACTGGTCTATGGTGGCGCCTATCTGTCTCCATTGAATGGAGAGAGTAGGCGTCGTGTGTATTTCTTTAATTTTGCCCTGTTGCGTCTGTTATGGCTATAGGATCAAGGGAAGTAGGGGAAGCTGTATTTCCCATGTCCCTTCCATGGTCTACTGGTAAGCTGGAGGCATTGGGTGTGAGAGCTTGGGAGTTCGAATCCCAATGGATGCTCCTGGATATTTGCTGTGTCATGGTCCAATGGGCTAATTGACTGGTCTATGATGAGATCTTTCTGTTTCCATAGAATGGAGAGAGCAGGTGTTGTGTGTACTTCTTTAATTTTGCCCTGTTGTGTCTTTTATGGATATAGGATCAAGGGAAGTAGGGGAAGCTGTATTTCCCATGTCCCTTCCATGGTCTACTGGTAAGCTGGTGGCATTGGGTGTGAGAGCTTGGGAGTTTGAATCCCAATGGATGCTCCTGGATATTTGCTGTGTCGTGGTTCAATGGGCTAGTTGACTGATCTACTATGACGCCTTTATGTTTCCATCGAATGGAGAGAGCAGGCGTTGTGTGCATTTCTTTAATGTTGCCCATGTCCCTTCCATAGTGTAGTAGTAAGCTGGTGGCCTTGGATGTGTGAATTTGGGAGTTGAAATCCCAATGGACACTCCTGGATGTTTGCTGTGTCATGATCCAATGGGTTAGTTGACTGGTCTATGATGACGACTTTCTGTTTCTATTGAATGGAGAGAGTAGGCATTGTGTTTATTTCTTTAATTTTGCCCTGTTGCGTCTGGTATGGCTATAGGATCAAGGGAAGTAGGGGAAGCTTTATTTTCCATGTCTCTTCCATGGTCTAGTGGTAAGCTGTTGTCCCTGGATGTGTGAGTTTGGGAGTTCAAATCCTAATGGATGCTCCTGGATATTTGCTGTGTCATGGTCCAATGGGCTAGTTGACTGGTCTACGATGATGCCTTTCTGTTTTCATTGAATGGAGAGAGTAGGCGTTGAGTATATTTCTTTAATTTTGCCCTGTTTCGTCTGTTATAGCTATAGGATCAAGGGAAGTAGGGGAAGCTATGTTTCCAATGTCATTTCCATGGTGTAGTGGTAAGTTTGTGGCCTTGGAAGTGTGAGCTTGAGAATTCGAATCCCAATGGACGCTCCTGGATATTTGCAGTGTCATGGTCCAATGGGCTAGTTGAATAGTCAATGATGATGCCTTTCTGTTTCCATTGAAGGGACAGAGTAGGCTTTGTGTGTAATACTTTAATTATGCCCTGTTGCGTCTTTTATGGCTATAGGATCAAGGGAAGTAGGGGAAGCTGTTTTTAACATGTCTCTTCCATGGTCAAGTGGTAAGCTGGTGGCCTTAGATGTGTGGGTTTGGGAGTTCAAATTCCAATGGATGCTACTGAATATGTAGTCACCCGGTCCAGATTGTGTCTGTTTCTTTAAGTACATTTACTTATATGTAATATTATGTTATATGTTATAAGTAAAGCATTTTTAATTTGTTGTGTTCTAGCACCATCTACTGGTGAAAACTGTAAGAATCTGAAGTGTTCATTGGGTGTTATCCTATTGGCTAGTTCTTGGTCACATGGCTCAATAGGTGGGGCTATTCTCCAGCCTCTGTCTGGAAAGAACTGGAATGAGCTGGTTCTGGCTGAGTCTCCTCTAAGGGAAGACATTATGTGGAGAATCTCTTCACCACAAGACTCCTATTAGGCCTGAGGCCTAGAATTTCATCATTTCCTGATTTTTACAGCCAATATGCTGAAGGCTTCCTATCCTGACATTGTGCATCTCTTCAGACAGTAGGGCATACTGACTATATACCAGACCCTACTGCATGCAGATTGGGGAAGTTTGAGGGTCTGCCGCCCCACTGCAATATTAGTGGCTTGGAGGCCATTGTCCACGCACCAGCCGTCCGCTCCCCGCAGCGCGCTGGGCAACTGTCTTCATTTGCTTACAAGTACTGCACGTGTCTGAACTAGCAGTGAAATTAACCCCAGGACTCCAGGTCTGTACAATCTTATCATATCTACCCTCTAAACTCAAGAGACTCTGAACCTAAAGCATACCAGTATTAATTCTGAAACAAATCGTGCACTTAAAGCTCCAGTACCCTAATTGCACTTCAGCATTCAAAAGCTGTATTTGCCGTGGCCTACCCACGAGAGACTGTGAAACATATATTCAGTATTGATTTGCTTTGTTCCTGCTGTATTAAAGCAACTGTTATCCCCAAGACCGTGTCTGTGGACTGTCCATCAGCTGTGGATACTGTGTGGGGGTGGATAGCAGGGAACATCTGGGTCCTTACAAAGGTCGAATTTGGCGTCACGAACAGGATCATTCCTCTGTGCCTATCTTCTCTTACTGCACTAGAAGTCTCAGCATTGCTCATTAACCTCTATCTTGCCAGTGAATACTGCCAAAGACTATTTCCTGTTTCATGCTGGGGTTAACAGCACCTGCACCAGGTCTTCTACTCTGCTGCCTTTCAAAGTTACCCAAATAAGTGCAAATCCTCATTCACTGCAGTGCTATTTTCAAGAGGGGGAGCCTTCCATCTCAGAGACTATGTTGGTGCATAACAGTGCATCCCTTAAAGCTACAGTGTCATCATTATTCTTAAAGAGACAGTACTTGCATCATCACCAAAATGTCTGAACCTCTTCATAATGGCCAGGCCGAGTCTGTTAACTCTGTATCATCATCTTCATCAGCTAGTGCTCCAGTGGAACGGGCTAATGCCGCCAACCCAGTTCCAGCCCCTGTCATGGCTACCGGCATGCCATTATTCATTGGAACCTCTAGTCTCCCAAGCTACAGAGCAGATCCTCATACACTTGCTGGGTTCAAAGAAAAGATGATGCATACTCTTGAGCTTTTCTCACTTTCTCCCCATCAGCAGGTACAACTTTTCCTGGGACAGCTTGATGGACCAGCTGCTGAAGAAGTCCGTTCCTGGCCATCTACTGAGAAAACCAATGTAGAACAGATCCTTACCCGCCTGAGAAAAGAATTTGAACGCTAATCACCCACCGAGGTTCGTCTCAAATATTACAACAGACGTCAGGGACCAGGTGAGACTCTTAGGGACTACGCACTAGCCCTTCAGTCTGCATATAGGGCCTTACAGCAAATAGACACTATAGATCCTGCTGCAGAAAACATAATTACCGACAGATTCATAGAAGGTGTGGACTCCAGGCTAGTACAAAGTCAACTCCACATGCTAGCAGCACAAAATCCAAACATGACTTTCTTAGACTTTAAAGCTCTAGCCCTGCGAGTAGTGGGTACTGACTCACCTTGTACCAGCTATGCTCTTGCGCCTCGTTCCTCAGACCTTGCTGCTCGAACTTCTATTGTATCTCCTCTTTCACCTTTTTCCCTTATGCAGGCCACACAGTCTGTGCAAGCCCCTACTCTCATTCATGCACCTCCTACCACGGATACACTTGTCCAAGTCCTTGAACCCGTATGCCAAGCCTTAAAGGAGCTAAAAGGCCAACCCCCTGCATCATGTGAATCATCTGTAAATCGGACATTGTCCCAAGAGCCACATTCTAGTAGGTCAAGTCCTGATAGGCCCCCTCCTGGAAGGCCTCCATCTGAAGATTGTGTGTACTGTACTTATTTTGTGAGTGTCTTGGACACTACAGGTATCAATGTTATAAGTTAAACGGGACACCCCCGAGGCCAAGGCCATCCCTCGGGAGGTGAATACAAGGGCCCAAAGGGACAATCACAATAGATTTCCCGGTTCATCTCCAAATGCCTGTATATAACCATATGAATCGATGTTGTACCTCTAGAAGCTTTAGTGGACACTGGTGCACAAGTCACCACAATTGAGCGACGAGCCTTTGAAAAGAATTGGGACTTTGATCTCCTGAATCCAGTGGGTAAAGCAAAGTTAGACTTAATTGCAAGTAATGGTCAACCTATTTCCCAGCTAGGCTACTGGGAACCCACAATCCAAATTGGTGATCACAAGTTACCAGGTCAAGGTGTAATTGTTACTGAGGCTGAGGGAGATACAACAGCAGTAGTGTTAGGCATGAATGTCATTCGCCATGTGTTTACTGAATTGCTCGCTGCCTTGCATGCTTCTCTCCCTTCTGCTTCTAAAGCCCACTTTACACGTTGCAATTAGTTGTACAATCGCATTTGCGATGTGACACGCCCAGGTTGCATACGGGATCTATGAGATTTCACGTTGGTCGTTCATTTGCTGTCACACGAGCGTTAGTAGTCTATGTTAAATTGGTCAATTGTGTGTGCGATCCTTTAGATCATGTGTTCTGTGACGTATGCATTGGGCACCTTTTTTTTTTTTTTATTTATTGACTTGCCAAGCGTGTGTAATGTGTAGGGATGCGTTTTTACTATGTCATCTGCCATTCAGCTCTGCTACATGGCCGCTAACAGCAGACACAGACAGCCATGTAGCAGAGCTGAATGGCAGATGACAGCAGACACAGACAGAGCCGCACGGTCAGAATGAACTCGGGTGAACTTCACCCGACTTCATTGTGATGCTGCGGCTCTGTCTGTGTCGCGTCCTGATTAGCGGTCACCAGTGAAGACTCACCGGTGACCGCTAATCTCCTGAGTAACTGAAGTTACCAGCCCTCTCTCATATACTCACCAATCCCCGATCCCCGGCGCTGCACGGCTTTCTCACTGCTCCGGCGGCTTTTACTGTTTTGAAAAAGCCGGCCGCCCATTAAACAATTTCGTATTCCCTGCTTTCCCCGCCCACCAGCGCCTATGATTGGTTACAGTGAGACACGCCCCCACTCTGAGTGACAGGTGTCACACTGCACCCAATCACAGCAGCCGGTGGGCGTGTCTATACTGTGTAGTGAAATAAATAATTAAATAATTTAAAAAAACGGCGTGCGGTTCCCCCCATTTTTAAAACCAGCCAGATAAAGCCATACGGCTGAAGGCTGGTATTCTCAGGATGGGGAGCTCCACGTTATGGGGAGCCCCCCACCCTAACAATATCAGCCAACAGCCGCCCAGAATTGCCACATACATTAGATGCGACAGTTCTGGGACTGTACCCGGCTCTTCCCGATTTACCCTGGTGCGTTGGCAAATCGGGGTAATAAGGAGTTATTGGCAGCCCATAGCTGCCAATAAGTCCTAGATTAATCATGTCAGGCGTCTATGAGACACCTTCCATGATTAATCTGTAAGTTACAGTAAATAAACACACACCCGAAAAAATCCTTTATTAGAAATAAAAACACACACATATACCCTGGTTCACCACTTTAATCAGCCCCAAAAAGCCCTCCTTGTCCGGCGTAATCCAGGATGATCCAGCGTCGCTTCCACCGCAGCTGCATGGAGGTGACCGGAGCCGCAGCAGACACAGCCGCTCCGGTCACCTCCACACAGCAAATGAACACAGCCGCGCGATCAGCTGCTGTCACTGAGGTTACCCGCGGCCACCGCTGCATCCACCGGTGGCCGCGGGTAACCTCAGTGACAGCAGCTGATCGCACGGCTGTCTTCATTTGCTGCATGGAGGTGACCGGAGCGGCTGTGTCTGCTGCGGCTCCGGTCACCTCCATGCAGCTGCGGTGGAAGCGACGCTGGATCATCCTGGATTACGCCGGACAAGGAGGGCTTTTTGGGGCTGATTAAAGTGGTGAACCAGGGTATATGTGTGTGTTTTTATTTCTAATAAAGGATTTTTTCAGGTGTGTGTTTATTTACTGTAACTTACAGATTAATCATGGAAGGTGTCTCATAGACGCCTGACATGATTAATCTAGGACTTATTGGCAGCTATGGGCTGCCAATAACTCCTTATTACCCCGATTTGCCAACGCACCAGGGTAAATCGGGAAGAGCCGGGTACAGTCCCAGAACTGTCGCATCTAATGTATGTGGCAATTCTGGGCGGCTGTTGGCTGATATTGTTAGGGTGGGGGGCTCCCCATAACGTGGAGCTCCCCATCCTGAGAATACCAGCCTTCAGCCGTATGGCTTTATCTGGCTGGTTTTAAAAATGGGGAGAACCGCACGCCGTTTTTTTTAATTATTTAATTATTTATTTCACTACACAGTATAGACACGCCCACCGGCTGCTGTGATTGGGTGCAGTGTGACACCTGTCACTCAGAGTGGGGGCGTGTCTCACTGTAACCAATCATAGGCGCTGGTGGGCGGGGAAAGCAGGGAATACGAAATTGTTTAATGGGCGGCCGGCTTTTTCAAAACAGTAAAAGCCGCCGGAGCAGTGTGAATGCCGTGCAGCGCCAGGGATCGGGGATTGGTGAGTATATGAGAGAGGGGGATAGACTGACATGGACTGAGAGTGAGGGACAGAGATAGTGACGGACTGACAGAGATTAGTGCATGACAGACATTGTGAGGCGCTTCAGAACGCAGCTTTTCAGCTGCGCTCTGAAGCAGACCTTTTTTAAGCTGCGGTGCAGAGCGCACACCTGCGCACATAGCATCAGACAACAAAATCGTATGAGGGATGTCACACGTTACAATTGACTAGGTTCTTGCAACAAAACGCTCAATTCTAGAGAATGATACGATGTGTTTGCGATCAACGGTTTTGCGTTCAATCCTGATCGCATGTAGCTGTCACACGCAGATACGTCACAAACGATGCCGGATGTGCGTCACTTACAACTTGACCCCAACGACGGATTGTGAGATATATTGAAGCGTGTGTAGCGGGCTTTACTCTTACAGGCAAGCTGTTCAGCGGACTATCAAAGTGCTCTGCGCCCAACAGAAGTTTGCCAACAGTAAAGGTGAGATCTGCCGTGTTCGAATCACCGATGCACGACCAGTTACCCTCTCAGCCAACAGCGAGACTCTAGTCTGGTGTCGAGCTCGACAGGGAATTGACAATGAGGACTATGTAGCTCTTCTTGACTCCATCCAGATGGAAGGACAGCCCCTGGTAAAAGCTGCCAGAAGTATTGTCACCGTCTCAAACGGTAGAGTACCAGTACGGCTAGTCAATCTAAGTGATATTCCCATCGAACTATACAAGTTTAATTCAGTTACTCAACTGTATGGTCTTGACCCAGAAGACATCATAGATGAAGAGACACTTGCTCATCAAAAGTCATTAAAAGCCACTCCCAAAGGCTCTAATACACCCACTACCTTCTGGTGGAATGAACTTAATGTTGGAGATGCTAACACTCCTATCGAATACATCAATGGTGTAACTAAACTTGCTAAGCGACACAGCCAAGCTTTCAGCAAACACCACCTTGACTTCGGCAAGACTACTCTGATCCAGCACAAGAACAAGACAGGTGATCATCCTCCTATCAAAGAAAGACACCGTCCAGTACCTCCTGCTAACTATCAACAAGTAAAGAAGCTGTTAAAAGAGATGAAAGATTCTGAAGTCATCCGAGAAAGTCAAAGCCCATGGGCTGCACCCATCGTCCTGGTGAAGAAAAGGATGGTAACATCAGATTTTGTGTCAACTACCGAAAGTTGAATAATGTTACACACAAAGATGCCTATCCTCTTCCACGGATTGAAGAATCCATCACCACTCTTGGCTCAGCTGCATACTTCTCCACTCTTGATTTAACCAGCGGTTACTGGCAAGTACCCATGGCTCCTGAGGATAGAGAGAAGACAGCTTTCACCACCCCAATGGGACTCTTTGAGTTTAACGGTATGCCGTTTGGGTTATGCAACGCCCCTGCTACATTTCAGCGACTCATGGAAAGATGTCTTGGTCACCTCAACTTCCAGAGCGTTCTGTTATATCTTGATGATGTTGTCGTATACTCTCGCACTTATGAAGACCACCTATGCCACCTTGCAGAAGTATTCCAGGTACTTATTGAACATGGCCGGAAACTAAAACCGTCAAAGTGTCATCTGCTCAAGCCGAAAGTCAACTACCTGGGTCATGTTGTAAGTGCCGAAGGTATCCAGCCTGACCCTGAAAAGATCTCAGCTGTGAACAACTGGAACACCCCAAGAACCGTCAAAGAAATCAGAAGTTTCCTAGGTTTTGTGGGCTACTACCGCCGCTTCATACCTCATTTTGCGCAAATAGCAGAACCCATTACAGAGCTCCTACGAGGTTGCCCTAGAGAAAACTACGACAGAAGACTTCCAATTAATTGGTCTGAGCGACAAAAAACTGCCTTTCAGATGTTGAAAAGTCTATTGACTTCACCTCCAATTCTGGCGTACCCTGACTACCATCATCCTTTCCGTGTCTACACGGATGCCAGCCACCAAGGCCTCGGAGCGGTACTATCACAAATCCAGGGAGACAAAGAGAGAGTCATTGCATATGCCAGCCGAAGCTTGAGAGGTGCAGAGAAAAACGATAGCAATTACAGTTCGTTCAAGTTAGAGCTGCTAGCTCTTGTGTGGGCAGTCACAGAGAAGTTCAAAGATTATCTCGCTGCTACACCTTTCACAGTTTACACGGACAATAATCCTCTCGCTCATCTCAATACTGCACGGCTAGGTGCTCTTGAACAGAGATGGGCTTCAAGATTAGCGAATTTCTGCTTTGATATTAAGTATCGCAGTGGCAAGATAAACATCAATGCTGATATGTTATCCCGCTTGCCCGAAGGAGAAGAGCCTCCTGAGGAAGATCTGTGGGAAGATGTTGAGATGCCTCCCTTCTATCAAAGGTTTGCTACACAAAATGCTGTTGCTGCTACACAAACTGATGATGTTTCTCCACAGAAACCTGACCTATTCCAAGATCCATCGAGATGGAAAACTCTTCAAAATGAGTCTCGTGTCCTAGGTGAGATCTATGATTACCTGACTACTGGGAGAATACCTTTCAGACGACGCAGAAGATGTCCTGATGTTGAGCTTAATCGTCTCTGGAGACAGCGCAAAAGACTCTTCATTCAAAAGGGCTTGATCCTGCGCAATACCTTAGACCCGGTTTCATGTGAAAGGCTACATCAGATTCTAATCCCACGGCGAGATGCCAGAATTGTTCTTGATGCCTGTCTGGGCACTTTGGCGTGCACAAAACTGAAGCCACCATACGCCAACGCTTCTATTGGATTGGGATGCGGTCAGACATAGAAAATTGGTGTAGTGAATGTCCAGCTTGCAACCTCACCAAAGTCAGTAAGAAAGATGCCAGAGCTCCTCTTCATCCAATCCATTCTCAGAAACCAAACGAGCTAGTCGCTCTTGATCATGTGAAGCTAGCACCAACTCGTTCAGGCTACACGTATGCCTTAACCATGGTGGATCACTATAGTAAGTGGGTTGCTGTTGTGCCAGTAAAAGACCTTACAGCTCGGACTACAGCTATCACCTTCTACCGTGAATATGTGAGACATTACGGTTCCCCTGAAGCAGTCCTCACAGATCGTGGATCTGCCATTGAGTCACAATTATTTCAAAAACTCTGCCAATTCCATGAGTGCAAAAAGCTGAGAACAACCGCCTATCATCCCCAAGGGAATGGCCTCTGTGAGAAAGTCAACCAGACCTTCATCAATATGCTGCGAACAGCATTGTTACCAAACAAGCTGAATGGCCTCAATTGCTTGATGAGTTAGTGGAAATCTACAACAATACTGTCCACTGTTCTACAGGCTACTCGCCATATTATCTGATGTTTGGAAGACAAGGTCAGCTCCCAAAAGATCGTTCTCTTGGAATCCAAGTCCCTGACGTGATCAATCCCCTGCCAAAAACTGTTTGGGTCGGGGGGCGTGGCTATGTAGCCAAGCAGAACGGTCGCAGGCTAGAGGGGCTCCCGTGATCTGGACTTAAAATCCTGCAATATACCTGGCAATCAGTCCCCAATCGACAGCCAGCTCTTCCTCCTGCAAGGAGAACCTCACCTACAGCCCAGCAACTCCACTGGAACTTTCCCCAGGCTTCTGGCAGTGGTGGTGAAGATCTGTGAGTCTGGAGAGGGAGACACAGTGGCCATTTTGCCTGCATGCTGCCAGTTCTGCAGAGTGTGTGCAGCGTCCTGCAGATCTGACAATTGGAGACCTACTCCCCGCAGAGATAAAAAGGATCAGACTGGAGCAATCAGCTGTACTCAGGAGAGCAGTGGGTGGCCTTGAAACCGGAGACACAGTGAGTGCTGGAGGATATTTACATTACATGCCGCAGGCTGGCAGTCAGCATGAGGCAGCTTTACACAGCCTAGCAGCGGTGAAGGGAGTTTAACCCCATATGTGCTGGAGGATCTGTGGTGTGTGCCCTAAAAAAAGGGACCCACGGTTCTTCCCCAGACACACAGTACACCTCTAAGAATTCCTCTCCCCCCTCCCATCCCCCACAGTATAACCCAGCCACAAACTGCTAGCCACATATAATACAGGGGCTTGGATTGGGGACCCTCATCGCTGATACCTAACTCCATAGTTGTCATCCAGCTACTGGGAGGTGGGCAGGAGGCCACAAACACCCTCTCCCTGATTACATATATACCTGGTGAGGCATCATGAGCCCCCCCAAGAACTCAGGAGCCGCTGACAAGCTCAAGGAATTTGCTAGAGGGAACCCCTCGGACACTCCCAGAGCTATGAGGGCTACTTCTCACAAGGGTTCAGAGAACCATGGGGATCAGAAACCAACAGCAGAGGAAAAAAGAGGCCAAGATGATCTGACCCTAAGACATGTATATGAACAATTGTTACAGGCGATATCCACGTGTAAAACCTCTCTTTCGGGGAAGATTGAGGAGGTACGCACGGAGATGGGCCTCTTACGTCAGGATCTGCAGACCCTGAAAACACGTACTACTGAAGTCGAGACAAGGGTATCTGAGCTAGAGGATAAAATTACACCACTGGCCACTAAACTGACAAAGGTGGCTGGGTCCATGAATTCGTGGCGCCAGAAAGCAGATGACTTGGAAAATCGTATGCGCCACAATAACATCAGAATAATTGGGCTGCCTGAGAAATCTGAGGGTCAACAACCGGAACACTTCCTGGAGGAGTGGTTCAAATCTACTCTTGGGGACGAGTTTTCATCCACCTTCGCGGTTGAGAGAGCACATAGGGTCCCGACCAGGCCCTTACCTCCGGGTGCGCCACCGCGGCCATTCTTAGCACGACTTCTCAATTGTAAGGACAGGGATACAACTCTCCGTTTGGCTAGACTGAAGGGCCCACTCAAATACAACAACACCACTCTTTCAATCTTCCCGGACTTCTCTGTGGACCTCCAGAAACAAAGAGCTCATTTCCTGGAGGTGAAAAAGAACTCAGGGGCAGAGACATTGCATATTCCATGCTATACCCTGCACGGCTCCGCATAGTACATGAAGGATCCTCATTATTTTTCTCCACTCCCTCGGAAGCAGAGGACTGGCTCCGGCTCCACCCGGGGTCGGCGAACAAAGGGCATTGAGATTGTGCTCAAATGGCGGAGGTTTTTTCCTTTGGGGCTCCCTCCTTACTGTGACTCTCTCTCTACTGTCGTTTCTCTTAAGCTGTTCTGGACTTTTTTGTGTCTCGGGGCTGGAGAAATGCATTGGGGTCTGGATGCTGGCAGAATGGGAGCCCTGAATCTTGCGCTCCCACACCACCTATACTAGGACACTGTGTTCAGTGACGGCATCCCCATTGGTAATTGGGATGCTTAATAGGACTCCGAGAAGAGGTTCCGGAGCTTGTTGCTGTTTTTATTGGTTAACAGTTATATGGTTATTAACCCTGCTTTTTTACAGGGATATCCATAATGCTGCTGGTGTGCTAAATATATTTTTTTTTGTAGGATAAGATGTGGCCGAGAGAAATCTGAAAAAGAGGCTGAATGCTGGGGGAGGAGTCCTTTCTGCGGCATACAAGATCTACATACTTGTATCTGTGATCCTGGTCATATAGAGGCAAGACGTATAACATGGGGCCAGAATTAGTTTTTACAACATGGAACGTCCGTGGCCTTGGGTCACCCAAAAAGTGGGTTAAGATCTTTTCCCAAATCAGGCGTTGTGGGGCTCAGCTGGTGACGTTGGTCGAAACCCACCTCACAAGGGACACGGCTAAGGTGGTGAAGAAACCATGGGTACAATGGGTGGCACATACATTTCACACCAGCTATTCTAGGGGAGTTTCCCTTTTGGTACATAGATCTGTTTGGTTGGACGCCAAGGTGATTAGAAGAGACCCAGAAGGGAGGTTCGTATTTGTATTTGCATCTATAGATTCCAGGGACTATGTTCTATTATGTATTTATAATCCCCCTCCTGCCCGTACTTCAGTTCTCAAACAAGCGCTAAGCTTCGCCCTTAATTATCCGGATGCGTATATCCTATGTATGGGGGACTTTACCTTAGTGGTCGACGAGGACTTGGATAGGTTTAGGCTAGATGGGGTAGCGCGGCCTGCGACCTCGACTTTGACTGACCTAAGACAGTGCATAGAGGGAGGAGGGTGGGTGGACCTCTGGAGGCTGCTACATCCTAATACACGGGAGTTCACCTGCCATTCTTCCACGAGACGCACGTTGTCCCGTCTGGACTATATTTTTGGGTCGAGCAACGTAGCAACCTGGGTGGATAATGTGGTCCATGGGGTAAGGGGTATTTCAGACCATTGTCCGGTGACCCTGACTTTTAAATTTGACCAGACTATTAATAGACCTTCCTGGCGGCTAAATCCCTTTTGGCTCAAATGAATTGATCAAAGTGACAGAACCCCGCTTCAACTAGAGGAATTCTTGGCAGCCCACCCTAAACCCCGAAATAACTTGGTGTGGGATACCCTCAAAGCTTATCTTCGTGGGTGTCTGTCCTCGACTATTACATATATAAAACGGTTGACTAAACAAGAAGACGAAGAAATTGAGGGGCGCCTTAGGACCCTAGAGGCAAGGTATATATCAAACCCGACAGAGGGGAATAGGACGGAATGGTTACATTCATATAGATCGTATGTGCAACACTCAGAGACCAAGTCTAAGCGTAAACTGTTTTTTACTCGGCAGTCATATTTTGAGTTGGGGAACCAGTCAAGTAAATTGTTGGCATATATGGTTAGACAGCAAAACGCTTCTAATACAGTACTGGGTATACGAGTAAGCTGATGGTACAATTGTCACATCCCCAGCAGACATTTTACAAAGTTTCTGCACCTTTTATAAAACACTTTATAGCTCCAGAAGCGTTCGTGGAACCCAGGACTGCTTAGACTATCTTGCAGATTTAGAGTTCCCCACTTTGAGTCAGGCACAGTGCGAGCTCCTAGATGCAGATATTACAATAGAAGAGATAACTACGGCCATATCTGAGATGGCAAGGGGGAAGGCCCCAGGCCCGGATGGCTTTCCTATAGAATTCTATGTCAAGTATTCTGAGACCATGGCCCCGGTTCTTCTGGAAGTTTTCTCGCATTTCTCTGATGGTGGCTTGTTGCCAGCTTCCTTCTATGAGGCACATATTATTGTTTTGAAGAAAGAGGGAAAGGACCCTTTGGAGTGTGGATCCTGTCGACCTATATCATTAGTTAATGTTGATTATAAGATCTTCACCAAAATATTGGCATCCCGGCTCATCTCTGTCATACTGGACACAGTACATCCGGATCAGACCGGCTTTATGCCAGGGAAAAATACCTCTATAAATATTAGATGGGTCCAGTCTATAGTGCAGTACAGTACATTGGTTCCAGATAACGAGTGGGCCTTGGCTTCGCTGGATGCGGCCAAGGCATTTGACTCGGTGGAATGGCCTTTTTTATCAGCTTGTCTCCAGAGGTTTGCTGTGGCCCAAAGTTCAGTAACTGGATTCACATGTTATATAGATCCCCTACAGCTAGACTCATAGTCAATAATATTAGGAAGAAGAAATGGAGCTTACAAGGCTATTAATGTAAAAATATCCAAGTTTTTATTATACAAAATTCATATTATATTAAAATAGTTTCGATCAGTGTAGAAAAAGTACATATACGGTGCTACATAGAGAAAAAGGTGAATTACCACACATAAGTGGGAGAGCAAAGGTGATAACACCCCAAATAGACATAAGGGGGCAAAGGGTCATACATAAATATAGATGGCTGGCTAGTGACTATGGCGCCTCTGTCTTAGTAACAACCATAATTCTATATAGCCCAATCAGCATAGATCCATAAGGCAGGACAGAGATTTGCCAAATATCAGGCTAATCATGAAAAAAGTCACAGAATGACTAACAAATATGGCGCCCTCACCCTGGCTGGACACATGAGGTAGTGTAGCCAAATCGGCATAAGTCCGTTTTATGCCGGATAGGGATCGCCAGTACAAAGCCAGTCACATAGAGAAGACCCTAAGAACCCATAACTTACACATGGTTAAGAAGAGGGGCGAACACCAGAGCGTCCCAGGACAGTGCCACGAGCCTTCCTACGCGCGTTTCGCACGGTTTACATCTGCTGGCTTCATCAGGGAAGGTATACGGCAATTGCCGCTCAAGGACCTTATAACGGAAGTCGCTAGACTTCATTGGGCAGCCCATGACCTGGAAAATGTGTCCCAGCCAATCGGATCCCCGCCGCCGCGCACGCGCATCGCGCGCCCAACATCACACGCCCCTCAGCCGTCCAATGGGAGAGGGAGCCCGGAGCAAAAGGACACATGCTCCAAGGCCACCCCCATCCACAAAGGACCGCCAAGGGGCGGGCAAGGAAGGCGAGCGGCGCGCGCGGGGCCACGGAGATCAGAGGGCGGGACACAGCTTCCAGCTAGAGTCCGTCAATCAGCCATCAGGTTGCCATGGCGGCGCGCACGCCAAAGCACGGCGAGAGTCCGCACCACGTCCCCGGCAATCCAGTGAGGGGGGACGCGGCGGACCCCCGGGCCCAGGGGTCCGCCGCATCCGCCCCCACCAAAAGGGACGCCGGGCAGGCAGCGGGGACAACAAGCCGCGCGATGGGAGCGCGCACAGCAACCAGAGGGCGGGACAGGCTAATAGCTGGAAATAAGAAATGTGAACAATACATAAGTATCCTTGCCATCCTATAGATAAGACCACAGGAATGCGATAACAATGGCATCAAACATATTACATAAAACCAGAGGGCAGGAGAATTATTATGAAGAGATCTTCTTAAAGTAGCAGTACGTCCATATCATAACGGAACCATGTGCAAACAATTTCTCCAAAAAATCGATGTCTGGTCCAAGTCCAACATGTCAACCACAATGGATAATAGCTAGACAAGGTCCTATGAAGGCAAAAGAATTAAATTAAGAACACTGAAAATTAAGAATAGGGCCAAAAAAAGTACAAAATAATTAAAAAATCCTAAATTAAAAAATCCTAAATTAAGAAAGAATGGTGCCGTACATGAAAAAAGCCACTCATAGAAACGGAGCGAAATTTAGAGCCTCATTAAGGCCCTTTGGTGTAACCGTGTCCAAAATGGTAATCCATTTCAGTTCACGTTGGGCCAAAAGTCTTTTGACATTTCCCCCCCTAATCCCACAATGAATCACGTCAAGGGATACGACCGAGGTTCTTAATAGACTTGATGGGGTTCATGTGGACCCAGGGACCCTCTTGGTGGTGGCTGATATAGAATCTTTATATACGTGTATCAGCCATGATGATGGCCTGAGAGCAGCTCGTTTTTTCTTAGGTATGAGTAATTGGGATGGACGTATTTGTGAGCTGGTCCTGGAACTTCTTGACTATGTACTCACCCACAATTTCTTCGTCTTTAAAGATAGATTCTATCTGCAGAGGCGGGGGACCGCTATGGGCGCGGCCTGTGCACCTTCGTACGCAAACCTCTTCCTCGGTTTTTGGGAGAGGGGTTTGTTTGTTGACGGAGGTGCATGGGCCGCCCCCATGGTGTCAATGTGGGTGAGATACATTGATGACCTATTGATCATCTGGCAGGGTACCATTTCTCAACTCAGACTTTTTATGGACCAGCTCAATACAAATGATTATAACATCAAATTGACATATAGTTTTAGCGACAGTGGAGTTGAGTTTTTAGATATTAAAATCACTGCAGATGAGTTTGGGGCTTTGCAGACGGATGTGTACAGAAAACCGACGTCTGTAAACTCCCTACTCCATGCTACTTCTGCCCATACCAACTCCACTGTACGCGCCATCCCAATTGGCCAGTATCTCAGGATGAGACGACTCTGCTCTCAGGACAACGTTTTTAAACAACAGGCAGATGATTTGAGGATGAGGTTCAAAAACAGAGGGTATGGGAACCGCACTCTGAAACAAGCTTATCAGAGAGCAAGATCGGTGTCTAGGGATGAGCTGCTTCACGGGAGGAGAGGTGAAACTAGGCCTGTGGAAAATATAAGGTTCATCTCAACATTTAATGTTAAATGGCAGGAGATGAGACAAATTTTGACTAAATTTTGGCCGATCCTTCAATCTGATCCCACTTTGAAGTCACGTCTGCCCCCTGTACCTTTGATGACTGCCAGGCGATGTAAAAACCTTAAGGACTACTTGGTCAAAAGTCATTACATACCACCAGTGACCAGTATTTCTTTTGGTTCGTCTGGACCTATTAAAGGTTGCTTCCCTTGTGGTCGCTGCGTTTCCTGCCCGAATGTCTCCCGCTGCTCTTCTTTCCATACTAGTGATGGGAGAAGATATTTTCCTATAAGAGAACATATCTCCTGTACTACCATCAACGTCATCTATTATGCAACATGTGATTGTAATATGATCTATATAGGTATGACGTCAAGGGAATTAAGAGTAAGAGTAAGGGAGCATGTGAGGGACATTCGGGCGGCAACCACAGCGACCAACGTGGCAGAATTAAAAACTATACCGCGCCACTTTAAAATGGTCCATGGATGCAACCCTAGATCCTTTATGGTCAGGGGTATTGACGCGATTCATTGTGGGATTAGGGGGGGAAATGTCAAAAGACTTTTGGCCCAACGTGAACTGAAATGGATTACCATTTTGGACACGGTTACACCAAAGGGCCTTAATGAGGCTCTAAATTTCGCTCCGTTTCTATGAGTGGCTTTTTTCATGTACGGCACCATTCTTTCTTAATTTAGGATTTTTTAATTTAGGATTTTTTAATTATTTTGTACTTTTTTTGGCCCTATTCTTAATTTTCAGTGTTCTTAATTTAATTCTTTTGCCTTCATAGGACCTTGTCTAGCTATTATCCATTGTGGTTGACATGTTGGACTTGGACCAGACATCGATTTTTTGGAGAAATTGTTTGCACATGGTTCCGTTATGATATGGACGTACTGCTACTTTAAGAAGATCTCTTCATAATAATTCTCCTGCCCTCTGGTTTTATGTAATATGTTTGATGCCATTGTTATCGCATTCCTGTGGTCTTATCTATAGGATGGCAAGGATACTTATGTATTGTTCACATTTCTTATTTCCAGCTATTAGCCTGTCCCGCCCTCTGGTTGCTGTGCGCGCTCCCATCGCGCGGCTTGTTGTCCCCGCTGCCTGCCCGGCGTCCCTTTTGGTGGGGGCGGATGCGGCGGACCCCTGGGCCCGGGGGTCCGCCGCGTCCCCCCTCACTGGATTGCCGGGGACGTGGTGCGGACTCTCGCCGTGCTTTGGCGTGCGCGCCGCCATGGCAACCTGATGGCTGATTGACGGACTCTAGCTGGGAGCTGTGTCCCGCCCTCTGATCTCCGTGGCCCGCGCGCGCCGCTCGCCTTCCTTGCCCGCCCCTTGGCGGTCCTTTGTGGATGGGGGTGGCCTTGGAGCATGTGTCCTTTTGCTCCGGGCTCCCTCTCCCATTGGACGGCTGAGGGGCGTGTGATGTTGGGCGCGCGGTGCGCGGCGGCGGGGATCCGATTGGCTGGGACACATTTTCCAGGTCATGGGCTGCCCAATGAAGTCTAGCGACTTCCGTTATAAGGTCCTTGAGCGGCAATTGCCGTATACCTTCCCTGATGAAGCCAGCAGATGTAAACCGTGCGAAACGCGCGTAGGAAGGCTCGTGGCACTGTCCTGGGACGCTCTGGTGTTCGCCCCTCTTCTTAACCATGTGTAAGTTATGGGTTCTTAGGGTCTTCTCTATGTGACTGGCTTTGTACTGGCGATCCCTATCCGGCATAAAACGGACTTATGCCGATTTGGCTACACTACCTCATGTGTCCAGCCAGGGTGAGGGCGCCATATTTGTTAGTCATTCTGTGACTTTTTTCATGATTAGCCTGATATTTGGCAAATCTCTGTCCTGCCTTATGGATCTATGCTGATTGGGCTATATAGAATTATGGTTGTTACTAAGACAGAGGCGCCATAGTCACTAGCCAGCCATCTATATTTATGTATGACCCTTTGCCCCTTTATGTCTATTTGGGGTGTTATCACCTTTGGTCTCCCACTTATGTGTGGTAATTCACCTTTTTCTCTATGTAGCACCGTATATGTACTTTTTCTACACTGATCGAAACTATTTTAATATAATATGAATTTTGTATAATAAAAACTTGGATATTTTTACATTAATAGCCTTGTAAGCTCCATTTCTTCTTCCTAATATTATGTGCCATATGGAGTGGCTTTGATTTTTGATGCGAGATGTGCTTTGGTTCAATGTTCTTGTGTCTCATAGTCAATAATGTATCATCTGCACCGTTTTCTTTGGGATGAGGTACACGTCAAGGGTGCCCTTTGTCTCCTGCTCTATTTGCCTTAGTTATCGAGGGCTTGGCAATTCGGATCCTTACTCATCCATCTATCACGGGAATTACCATAGCAGATCGCACAGACACTATTGGCCTATACGCAGATGATATGGTTGTCTTCATGGATAGGGCACGTGCCACTTTGCCAGTCGTCATTGAAGCTATAAATAGATTTGGAGAATTCTCCAGCCTTTATATTAACTGGGACAAGTCAGCCCTAATGCCATTAACACATGGGTCAGAGGTCCCGATGGATGATATGTCACCCTTGCCTGTTGTATCTAGCTTCAAATATTTAGGTATACATATTCAGAAAGACCACACAATGGATCTTAAGATGAATATATTACCACTTTTAGATCATGTCAAACTTAAAGAAGTTGTCCAGTTACCAAAACTGATTTTTTTTTTCTGATAAATCTTGCTAATATGTGCCCCTCAACACATCTACTATGTTTTTTCAGCAAAATTACCTTTTATTGTGCACTAGCAGCACACGGTCATTGCTGGCTCCAGCTCTGATGGGGTTAATCTCTCCTCTGACTTCCTGTGTTCAGTTCCTACAAGTCCCAGAATTCTTTGTGGCTCTAGGGCGGTGTCTGGCTTATCTAACACACCCATTGTGTCTAATACACCCACTCTGCTCTCCGACCAAACCCTCCTCCCTGCCTCTTCCCAGTGGATGCACTGAGATCAATCATACAGAGACAGCAGCAGCTCTACACAGCCAGGGGAAGAAAGTGTGTGTGCGCGTATATACAGTGTATGTGTATGTGTGCGCGTATATACAGTGTGTGTATATACAGTGTGTGTGTATATACAGTGTGTGTGCGTATATACAGTGTGTGTGTGTATATATACAGTGTGTGTGTATACAGTGTGTGTGTGAGTGTGTATGTGTATATATACAGTGTGTGTGTGAGTGTGTATGTGTGTGTGTATGTGTGTGTGTATGTCATACTCACCTGTCTGCAGGGTCCGGGTGCCATGCCTGCTTCCAGCCCCTGTCTCGGTAGCGCCGCTTCGGCTGTGTGCAGTCTCCCCGGGGAACGTACGAAGCTTGCAGGACCTGGCGGTGGATCACCTGATGCAGTCACCTGACGCATCAGCTGATCGATTCTCGTGGTCTCGCCGGCTTTTTCGCGCCCGGCCGGCTATCAGCTGATCCTGCCGTCAGGGGACTTCATCAGCTGATTACCGGCAGCTCCTGCAGTGATGGGCCAGGATCAGACTCCGCTGCAGGAGCTGCCGGTAATCAGCACAGACGTGAGTATTTATTTATTTATTTATTTTGCACTGATGCTTTAGCTGATTGTATAATCGGCTTTTATACAATCAGCTGATGTGTGATGTGATTCACGTAGTTTAACCTGACACATCATCTGATCGTTTTCCTTCCAGCAAACCGATCAGATGATATTGGATCCGGATTGGACGGCGCGGGACCCTAACCCAGGATTACTGCGGAGGGGGGTTTATTTCAATAAAGATGGAGTCACTAATTGTGTTGTGTTTTATTTCTAATAAAAATATTTTTCTGTGTGTTGTGTTTTTTTTTTTATCATTACTAGAAATTCATGGTGGCCATGTCTAATATTGGCGTGACACCATGAATTTCGGGCTTAGGGCTAGCTGATAATATACAGCTAGCTCTAACCCCATTATTACCCAGCTAGCCCCCCGGCATCAGGGCAGCTGGAAGAGTTGGATACAGCGCCAGAAGATGGCACTTCTATGAAAGCGCCATTTTCTGGGGTGGCTGCGGACTGCAATTCGCAGTGGGGGTGCCCAGAAAGCTTGGGCACCCTTCACTGTGGATTCCAATCCCCAGCTGCCTAGTTGTACCCGGCTGGACACTAAAATTAGGCGAAGCTTACGTCATTTTTTTTTTAAAATTATTTCATGAAATTCATGAAATAATTTAAAAAAAAAAGGGCTTCTCTATATTTTTGGTTCCCAGCCGGGTATAAATAGGCAGCTGGGGTTTGGGGGCAGCCCGTACCTGCCTGCTGTACCCGGCTAGCATACAAAAATATGGCGAAGCCCATGTCATTTTTTTTTTCTTTTTGGGTAAAAAACTGCATACAGTCCTGGATGGAGGATGCTGAGCCTTGTAGTTCTGCAGCTTCTGTCTGCTCTCCTGCATACACTAGTGAATGGAGGATGCTGAGCCTTGTAGTTCTGCAGCTGCTGTCTGCTCTCCTGCATACACTAGTGAATGGAGGATGCTGAGCCTTGTAGTTCTGCAGCTGCTGTCTGCTCTCCTGCATACAATGAACATTTTGAATAAGGAAATGACATCAGACCTTTTTTTTTTCCTCAACAATCTTTAATGGCATTGTGCACTGATTAAAAACGCAGTGAGCAAAAACGCAGCAAAAAAGGCACCAAATCGCGGCAAAAACGTGACATGCAGCACCGCAGGTGACAGAGCAGAGCAAGTTGGTGACATGTTCTGCTCTGACACATAGTGTGCTGCATGTCACTGTATCCACTCTGGGACTTGTTGTGCAGGGGACCGGATGATACATGTCACTAACTTGCTCCACTCTGTGACTTCTGCTGCATTGTTCCAACTGTATACACTCTCACCTGAACAAGTCTCAGAGTGGGGCAGTTAGTGACATGTATCATCCGGTCACCTGCACAACAAGTCCCAGAGTGGTGAAAGATAGTGACATGCAGCACACTATGTGTCAGAGCAGAGCATGTCACTGTCTCCACTCTGGGATTTGTTGTGCAGGTGACCGGATGATACATGTCACTAACTGCCCCACTCTGTGATTTCTGCTGCATAGTACCAACTGTATACACTCTCACCTGCACAACAAGTCCCATAGTGGAGACAGTTAGGACATGTAGCATCCGGTCACCTGCACAACAAGTGCCAGAGTGGAGAAAGATAGTGATATGCAGCACACTATGTGTCAGAGCAGAGCATGTCACTGTCTCCACTCCGCTGACCTCACAGCCCGTACACGCTGCGATGGATGCAGGGGGACACAGAACAAGTAATCGGCCGACACTGGAGTCATCTGATTACTTGGGATGAATTGAGCAGTAAAATGCTCTGGTGCTCGATGGGCGAAGCCCATGCCGATTTTTTTTTAAAAAAATTCATTAAAAATAAAAAAACAAAAAAATCACATTTTTTGTGGGCTCCCGCTGCATTTTCTATTGCTAAGGGTAACCAAAGCAGCTACTGGCTGCTAGCCCCTGCTGCTTGGTGTTACTTTCACTGGCAATAGAAATGCAGGGAAGCATTTTTTTTTTTATAAAGGTTTTTCCCTGAAAAGGTTTTTAAGAAAATGACGTGGGCTTCGCCATATTTTTGTATGCTAGCCAGGTACAGCAGGCAGCTACGGGCTGCCCCCAACCCCCAGCTGCCTAGTTGTACCCGGCTGGGAACCAAAAGTATAGAGAAGCCCTTTTTTTTCATGAATTTCATGAAATAATTAAAAAAAAAAAAAAATGATGTGGGCTTCACCAAATTTTTGAGTCCAGCCAGGTACAACTAGGCAGCTGGGGATTGGAATCCACAGTGCAGGGTGCCCAAACTTTCTGGGCCCCCCACTGCGCATTGCAGTCCACAGCTGCCCCAGAAAATGGCGCTTTCATAGAAGCGCCATCTTCAAGCGCTGTATCCAACTCTTCCAGTGGCCCTGGTGGCAGGTGGCACGCTGGGTAATAAGGGGTTAATACCAGCTATGTTTTACCAGCTGGTATAAAGCCCGAGATTCTTAATGTCAGGCCAAGTTTAACCTGGCCATTAAGAATCTCCAACAAAGGGTTTAAAAAAAAAAAAGACATCACACAGAGAAAAATACTTTATTAGAAATAAAGACACAGTAGGGACTCCATGTTTATTACTCCCTCTCACCCCTCCACGATGGAGATTTCTGTACTGACCATGCCAGGAGAGAGCGAGGAAAAGAGAGCGAGCGGGGGGGGGAAGAGAGCGAGCGGGGGGGAGAAGAGAGCGAGCGGGGGAGAAGAGAGAGAGGGGGGGGAGAGAAGAGAGAGAGGGGGGGAGAAGAGAGAGAGGGGGGAGAAGAGAGAGAGGGGGGGAAAAGAGAGAGAGGGGGGGGGAAGAGAGAGAGGGGGGGAAGAGAGAGAGGGGGGGAGAAGAGAGGGAGGGGGGAGAGAGGGAAGGGGGGAGAGAGGGAGGGGGGGAGAGAGAGGGAGGGGGGGAGAAGAGAGAGAGGGGGGAGAAGAGAGAGAGGGGGGAGAAGAGAGAGAGGGGGAGAGAAGAGAGAGAGGGGGGGAGAAGAGAGAGGGGGGGAGAAGAGAGGGAGTGGGGGAGAGAGAGGGGGGGAGAAGAGAGTGGGGAAAGAAGAGGGGGGGCAGAGGTGCTCTGTCACCAACTGTCTCCACTCTGTGACTTGTGGTGCAGGTGACAGAGTGCAGACAGTTGGTCCCATGCAGCAGGACAAATGGCAGAGCACAGCGGTGACATGCCTGTCAGTGTCTTGCTGCTGGGAGGAGCACATGATCACACTGCCCGACACCGGCCGCTCTCCTGACATCGCAGCAGAGCGGGCGGGTGGACAGTGTGATCACATACTTACGTGCAGGGGGGGTTTCAGCTAAAGACCCCCCCTGTACTGCACACTGGCGCCCCGTGCCTCACCATCTGCAGGACGCCGGCTCCACACTGACGTCCTCCGGATCCTCCCCTCGATGCTGAGCTGTGACGTGCGGTAGTCACCGCCCACAGCCCTGTCACTCAATCTGAGTGGCGCCGGCATCCTGTGACGTACCCGTTTTGTTTGAGAGCCCGGAAATGCCGGGACGTCAGAGGATGCTGGCGGCCACAGCTCCAGGGGGTCATGTGACAGGCACTGAGCGTGCAGCATAGCGCCGCTCAGTGCCAGAAATGGAAATACAAGCCAATGGAGAAAATACCTAGAATTGTAAGTAGAACTTCGACAGAAAATAAAAAAAAATGGGTGAACCACCCCTTTAAGTATAACTTATGGGGAAAATTGCCACTCTCAGTGGTCGGAAGGATACATTTAATTAAAATGATTTTGCTTCCTAAGCTTAGCTATGCTCTGCAACATAGTGCGGTGCTGGTGCCCAGGTCCTTCTTCTCCACACTTAACTCACTCACCTCATCCTTTATTTGGGGGAAGGCTCGGCCTAAACTCCGGATGTCCATCCTACAGAGATCTAAGTCATTGGGAGGGATGGCCTTACCAGAATTTTTCCTATACTATTTAGCAGGACAACTCAAGATGCTGGGTACATGGATGCTGGACTGTCAGCTGCCTAACTCAGAGGATCATTTGGCACGTGCGGTAGGGGCAGACTGTCTGTTGGGCTTTCTGGAGTTGGACAGGGCGAATGTCCCGAGGCTGTTGCCTATTTTAAGGTTGGCACGATCAGTGTGGCGACAAACCAAAAAAGTAACGCGCTTTGAGGGGGCAGTGGCAGAGCTTCCGTTATGGGGCAATGGTTACTTTCCTACCCTAAAGGACCACCCGTCGGCACAGTTTTGGATAGCTCATACAGTCCTCGAGTTGGGAAATCTTTATGTATCAGGAACTGCTGTTTTTAAATCTTTTGGGCAGATACAAACCGATTATAATGTTCCACGCTCACAATTCTTTAGGTATCTGCAGCTCCGTACAGCGATTCAATCTCACCTGCGGAGGACAGGGTCAGGGGCATTGATATCGTCGTTCCCAATGATAGGCATACTGAAGTCACAGGGGCCCCGGGGTATGATTTCAGCTATCTATACACACCTGTTATCGGTTGGAGTGGAATCGGTGCCGTTGCCGGTACAGGATAAATGGAGGCTCCTAATTCCCTGTCTACAGGGAGAGGAGTGGGATGAGGTACTGGAGTCTCCAACTATGGTATCTCCGTCCATCAACAATAGATTGATACAATGCTATTTTATACATCAGGCATACTTAACCCCCTTTCGCTTATTTACTATGGGCCAGCGCCGATCGTCGGAATGCCCACGATGCCATGGACCAGACGCAAACTTTCTGCACATGGTGTGGAATTGCCCGATCATATACACGTATTGGCAGGAAGTGACTTCCCAGTTGTCCTCAATGGTGTTGATGCCTGTTCCATGCAACCCTCTGTTGTGCCCATTTGGAGTAATGGAGGACGGGATGGGAGATTACTACATAAGAATACTTCTTAGACAGACATTGTTCCTGGCCAGGAAATTAATTGCCTTGAGGTGGATGGGGGGTTCAAATCCTTCTGTGCGAGCCTGGATTAAACTGGTTAACTCGATAATTCCATATGAGCGGGTGGTATACTTTAATAGAGGACATCCGGAAAAATTCAGGAAAATTTGGGATATGTGGAACTCCTCCCCCGGCACACTCGAAGAAGCCTCAGGTTGATTACTGTTACAATAATAGATTCATACTCAGTATTGGATAATGAAGCGCATTCCAGTGGCATAGCTAGGCGGTATAGAATAGGAATAGTTATTGTTACTAATTTTCGTTTTCTTTAGGTTTAGAGACTACAGATTACATTGATTAAAATTGACTACATAATATATATATATATATATATATATATATATCAGTATGTACTGGCAGGATCAGTGTTGTAGCATGCAGTTGACAAGGTCGACAGAGGTTCAGATAGTGCTATGAAAATCTTATTACCTTATCCGTTAATGTTACTATTTGTTCATGCTATTGACAGACATTCCTGGAAAGTACTTGAGTAATGCTATGTGTGATTTATTCTGTACCACATGTTTTTGGAATTAATAAAACGAAGTTAAAAAAAACAAAACTGTTTGGGTCTCAGAGCATCAGCGAAGAATACACGAAGCCCAACAGATTGTTGATTACCGCATGGGTGAAGCTCACCGCCAACAAGAAGAGAGCTACAATCAAAGAGCTAATGCTTCCCCACTTCAAGTTGGAGACAAGGTATGGCTAAAGAAGTACCACCGTACAGGAAAACTCGACTCACTCTGGGAAACAGAGCCATACACAGTTACAGCTATCCCATATCCTGAGTCAGATGTCTATGAAGTGAATAAACCCGGAATGGCCCCACAGACAGTACACAGGAATCGCATGAAGCTATGCACCAAAGAGGATCTACTGGTGATGTCATCACCTCCTCCACAAGACTTGCCGGTCTACACACCAATTCCTGCAATGGAAACACCAGCCAGACAACCTACTGTGGAAGAGTCCCTCTACAACACTCAATTTATCCTTCCATGCTATCAATATGTCCCCGTCTCGGTTCCTGCTCCAGTTGCTGCTCCTCTGCCAACTTCACCTGAGCCAGCAAACAATATCTTTCCTGCTCAAGAGGAAGATCAAGTGTTGAGGCGTTCAGAGCGAAGCACAAAAGGAACACTTCCAGCCCGCTACAGAGACTAAAAGGTCATATCCTTTTCAATGAGTATATAATCTTGTGTTTATTTATTTAGCTGGATGGTCAGTTTAGTAATGTTTAAGCCTCTGCACCTGGGTAATACCAAGCACCTTGTTTATTATTTGCACAATTTTCTATATACAGCCATGGACTTATGGACTGGACCACTAAAGTGCCTTTCCAGAGCCTTTCATATGGGCGATAGTATATTGCAGAAAGAGACTCTATCTCATATTGGCACTACCACATTCATGTTTTGCATTTGTTCATTGCCTATTGTTCTTCCGTCTGGCTGCATATTCTTGCCTTATTGTTATTGTGCCTTAAATATATATTTCCTTCCTTTCTTAGCAGTCCTCCACTCGCACAATCACCGATGACGGCTCACCTTCAGAGGGGGAGTATGTAGTGGCCCGATCCAGATTGTGTCTGTTTCTTTAAGTACATTCACTTATATGTAATATTATGCTATATGTTATAAGTAAAGCATTTTTCATTTGTTGTGTTCTAGCACCATCTACTGGTGAAAACTGTAAGAATCTGAAGTGTTCATTGGGTGTTATCCTATTGGCTAGTTCTTGGTCACATGGCTCAATAGGTGGGGCTATTCTCCAGCCTCTGTCTGGAAAGAACTGGAATGAGCTGGTTCTGGCTGAGTCTCCTCTGAGGGAAGACATTATGTGGAGAATCTCTTCACCACAAGACTCCTATTAGGCCTGAGGCCTAGAATTTCATCATTTCCTGATTTTTACAGCCAATATGCTGAAGGCTTCCTATCCTGACATTGTGCATCTCTTCAGACAGTAGGGCATACTGACTATATACCAGACCCTACTGCATGCAGATTGGGGAAGTTTGAGGGTCTCCCGCCCCACTGCAATATTAGTGGCTTGGAGGCCATTGTCCACGCACCAGCCGTCCGCTCCCCGTAGCGCACTGGGCAACTGTCTTCATTTGCTTACAAGTACTGCACGTGTCTGAACTTGCAGTGAAATTAACCCCAGGACTCCAGGTCTGTACAATCTTATCATATCTACCCTCTAAACTCAAGAGACTCTGAACCTAAAGCATACCAGTATTAATTCTGAAACAAATCGTGAACTTAAAGCTCCAGTACCCTAATTGCACTTCAGCATTTAACTCCAAGCTGTATTTGCCGTGGCCTACCCACGAGAGACTGTGAAACATATATTCAGTATTGATTTGCTTTGTTCCTGCTGTATTAAAGCAACTATTATCCCTAAGACTGTGTCTGTGGACTGTCCATCAGCTGTGGATACTGTGTGGGGGTGGATAGCAGGGAACATCTGGGTCCTTACAAATATTTGCTGTGTCATGGTCCAATGGGCTAGTTGACTGGTCTAAGATGATGCTTATCTATTTCTATTGAACAGAGAGAGCAGGCGTCATGTGTATTTCTTTAATTTTGCCCTGTTGCGTCTGTTATGGCTATAGGATCAAGGGAAGTAGGGGATCCTGTATTTCCTTTGTCCCTTTCATGGTCTAGTGATAAGCTGGTGACTTTGGATGTGAGAGCTTGGAAGTTCAAATCCCAATGGACGCTTCTGGATATTTGCTGTGTTGTGGTCCAATGGGCTAGTTGACTGGTCTATGATGACGCCTTTCTGTTTCAATTGAATAGAGAGAGCAGGTGTGGTGTGTATTTCTTTAATTTTGCCCTGTTGCCCATGTCCCTTCCATAGTTTAGTGGTAAGCTGCTGGCCTTCAACGTGTGAGCTTGGGAGTTCGAATCCCAATGGACGCTCCTGGATATTTGCTGTGTTATGGCCCAATGGGCTAGTTGACTGGTCTATGATGACACCTATCTGTCTCTATTGAATGGAGATAGCAGGCGTTGTGTGTGTTTCTTTAATTTTGCCCTGTTGCGTCTGTTATAGGTATAGGATCAAGGGAAGTAGGGGAAGCTGTATTTACCTTGTCCCTTTCATGGTCTAGTGGTAAGCTGGTGGCCTTAGATGTGAGAGCTTGGAAGTTCAAATCCCAATGGACGCTTCTGGATATTTGCTTTGTCATGGTCCAATGGGCTGGTTGACTTGTCTATGATGACTCCTTTCTGTTTCCATTGAATTGGGAGAGCTGGTGTCGTGTGCATTTCTTGAATTTTGCCCTGTTTCCCATGTCCATTCCATGGTCTAGTGGTAAGCTGGTGGCCTTGGAGGTGTGAGTTTGGGAGGTCAATTCCCACTGGACACTCCTAGATGTTTGCTGTGTCATGGTCCAATGGGCTAATTAACTGGTCTATGATGACGCCAATCTGTTTCCAATGAATGGAGAGAGCAGGCGTTGTGTGTACTTCTTTAATTTTGCCCTGTGGCGTCATTTATGGCTATAGGATCAAGGGAAGTAGGGGAAGCTGTAGTGCCCATGTCCCTTCCATGGTCTAGTTGTAAGCTGGTGTCCTAGGATATGTGATCTTGGGAGTTTGAATCCCATTGGACGCTCCTGGTTATTTGCTGTGTCGTGGTCCAATGGGCTAGTTGACTGGTCTATTATGACGCCTTTCTGTTTCCATTGAATGGAGAGAGCAGGCATTGTGTGCAATTCTTTAATGTTACCCATGTCCCTTCCATGGTCTAGTGGTAAGCTGGTGGCCTTGGAGGTGTGAGTTTGGGAGGTCAATTCCCACTGGACACTCCTGGTTGTTTTCTGCATCATGGTCCAATGGGGTAATTAACTGGTCTATGATGACGCCTATCTGTTTCCAATGAATGTAGAGAGCAGGCGTTGTGCATACTTCTTTAATTTTGCCCTGTGGCGTCTTTTATGGCTATAGGATCAAGGGAAGTAGGGGAAGCTGTAGTGCCCATGTCCCTTCCATGGTCTAGTTGTAAGCTGGTGTCCTAGGATGTGTGATCTTGGGAGTTTGAATCCCATTGGTCATTTGCTGTGTCGTGGTCCAATGGGCTAGTTGACTGGTCTATGATGATGCCTTTCTGTTACCATTGAATGGAGAGAGTAGGCGTCGTGTGTATTTCTTTAATTTTGCCCTCTTGCATCTGTTATGGCTATAGGATCAAGGGAAGTAGGGAAAACTTTATTACGCCTGTCCCTTGCTTGGTCTAGTGGTAAGCTGGTGCCCTTGGATTTGTGAGTTTGGGAGTTCAAATGCCAATGGATGCTCCTGAATATTTGCTGTGTCATGGTCCAATGGGCTAGTTGACTGGTCTATGATGACACTTATCTATTTCCATTGAACAGAGAGATCAGGCGTTGTGTGTATTTCTTTAATTTTGCCCTGTTGCGTCTGTTATGGCTATAGGATCAAGGGATGTAGGGGAAGCTGTATTTCCCTAGTCCCTTTCATGGTCTAGTGGTAAGTTGGTGGCCTTGTATTTCTGAGCTTAGGAGTTCAAATACCAATGGACGCTCCTGGATATTTGCTGTGTCATGGTCCAGTGGGCTAGTTTACTGGTCTATGATGACACTTATCTATTTCCATTGAATAGAAAGAGCAGGTGTCGTGTGTATTTCTTTAATTTTGCCCTGTTGCGTCAGTTATGGTTATAGGATCAAGGGAAGTAGGGGAAGCTATATTTCCCATGTCATTTCCATGGTGTGGAGGTAAGCAGTGACCTTTGCTGTGTGAGCATAGAAGTTCAAATCCCCATGGATGCTCCTGGATATTTGCTGTGTCATAGTCCAAAGGGCTAGTTGACTGGTCTATGATGACGCCTTTCTGTTTCCATTAAATGCAGAGAGTAGGCGTCGTGTGTATTTCTTTAATTTTGCCCTGTTGCGTCTGTTATGGCTATAGGATCAAGGTGAAGTAGGGGAAGCTGTATTTCACGTGTCCCTTCCATGGTCTACTGGTAAGCTGGTTACCTTGGATGTGTGAGTTTGGGAGCTCGAATCCAAATGGACGCTCTTGGATATTTGCTGTTTCATGGTCCAATGGGCTAGTTGACTGGTCTATGAATGATGCCTTTCTGTTTCCATTGAATGGAGAGAGTAGGCGTCGTGTGTATATCTTTAATTTTGCCCTGTTGCGTCTGTTATGGCTGTAGGATCAAGGGAAGTATGGGAAGCTATATTTCCCATGTCCTTTCCATGGTCTACTGGTAAGCTCGTGTCTGTGGATGTGTGAGTTTGGGAGTTTGAATCCCAATGGATGCTCCTAGATATTTGCTGTGTCATGATTTAATGGGCTAGGTTACTGGGCTATGATGACGCTTATCTATTTCCATTGAATGGAAAGAGCAGATGTCGAGTGTATTCATTTAATTTTGCCCTGTTGCGTCTGTTATGGTTATAGGATCAAGGGAAGTAGGGCAAGCTGTATTTCACATGTCCCTTCCATGGTCTACTGGTAAGCTGGTGTTTGTGGATGTGAGTTTGGGAGTTTGAATCCCAATGGATGCTCCTAGATATTTGCTGTGTCATGGTTCAATGGGCTAGTTGACTCGTCTATGATGACGCCTTTTCGTTTCCATTTACCGTATTTTTCGGACTATAAGACGCACCGGACTATAAGACACACCCTGGTTTTAGAGGAGGAAAATAGGAAAATAAAACTTTAAGCAAAAAAATGTGGTCATGACACACTGTTATGGGGCGAGGATCTGCTGCTGACACTGTTATGGGGGTAATGTCCCCAAATTCTCTACTAAGGTACCCCATCCTGGTAATGATCCTCATGCCTTGTATATGATCCTGCTATAAACCCCCATCCTGCTCATATACCCCCATCCTGCTTATATACCAGCATCCTGCTCATATTCCCCCATCCTATTCATATACCCCATCCTATTCATATACCCCATCCTATTCATATACCCCATCCTGTTCATATACCCCCATCCTGTTCATATACCCCCATCCTGTTCATATACCCCCATCCTGTTCATATATTTCCATCCTGTTCATATACCCCCCATCCCTCCTGCTCATATACTCCCATCCTGTTCATATACCCCCATCCTGTTCATATACCCCCCATCCATCCTGCTCATATACTCCCATCCTGTTCATATACCCCCATCCTGTTCATATACCCCCATCCTGCTCATATACTCCCATCCTGTTCATATACCCCCCATCCTGTTCATATACCCCCCATCCTGTTCATATACCCCCCATCCGTCCTGCTCATATACTCCCATCCTGCTATATGCCCCCATCGTGCTCATATACCATCCTGGTATATGGCCTGTATCCTATAGCACAGAGAAAAAAAAAAAACGTTTATACTCACCTTTTCCTCACTCCCTGCAGCCGATCATCTTCCTCTCTGCACCACTGACCTGCATGTGTGGAGCCGTTCCCCTGCAGCACGCGATGGCTTCCTGTCTGTGCCAATCAGCTGATCAGCACAGATCAGGTGACCGGCACAGACAGGAAGACATTGCGGGCTGCGGGGGAACGGCTCCACACACGGGGATGGGTGAGTGTACTGATTCACTGCACCCTGCTCACTGATCACTCCAGGCTGTAATTGCCAGGGGTGATCATGTGGACCGGCTCTTTACTATGCACGCGTCCTCGCTCGTCCTCCCGCCCACCTGTCAGCGCCAGCTTCTACGCTGAGAAATGGGCGTGCATATGTAATGAGCGGGCACACGTGGTCACAGCAGGCTGCTACAGCCTGCTCGTGTCCCCAATGACCCGCTCCACCACAGCACCTCATTCCCCGCAGCCACAGTCAGACCATAAGACGCACCCCCAACTTTCCCCCAACATTTGGGGGAAAAAAAGTGCATCTTATGGTCTGAAAAATACGGTAATGGAGAGAGTAGGCAGCGTGTGTATTTCTTTAATTTTGCCCTGTTGCGCCTTTCATGGCTATAGGAACAAGGGAAGTAGGGAAAGCTGTATTTCACATGTCCCTTCTATGGTCTACTGGTAAGCTGGTGTCCGTGGATTTGAGAGTTTGTAATCCTAATGGACGTTCCTGGATATTTGCTGTGTTATGTTCCAATGGGCTAGTTGACTGGTCTATGATGACACCTTTCTGTTTCCATTGAACGGAGAGAGTAGGCATCGTGTGTATATCTTTAATTTTGCCCTGTTGCGTCTGGTATGGCTATAGGATCAAGGGAAGTAGGGGAAGCTGTATTTCCTGTATCCTTTCCATGGTCTACTGGTAAGCTCATGGCCTTGGATGTGTTAGTTTGGGAGTTCACATCCCAATGGAAGCGCCTGGATATTTGCTGTGTTATGGTCTAATGGGCTAGTTGACTGGTCTATGATGACGCATATCTGTTTTAATTGAATGGAGAGAGCAGGTGTCGTGTGTATTTCTTTAATTTTGCCCTGTTGCCCATATTCCTTCCATGGTCTACTGGTAAGCTGGTGGCCTTGGATGTGTGAGTTTGGGAATTCAAATTCTGATGGACTCTCCTGGGTATTTGCAGTGTCATGGTCCCATGGACTAGTTGACTGGTCTATGATGACGCTTATCTATTTCCATTGAAGAGAGAGATCAAGCGTCGTGAGTATCTCTTTAATTTTGCCCTGTTGAGTCTGTGATGGCTATAGGATCAAGGGAAGTAGGGGAGGCTATAGTTCCCATGTCTGTTCCACTGTCTGGTGGTAAGCTTGTGGCCTTTGATGCGTGAGTTTAGGAGTTTGAATCCCGATGGCCTTTCCTGGTTATTTGCAGTGTTAGGCTACTTTCACACATCCGGTTTGAGCCGTGTGGCTCAATCTGGCTGTGAAACGGATGCGGCAAAAATACTGCATCCTTTGCATAAGTTTTTACATGCGGCCGGTCCGTTTTTTTCCGGTTGCGGCACGTTACTGAGCATGCGCAGTGGAAGAAAACGCATGCGGCAGCCAGATGCGTTTTTTTCCGCATCGCGCCGCAACCGGCATCCATAGGCATGCATTGAAAATGCGCCGCAGTGGCCGGATGCGGCGCGATGCGTTTTTTTTTGCCGGAGCAAAAAACGTTGCAGGCAACGTTCCATCCGGCCGCGGCATCGGCTAAATCTGCCACATGCGGCAAAAACCGGACCGAACGCAAGCCCATGCGGCACAATACGGCACTAATGTAAGTCTATGCAAAAAAAAACGCAACCGGCGGCAAAAAAAACGGTTGCGGTTTTTCTGCAGAGTGCCGTATTGTGCCGCAGAGCAAAAAACGGATGTGTGAAAGTAGCCTTATAGTCCAATGGGCTAGTTGACTGGTGTATGATGACACCTATCTGTTTCCATTGAAGGGATAGAGCAGGTGTTGTGTGTGTATTTCTTTAATTTTGGACTCTTTGGTCTGTTATGGCTACAGGATCAAGGGAAGTAGGGGAGAGTGCATTTTCCATGTTCGTTCCATGATCTAGTGGTAAACCTGTGGCCTTGGATGTGTAAGCATAGGAGTTACAATCATGATGGGCGCTTCTGAATATTTGCAGTGTCTTGGTCCAATGGGCTCGTTGACTGGTCTATGCTGATGCCTGTCTGTTTCCATCGATGGGAGAGAGCTGGAGTCCTGTGTATTTCTTTAATTTTGCCCTGTTGGGTCTGTTATGGATATAGGATCAAGGGAAGTAGGGCAAGCTGTATTTCACATGTCCCTTCCATGGTCTACTGGTAAGCTGGTGTCTGTGGATGTGTGAGTTTGGGAGTTCGAATCCCAATGGACACTCCTGGATATTTGCTGTGTCATGGTCCAATGGGCTAGTTCACTGGTCTATGATGATGCCTTTCTGTTTTCATTAAATGGAAACAGTAGGTGTAGTATGTATATCTTAAATTTTGCCCTGTTGCGTCTGTTTTGGTTATAGGATCAAGGGAAGTAGGGGAGGCTATATTTCCCATGTCTGTTCCACTGTCTAGTGGTAAGCTTGTGGCCTTTGATGCGTGAGTTTGGGAGTTTGAATCCTGATGGCCTTTCCTGGTTATTTGCAGTGTTATAGTCCAATGGGCTAGTTGACTGGTGTGTGATGACACCTATCTGTTTCCATTGAAGGGATAGAGCAGGCGTTGTGTATATTTCTTTAATTTTTCCCTGTTGGGTCTGTTATGGCTATAGGATCAAGGGAACTAGGTAAGGCTGTATTTCCCATGTCTGCTCCATGGTCTAGTGGTAACCTTGTGACCTTGGATGAATGAGCTTTGGAGTTCCAATCCCGATGGACCTTCCTGGATATTTGCAGTGTCATAGTCCAATGGATTAGTTGAATGATGACATTTATCTGTTTCCATTGAAGGGGTAGAGCAGGCGACGTGTGTGTTTCTTTAATTTTGGTCTGTTATGGCTATAAGCTCAAGATCCTGATGGACGCCCCAGGATTTTTGCAGTGTCATGGTCCAATGGGCTAGTTGACTTGTCTATGATGACGCCTATCTATTTACATTCAAGGGAGAGAGCAGGCGTTGTGTGTATTTCTTTAATTTGCTCTGTTGTCTGTTATGGCTATAGGATCAAGGGACCTAGGGGAGGCTGCTTTTCCTATTTCCATTCCATGGTCTAGTGGTAAGCTTGTGACCTTGGTTGTGTGAGCTTTGGGAGTTTGAATCCCGATGGACATTCGTGAATATTTGTAGTGTTGTAGTCCAATGGGCTAGTTGACAGGTCTATGATGATGCCTATCTGTTTCCATTGAAGGGATAGAGCAGGTGATGTTTGTATTTCTTTAATCTTGGTCTGTTATGGCTATAGGATCAAGGGAAGTAGGGGATGCTGTATTTTCTATGTTTGCTCCATGGTCTATTGGTAAGCTTGTGGCCTTCAATGTGTGACCTTGGGAGTTCAAATCCCAATGGACATTTGTGGATATTTGCAGTATCATGGTCCAATGGGCTAGATTACTAGTCTATGATGACTTATCTGTTTCCATTGATGGTACTGGCAGCAAAAATCCTTAATGGGGACCACCACCAAGAACTGTGAGTAATAGTCAACCATTGTAAGTCCATATGTATACCCACTCTTGCTGGGAGTCAATTTGACATGGTCGAGAGCCACAATCTCCAGGGGCTGCTTGGTTACATTTGGCTGAAGTGGTGCTCGCTGACTGGTGCCTTCATGCCTTCATGCCTTCTCAAGGAGGAAGGGCTGCAATTCCTACATCAGGCTTATATAGAGCCCCTCCTTTCTATCCAGTAGAAGCAACATCTCCAGCTTCTTCCATTCAAAGTGCCCAGCTCCATCATGGTATGCGCCCAGGGTATCATGATCTGGAAGATCCTGTCATGAGTCTTGGGGTTGGCTAAGCTCCTGCATAACGTGCCTTGGTGAAGATAAAGCTGACTCTGGTCTTACCTCAATTTTCTGGCTTCCTCTGGGGCGACTGGTTCAGGTCTGGCCAGCAATGTCTTGACTAACCTGATTGCAGGGTCCCTATCCTGGGCTTCCTGCCAGCCATGGTGAAGCAATGGGTCACAGGTCATTTCTTGCTGATGGGTACATGGTCGAGGCCGCTCTACAGAAGTGGGTTGATGGAACACCGGTAATTCAATCTCTTCCAGGTCATCTTCATCCCTCTCATCATCGAACAGATGGGGGCATCCTGGACAGTGCATCAGCGTTGGTGTTCTTGCGACCAGCCCTCTACTTTATAACAAAATTGTGTTTTGCTAACCTTGCGACCCAGTGCTGTTCCAAGGCTCCCAGCTTTGCTGTATCCAGATGAGTCAACGGATTATTGTCCGTGTATACAGTAAACTTGGCAGCAGCCAGGTAGTGCTTAAACCTTTCTGTCACGGCCCATATGAGTGCCAGGAACTCCAGCTTGAAAGAGCTATAATTCTCTGGATTCCTTTCCGTGGGCCTCAGATTCCGACTAGCGTAGGCTATCACCTTCTGATTGCCCTTCTGCACCTGGGACAGGACAGCTCCGAGCCCCATGTTACTGGCATCCGTATACAGTATAAACAAGAGACCATAGTCGGGATATGTCAGGATTTCGTCCCCAGTTAGGACAGACTTCATCCACTCAAAGGAATCTTCCTGTTCCTTACCCCACCGGAACGGAGGTCCCGAGGACTTGCCATGCCAGGTTGACCTGAAGATCCTGCAAGGTGGCCGCCATCTTCGTGTACACCTTGACGAACCTCCGGTAGTATCCCATCGGGCACAGGAACTGCCGCACTTCCCTGACGGTGGTGGGCCTTGGCCAGTTCTGCATAGCTGTGATTTTCTCGGGGTCCGGTGCCACACCTATGGCACTAACCACATGCCCCAAGTACTGTACCTTCGGCTTCAGCTGGTGGCACTTGGATGGCTAGAGCTTCATTCCGTATTTGGACAGGGCGTCAAACACCTCTGCCAGGTGTTCTAGGTGTGCCTCATATGTCTTGGAGTAGACAATGACGTCGTCCAGATACAGCAAGACCGTTTCAAAGTTGGAGTGACCCAAGCAGCACTCCATCAGCTTCTGGAACATCCCTGGTGCGTTGCACAGCCCTGATGTGTGACGCCCTGGACTAGTCAGGTCGTCCCAGGTAGTCACACACATTAGGTAACAGTCAAACTAAATCCCTTGTCACCACCCTCCAGGTTTGATGTCCACACCAGGGGGGGCGGAGCCAGGTGGTTGGCTCCGCCCACCGAAGAGTTCACAGGCCAGGAGGCTGGAAAACACAGTAGTCAAGTTCAAGTTCTAGATGAGAGTAGTCTGGAGGAGGGAGAGAGCAGTCAAGTTCACGGGCAGTCCTGTGTCCAGGCCTGCCAGGAGACTACCAGGTGGCTGGGTCAGAGCCCAGTCACCATTGGCAAGGAGGCAGACGGTGGTGGCCGCCTGCAGGAGCTGGGATTACAGCTGGTGGAACCGTAGGGACTGGGATCGGGCGGTGGCCCGCCAGTACCGAACCGGGAAACCGTTTGGAAACCGGAGCACCAGGAGGGGTACTCAGACCCAGATGAAGCACCGAACCCTCAGGGCTGAGTCAAATCAACTGATTGCGGACTGAACTTTAGGACCTAATCCCACATAAGTCCCGTTAGAAGACAACAGCCCAACCATACAGGGTAAAGCCACTGCCAAGGCATAGAGACCCAAAGGGCCAGTGTCTGCAGGCAAACGGGCTCCTACGGCATATGCAAGTCGGGGAGCAGACTACCGGTGTCTAGGCATAGGAGTCAAACATTTACACACAGAGGTGCAGGAGAAAGGCAGAAACCACCAACCTATTCTGGGAGAAGCTGCAGCCGGCTGCGGGCCCCGTTCATCACTCCGTTTGGTTTACCAGAAACTCCGGTGTCTTGTGTCATAGTGAGTACACCAGTGCCTTCGGGCCACGCACCGCAACACTTCACCGTGCACCCCGGCCCTCGCCAACCGAGCCCCGGGACCAACACTCCCTACCCACGGAGGGGTCAACACCTAGCTGCGCCATTACACCGCTCCCGGGAGCCCCCATACCTTCACCGCAGCGGTGGTGTCTACAATCACCACAACCCGTGGGTGGCGTCACGAACTTACATCCCAAATCAAACCACAGCGGCCCCGGCCGTGGAACTCCTCACCCAAGTCCCCGCGTGTAGCGCCAGCTCCCTTGCAGAGCGACGTGACTCCCAGGTCCGTGAGAGGCTCGAGCCACTACCCGCAGTACGAGCACGGATCCGAGCGGCTCGGCGGTGGCAGCCGAGCCCGCGGGGCGGTACAGATGACATGCTGTTGAATTCACACAGTCCCATCGGGGTAGCGAACACGGTCTTCTCCTGGTCTTTCTCGGCTACAGCCACCTGCCAATACCCGCTGGTGAGATCAAGAGTAGAAAAGTAAAGTAGCAGACTTCAGAGCAGCCAACGATTCCTCAATATGGGACAAGGGTAGGCATCCTTGTGTGTGATCTTATTAATTTGTCGGTAGTCTACACACATTCTCATGGTACCATCCTTTTTCCTCACAAGTACCAGTGGGGCACCCCAGGGGCTGAAACTGTTGCGGATTACTCCTGCTTCCTTCATACTTCTGAGCATATCTTTGGCACATTGGTAATGGGCAGGTGGTATGGGCCTATACCTCTCCTTGATAGGTGGGTGAGTGCCTGTGGGTATGTGATGTTGTACCCCTTTTATCCGCCCAAAATCCAATGGGTGTTTAATAAAGACTTGCTCATACTCCTGGACAAACCTGTAGACCCCCTGTGTATGATGTGCAGGTGTAGAGTCGGTGCCCACGTGTAATTCCTGACACCACTTCTCTACCAGTCCCTGGGGGCTGTCACCGGGGAACTGACTAGGCTTGTTTGAGGAACTGACTCGCCCACCCCAGGGCTATGGGACACCCGGTGCCGGGCCGGACTAGTCCGGGGGTCGTCAGTGGTGGCGGGGCCCGGCTCCGTGGCCCTGGTGGGTGTCAGTTAAATATGGCTGGTGACTTGGCGTTTGTGTTTGTGACGCCACCTGTGGTTTGCGGCTATTAAGCCGCCGCTGCTGTGTGAGGCCTCCGGGGTGATGATATGGCAGCAATGGCGGTACTGCTCCCCACAGGTGGAGCGGTGCCCCGGGGACACTGTTGGTGCTCGTGAGAGTCTATGGTGTTGTGTGGAAAACACGGTGCAGGGCCGACAGGCATGAAAGAAACAGGCACAAACAACAGTCTCTTTACCTTCTCCTCTTTTACTTGGCAACAGTTTAGTCCAGGGAGACCGTCACAGGTGGTAGAGGGCTCCGGCCGGCCTGGAAGTGCCTGGGGGTAATCTCTTTGGCCAGTTGAGTATGAGGCCTACTCCCTGATCTTTCTTTTCTTCTATAGGACCCTGCACTCTGAATTTAGCAATGGCCCTCCTGCTGCTGGGACCGGTGGTTCGTCCCTCTCCCTGTGTGGTAGGCTGCGCAGGCCCTCTCTGGTGCTTCTCCGCAGGAGTCCACACTGGGCCCTTGGGATGCAGCTGTACCTTCAGATTGCTTCTGGGCCAGGGTGCTTGCATCTCTCCTGCCCTCTGGATTCGGCCACCAGGGAAGGATTTTATACCCTGGCAACCACAGACTCCGATGTCTGAGTCTCTTCTATGCCTCTGCAGTTCTTGCTTAACTGGGCCAAGTTGCTCCAGCTCCAGGCCCCAGTTCCACAGGACAGCACACTCTGCGTCTGCTCTCTTTGCTTCCTCTCTCAGACTGACTCTAACTCCGGCCTCAGGTCAGACTTAAGGAATGCTCCCTGGAAATCCAGGTTCAGAGCTCCCCCTGCTGGCCTGAGGGAGAAACTACGTTGGATGTTAAACTTACTGGCCAATGATTCCCCCAATTACCTCCAGGCTCAGCATTAACCCTTTGGAGGGGCAATGCTGTTGGGGCGACCAGGTCCTGGGGCGCCACACTCCCCCTTAGTTAAACTCAGTACTCCCGGACTGAAGAAAACAAAACAAGACATAACATGTTACAACCTTAAACAACTATAAGAGTCCAGTGTGGCTCCCTGCCGGGTGTCCATTACACTGCTCCATGGGGGACCCGCCGCGATAAAACCCCCAACGTAGGCTCTGGGCGTGCGTCAGAGCATTGATGACCCCACTCTATGCACGCCGGATGGGTTTTTCTTCAGGGGTGCTGAGCACACTGGTGCTAACTATGAACAATTAAAGTGTTGGCCACTCATAGTCCAGTGACCCAATTGTCCATTTACTTAGTCAAAAAAAAACATTTTATACACACCATTACAGACATTTCACATAACTATTTACATTCTAATAAGTACTCTTTCTTTTTACTCTCTATACCTTGGAGGGGGCTGTCCCCGAGTGCTGCGTTGGGACCTGCGTAGCTCTGGTGTTTGTCCCTGACTACTTGCAGTGTCTTCTACCTCAGCACTACAGGTAGGCCTAACCCTGATAGGTATGCGTGATGATTGCCTACGTGGTCTGAGAGTCGCCAAGGGTATGACAGGTTCACCACTGACAGGGGGTTGATTCTCCTGTTCCACTGCTGGCGTGTCATCTTGTGTTGGGGCGGACAGTTCCTTAGGTGGATCTGGAACCTCTTCTGTCTCTGGCTCGACCAACTGCGGGAACGTCAAGACTGGTACCACTATGGCATTATTTATTCGGGTCCAAGTTTTGGGGAATTTGCCAAGGATAGTTTGTATCATCTCTTCCTCTTTTTCTTGAATTTCTTCCACTTCTTTTTGGATTTTGCACCGCTCAGGGCACGCTTTCAGGCTGTCTCTAGAAACTGTTTGATAGGTCTTGCCTTCATCTTTGCTTATGAGGCATACCTTACTATTGTCAAAGTTGGAGGGAATAATGGTGTAGGGTTCATTCTCCCACTGATCATCTAATTTATGCGCCCTCAGCTTTTTCTTGAGGACCTGTTCTCCAGGCGCTAAGGGAGTTGCTGGGGCTGTTTGATTGTAGTTCTGCTCTTGTTGCGTTCTTGCTTGGGACAGGCTCTTTTCTACGCATTCCTGTACTTTGCGGTACTGCTGTTGTCGCTCTGTATCCCAATCTTCTATCTCTTGAACTGCTTCAGGTGACACAGTTCCCATCTCAAAGTCTACAGGTAACTTGCCAGGTCTTGCTCTCATCAAGTAAGCAGGGCTGCAGTTGGTCGAGTTTACTGGGATATGGTTATACAGGTCTACCAGATCTGGTAACTTCTCTGGCCATTGGTTTCTTTCTTCCAGAGGTAAAGTCTTGAGCATATCAATAACCACATGGTTCATCTTCTCGCACAATCCATTGGTTTGGGGCTGGTACAGTGTTGTTCTGATTTTCTTACAACCGTACATGTTACAGAACTCTCAGAACACTTCTGCCTCGAATGCAGGACCTTGATCAGTCAGTACCCTTTCCGGATAACCGTGAGGTCGACAAAAGTATGCTTGAAATGCTCTAGCTGCTGTTCTGGCTGTCTGGTCTTTCACTGGCACTACTACCAGGAAACGAGAGTAATGGTCCACAATGGTGAGGGCGTACACATAGCCTGACCGGCTTGGTGTTAACTTCACGTGGTCCAGGGCCACCAACTCCAGGGGCTGCTTCGTGACAATTGGCTGTAGGGGAGACCTCTGGCTGGCACCATCTTTCTGCCTCAGGTTACACGGACCACAGTCTCGGCACCACTTCTCGACTGTCTTTCTCATGTGCACCCAGTAGAACCGATCACGGAGTAGGGTCTCCAACTTCTTCCACCCGAAGTGTCCTGCTTTATCATGGTAAGCTGCTAGGACCATTGGAGCATCCCTCTGTGGGACCACTATCTGCCAGACGAGTTCATTCGTTCGCCAGTTGACATATCTCTTGCATAGCTTGCCTTGGTAGGTGAACAGTCGTCCCCTCTCCTTCCACAGCTGCTGGGCTTCTTCTGGAGCATCTGGGCCAAGATGGGTCTCAGCTTGTGCTAGCTTTTCTTTGACCAATCGCACGGCCGGGTCACCGTTCTGTGTTTCTTCCCAATTATGGTGGAGTAATGGGTTGACCGAGACCTCGTGCTGGCTCGAGCACTTCTCTCCTACAGCATGCTCACACTGGGAAACACCTTGGTGATGGAAAGCCGGTAACTCTATCTCTTCGAGTTCATCCAGGTCTTCTCCAGACTCGGGTAAGTGAGGCATTCTGGACAGCGCATCAGCATTGTTATTCTTCTTGCCAGCCCGGTACTTGATGGTAAAGTCAAAGTTAGACAGCCGGGCCATCCATCGCTGCTCCAACGCACCTAGCTTGGCTGTTGCCAGATGTGTCAACGGATTGTTGTCCGTGAAGATGGTGAACTTGGCCGATGCCAGATAGTGCTTGAAACGTTCAGTCACTGCCCAAACAATAGCAAGGAACTCCAGCTTGAAGGAACTGTAGTTTTCTGGATTCCTTTCTGTGGGACGAAGCTTCCTGCTGGCGTAAGCTATCACCTTCTCTCTGCCTCCCTGCACCTGGGACAGAACTGCTCCCAGGCCCACGTTGCTAGCGTCTGTGTAAAGTACAAATGGCTGGCTGTAGTCAGGGTAGGCCAGAAGTTCTTCTCCCGTGAGAGCCCCTTTCAGCCGGACAAAAGACGTTTCTATTTGGCTGTTCCATTCAAATGGAGGGCTTTGCTTCTTAGCCTTCTTTGGCTGGCCCACCAGGAGATCTTGAAGAGGCGCTGCTATCTTGGTGAAACCATCAATGAACCTTCGTTAGTAGCCCACCAGCCCAAGGAACTGCCGCACCTCCTTTACCGTGGTGGGTCTCGGCCAGTCCTTGATTACTGTGACTTTCTCTGGATCAGGTGCCACACCTTCTGCGCTGACCACATGACCCAAGTACTGTACCTTTGGCTTCAAGAGGTGACATTTGGACGGCTTTATCTTCAGGCCATACTCCGACAGGGACTCGAACACTTCTGCTAAGTGCCTCAGGTGGTCTTCATAAGTCTTGGAGTAGACTATGACGTCATCCAGGTACAACAGCACGGTTTCAAAGTTGTGATGGCCCAAGCAGCACTCCAGCAACCTTTGGAATGTCCCTGGGGCGTTGCAGAGCCCAAATGGCATACAGTTGAACTCGCAGAGGCCCATTGGTGTCGTGAATGCAGTCTTCTCCTTGTCCACCTCTGCCACGGGAACCTGCCAGTACGCACTGGTGAGATCCAAGGTGGAGAAATAGTTAGCTGACTTTAAGGCTGTTAGTGACTCCTCTATTCTGGGTAGTGGATAAGCATCTTTATGTGTAATGCGGTTAATTTGTCTGTAATCTACGCACATTCTCATTGTACCATCTTTTTTCTTTACGAGCACTAGTGGAGCTGCCCAGGGGCTACAACTATCTCTGATAACCCCAGCCTCCTTCATTTCCCGTAACATTTCTTTGGCACGCTGATACTGTGCTGGGGGTACAGGGCGGTATCTCTCTTTGATGGGATGATGATCACCCGTGGGGATTTGATGTTTAACCCCTTTTACCTGCCCAAAATCTAGGGGGTGTTTGCTGAAGACCCGCTCGTACTCCTGTACCACCCGGTAAACCCCATGCTTTTGGTGTGAGGGGGTGGAGTCGGTGCCCGCATGTAATTTTTGGCACCAGTCCTCCAGCTGTCCCTTGGAGCCATTGTCTTCCGCCTGGTCGGACGGGATCAAGGGTTCCACTGCTTTGATGGTATTGTTACTGACAGTGTACAGTTTTGCTACAGTGGCGTACCGGGGCAATTTGGCTTCCTCCTCCCCACAATTCAGGACACGGACGGGCACTCTTCCCTTGCGGACGTCTGCTACCCCTCTGGCTATCAGAACTCCAGGCCTGCTGTCTGAATACACCGGTTCTACCAAGGCCTGGTAATCTTGACCCTTGAGACCTATTGCTGCCCGACACCATATCAACATTTCACTTCTTGGGGGTATTGCAATGGGGAGAGGGTCACTTACCCTTACACTGCCAATTTCTTCTCCGGCCAGCTCTACCTGCTGCCTCCTCATCAGGGCTCTGATCTCCCTCTGTAGGGAACGCTGCTACCCAGAGCTGGCAGTTTCAGACGCCTGCTGCAACAAAATTATCACTTCGGCAATACAATTTTCCATCACATTTGTACCAATGGTTAGCAGTGGGTTAGATTCCTTGCGATCAATATCTACAATTATCATCCCCTGACATGGCAATTCTACCCGCCCCACTTTAATGGTTACTTCCTTGTACCCAATTTGAGGCAAGGGCTGACCATTACTGGCCACAATTGTTAAATCATCATCTGGGCCATGGTCAATGTCTGAATCAGCCCAATATCTTTTGTACAGTTTATAAGGGATGGTTGTTACCTGGGACCCCGTATCCAGGAGGGCATTCAAAGGGATCCCATCCAGCACAATAGGAAGGACCGGGCGTCCTCCTACATACTTGCTGCGACTGGGGTTTGAGCCGGGCTTCCTTACACCTGGGGGTTGGCTCCTGGCCCCAGGCTCGGCCCATTTAAAGGACAGTGTCTTGCAATGTGGCCCGCCTGGCTGCAGCGGCGGCAGATTGGTTGTCCCGTTGAATCATACCGGTCTGTGTCTTTTCCTCGGGTCGGCGGAATCCTCCTCTGTCGCATCCATGGGACATCATCTGGGCTGGAGGCCAACTCGATTCTTGCAGGCGATGGGGTCACTTGTAGAGACTGCACGGTCTTGGCAAGGGCAGCTACAGTCTTGGTCAGCTCCTGGACCTCCTGTCTGAGCTCTGCAGTGGGATCCTTATCCAGGGACTGCGCCTCAGCCCCTGCAGTGGCTCGTGTTGCAGGCACCACCCCGGGGTACGTGATAGCAAGAGGCCGGAGGGGTACTGGGTCATTCGGTGTAGATTCTCTCAGTACCCGGATGGCCTGGTCCTTAAACTTTGCAAAGTCCAGAGCAGGGTTCTGCAGGACCATGATACACAGCTGGGTCCTGTGGGCATCTGACAGGAGCCCCTCTATGAACTGCTCAGTTAGGAGTTTGTCTTCTTCACGTACACTCTCTGGGTCCACCTGTTTAATTGCTTTCAGAGCCTCCTGCAAGTTTAAGGCATAGTCCCTTATGCTGTCTGTGGCCCGTTGTTTGCACCCAAAGAATCTCATCATTATCTCTGCTGCGGTGCGGGTGTCAAAAGTACTCTTTAACTTGGCCAGTATCTGGGTTGCTGTCCCTTTATCTGTATCAGGCCAGGACTTCACTTCACGCTGGGCCGCGCCGGCTAGCTGCCCCATTAATATGCCCACCTTCTGGCTCTCAGTCAGCGGATACACTCTAAACAAGCTGTGCAGCCTTTCTCTGAAGTCGCTCAGGGTATGTGACTCCCCGGAGTACTGCGGCAGCCATTCTGCTCCCGGGATGTACGGCATTGTGATCGGCATTACCGGCGCTACAGCGGGGGCTGGGGCGACGGCGACTGGGATTACATCGGCCGGTGCTGCTGCGTCTTGAGCTACCACAGCCACCTGCTCTCCCTCTGTGTCGGACATCTTCCTCCCCCTTAGTGAACCTTACCAGGCTCCTTTCACTTTTCAAATTCCCTTCTGGGTCACGCGGGGTTAACGGCGCTCTGCTCTGATGGCGCGCTCCCTTCGCGCTCTTTGTCAGGCACGCCCCCCTTCTTCCTGCGCTCAGCGAGGCTAATGGCGGCGGCAGTTTGCAAACAGTAACACAGTCTTTTAAGCACAGTTTCTGCAGGCGCACAGTACCCGGTGGGACCGGGCACGAAATCCTGTTCGTGACGCCAAAATTGACTCGCCCACCCCAGGGCTATGGGACACCCGGTGCCGGGCCGGACTAGTCCGGGGGTCGTCAGTGGTGGCGGGGCCGGCTCCGTGGCCCTGGTGAGTGTCAGTTAAATATGGCTGGTGACTTGGGGTTTGTGTTTGTGACGCCACCTGTGGTTTGCGGCTATTAAGCCGCCGATGCTGTGTGAGGCCTCCGGGGTGATGATATGGCAGCAATGGTGGTACTGCTCCCCACAGGTGGAGCGGTGCCCCGGGGACACTGTTTGTGCTCGTGAGAGTCTATGGTGTTGTGTGGAAAACACGGTGCAGGGCTGACAGGCATGAAAGAAACAGGCACAAACAACAGTCTCTTTACCTTCTCCTCTTTTACTTGGCAACAGTTTAGTCCAGGGAGACCGTCACAGGTGGTAGATGGCTCCGGCCGGCCTGGAAGTGCCTGGGGGTGATCTCTTTGGCCAGTTGAGTATGAGGCCTACTCCCTGATCTTTCTTTTCTTCTATAGGACCCTGCACTCTGAATTTAGCAATGGCCCTCCTGCTGCTGGGACCGGTGGTTCGTCCCTCTCCCTGTGTGGTAGGCTGCGCAGGCCCTCTCTGGTGCTTCTCTGCAGGAGTCCACACCGGGCCCTTGGGATGCAGCTGTACCTTCAGATTGCTTCTGGGCCAGGGTGCTTGCAGCTCTCCTGCCCTCCGGATTCGGCCACCAGGGAAGGATTTTATACCCTGGCATCCACAGACTCCGATGTCTGAGTCTCTTCTATGCCTCTCTGCAGTTCTTGCTTCACTGGGCCAAGCTGCTCCAGCTCCAGGCCCCAGTTCCACAGGACAGCACACTCTGCGTCTGCTCTCTTTGCTTCCTCTCTCAGACTGACTCTAACTCCGCCCTCAGGTCAGACTTAAGGAATGCTCCCTGGAAATCCAGGTTCAGAGCTCCCCCTGCTGGCCTGAGGGAGAAACTACGTTGGATGTTAAACTTACTGGCCAATGATTCCCCCAATTACCTCCAGGCTCAGCATTAACCCTTTGGAGGGGCAATGCTGTTGTGGCGACCAGGTCCTGGGGTGCCACAGAACCCGCTGCATGGATGTCATCCGCATTGACTATGAACAGCTTGGTTATGGTGGCATATCTGGGTAGTGTGACCTCCTCTTCCCTACAATTCAACACTCGCACGGGCACTCTCCCTTTCCGGACGTCGACTACCCACCTGGCCGTAAACACGGTGGGCCAATGCTCTGAGGGCAGGGGCTCTACCACTGCCAGGTAAATCCTGTCCATGGGAGCCTACAGCTTTCCTGCACCATATCATCATTTCAATTCGTGGGGGCACTATAAGAGGGGCCACATGCATCACCCGTACACCACTTTCTCACCTCCAGAGAGATTTACCTGTTGCCGCTGCAGGAGGGCTTGGATCTCACGTTGCAGGACTCTCGGCCGCCCTGCTCCTGCAGTCTCAGACAGCTGTTGAATCAAAAACAATACTTCTCCCATACAATTTTCAATGACATTTGTGCCTAAAATAATCTTAGGGTTCCGGTCACCAGGGTCACTCTGTACCACTATGAGGCCTTGCCTCGTCAATTCTACCCGGCCCACCTTAATGGTCGCCTCCTTGAACTCGATTTGAGTCACTGGTAGCCCGTTGACGGCGTAGATGGTAATGCTGTCATCTGGTGGGGTAAGTTCATCGTCAAGCCAAAACTTCTTATACATTACATGGGTGAGTGGCATATGAGGGCTGCAGATTGTGACAGAAGGATGTGAAGGGGTGCAGAGTGTTTGAGAGGGGTAAGTTGGGGTACAGGCAGGGTGAAATATGTGGGCAGGGTGTGTGAGATATGGGGGCGTAGTGTGTGTGATATGGGGGTGCAGGCTGTATGGGGAGCAGGGTATGTGACATATGGGGGTGTAGTGTGTGTGATATGGGGGTGCAGGCTATATGGGGGTGTAGTGTGTGTGATCTGGGGGGTGCAGGCTGTATGGGAAGCAGGGTGTGTGAGATATGGGGGTGTAGTGTGTGATCTGGGGGGTGCAGGCTGTATGGGGAGCAGGGTGTGTGACATATGGGGGCAGGGGCATAACTACCGCGGTCGCAGGGGTCGGAAGGAGAAGAGAGGTACTTGTTTTTTTATTTTGCTGGCTGCATGACACATTGAGGCCTGGAGGGGCCTGGCTGCATAATACATGGAGGCCTGGGGGTGCTGACTCCATGATACATGGAGGTCTATGGGACTGCATAATAAATATGAAGGACACCTTATACATGGACTAGGGGTGCATTATACATGGAGGAGTATAGGGCTGCATAATACAAAATGAAGGACACCTTATACATGGAATATAGGGGTGCATTAGACATGGAGGAGTATGGGGCTGCATAATACAATATGATGATTTATGGCGCTGCATTATAATACATATAGGACAATGGGGGCTACATTATAATATATGGAGGAATATGGAGGTTAGCTTATACATTGACTATGGGGGTTGTAGCGGGGTGGGGGTCCCCCAGGACTTCAAAGACGCATTGACTCAAATAGTCCGTTCCAAACAGCTTTATTGTCCTCGCTGTACAGGTAAAGTCACCCAGAACACAGCCGGGTATGCACCGTCCATATGGGTACCCGTCACACAGGCACCCCTTGCCGTAGGAGACGGTCTTACGATGCCCCATTCGGCTGTTCCAGGAGGGTCCACAGACTTATAATCGCTCCACGCAGGCCTGGAGTTTTTCCAAGCTTCCTGCTCTGCAGCTTACAGAGCAGACTCTATTACAAGTTCATAGTGGAAGTTTAACCCACTCTCTGGCACCTGATAGCAGACACCTCTAGCTGAGGTTCCTTCTCGGCCCCAGGGCCCTCTTCAGACCACTGGGTCTGTGTCTCCTCCAGGAGAGGTTCGGCCCTACAGCCCTGGTCTGGCTGCACTCACCTCAGTCTTGACTCAGACTTAATATCGGAGCCCTGTGCTCAGCCTCCACACAGGTTGCTCCATCCAGAGCTCTCGGCTCTGCTCTCACTCTCCTGAACACACACTACCAGTCTCCTAAATCAAGCTGGCCACACCCACAGGTGGAGGTCTACGATTCTCAGCCCTGCACAGCACCCTCGCATTATTAAAGGGAACCTGACCCTTATATGTAGCAAAAAGCTTTTGTGGACTACAAGTCCCATAGCAACCTCTTCCGTTTAGATATCGCAGGTACCTTCTCCACTGTGACATATAGCGACCATTTACCACTTTGGTGGTCGCTACCTCACAGGGTGCATTATAAAACATGGAGGACTATGTGGTGCAGTATAATATATGGAGAACTATGGGGTGAATTATAATACATGGAGAACTTTGGGGAAATTCATTGCAATACATGGAGAACTATGGGGGTGCATTATAATATATGACGGTTTATGTGGGACCCTTTATATTATACGGAAGGCTATGTGGGGGCCATTATAGTATTTGGAGATCTATATACAAGGGGGGACAAAGATACAAGTATGGCATGGTAATGTTTTGTGCTGAGAGAAAAAGGCTCTTTCCCTCAGCACCCAGCTTTCCCATGCTCTGCTGTACATCACTCAGCACCCAGCTTTCCCATGCTCTGTTATAGGAAAGCTGGGTGCTGAGGGAAAGATGTATAGCAGAGCATGGGAAAGCTGGGTGCCGAGGACAAGATGGATATCAGAACATGGGAAAGCTGGGTGCTGATAGAGGGATTTCAGATCATGGGAAACTTGGGTGCGGAGGGTAAAAGCCAAGTGTCAGCGTCATCATCCTGTACCCCGAGTGTCAGTGTCATTATCCCATACCCTAAGTGTCGGTGTACGTGGAGGGGGGCCCCGGTCCAAATTTTGCACCAGGGTCCATCAAACTCTAGTTACGCCACTGGGAATAGTTGTTACCTGGGAACCGGTATCAAGGATTGCAGAGGTCGGGATCCCATCCAGGGTAATGGAAACGATGGGTCGCCCCCCTACATACCGCTCTCGCCAGTCTGCTGGGCTTTGGTAGTTTATTCTTGGGGATTGGCCCTTGGCAACAGGGGTTGCCCGTTTAAAGGACAGCTCCGTGCGTAGTGGCCATTCTTGTGACTCATAACAAACAGGTGGTCCATACCGGTCACTGTTCCGTCCTTTATACGCAGGGGTCCTCTTCCTCATCCAGGGGACATCTTCCGGGCAGTCGGCCAGCTAGATTTCTCGCCTAGACGGTGTGGTCTTTGACTTGAGCTACATCGCCTCCAGAATCCTTGCGATGTCGTTACTCAGCTGCTGTACTTGGGCAGACACTTGTTCCACTCCCGGGTGTCAGTAGAGGAGCCGGCTCTGGCAGTGCTAAGGCAGGGGGCTTCACCTGTAACGGGGATGTGCCAGGTTGCCAAGATGGGAGTGGAGAGTCAGGAGCCTCTGGGGGGTGCAGAGCTTTGATTGCCCGCTCTTTCAGGGTAGCAAAGTCCAAAGCAGGATGTTCCAGGGTCCACAGCCGGAGCTGCTTGCGGTCCTCCACTGACTCTAAGCCTTGCAGGAACTGCTCCACCAGCATATTGTTCCCCTCCGGCTCTCCAATATCGTTGGTCAATCTCAGGGTCTGCAGCGCCACTTGTAACTTTAAGGCATAATCCCTAATGCTGTCTTCGGGCCGCTGTTTGCAGCTATAGAACCTCATCCTCAGCTCAGTCTCTGTGCGGGTCTCAAATGCAGCTCCCAATCTCTTAAAGATGGCGGGTACCGAGACCCGATCCTCCTCAGTCCATTTCTCCACTTCCAGTTCGGCAGCGCCAGTCAGCTGCCCCAGTACCACGGACACCCGCTGCCGTCCGGTCAGGGCATACATATCGAGAACGTTACATATCTTCTTCCGGAATCCCTGCAGCGCATCTGGTCGGCCAGCATACTGTGGGAGTCAGGCAGTGCCTGCCAAATAGGGCAAGGTTATCGGCATTATTGGCGCAACCGCCGCGGGTCCCGGTGCCACCGCTCCTGCGGCTGGAGCGGCGTCGCCGCACCAGCGTTATCCTGGTCGGGTGGAGGCAGCGCCGCCACACTTCCATCGTCTGGTGCTGACATTCTCGCGCGCCCTCTCAGTTTTCGCTCAGCACTCCTCTCGATGCTGTGGCCCTCTGGGAACTTCTGGTTCAGGCCTCACACTCAGGACGAAGGGCAGGGCTTCTGCTTCGCGCGCTTTCATGGGGAAGATGGCGTTTTGGCGTGAAAAGATGGCGGAAGATGGCAAAATTGGCGGGAAACAGGATCTTGACTCGCGGTTTTCGGTCTTCAAGGCACTCGTCACCCAGGTAAGTGGGTCCTGCTCGTATCCTGTTTGTGACGCCAGGAATTTTGAGGTGTGCCACCCCCATGTCAGCAGCCGGGCTGCTCGGATCCGGATCCGCGGTGGCTCGAGGGGCATCCAGACCCAGGGGTCATGCGGCCACTCAAATTAAGGGGATATTTACAGGGGATGGTGTATCTAAAGTTCGTGACGCCACCCGTGGTATGTAGTAAGGTGAAGTACCACCGCTGCCTCTGGGGGTAGTGGCGATGGAATGGGCAGCCAGGTGTTTAACCCCTCCACGGGTAGGGGGTATGCCATTGGGGAGGTAGGGGTCACTTGCGTACTCACTCAGTCCATAAAGCTGAAGGAAGCACGTCTGGGTCCTGTTTCTGCTGGCGTTGCCTGATGATCTGTGACCTTTCCCTTGGCACCTTGTTTTCTTCTAGTTGGCCCCTATAGCTTGAAACTAGTCGGGTCCCGCTCCCCAGTGTGGCTAACTGAGGGAGCTTGCTCTCAGGGTTCACGCTTGGGATTTCCTGGACCGTTTTATTGAAAAGTCCTATCCCCCTCGTTGCGCTAGTACCCCGATTTTGGAGCGGGTGGAAAGCAGATCTTGAAGGTTCCGTTCTCGTTGGGTAAATTGTCAGGTTGCCTGAAGCTACTCCCTGACCTAGGGTCCACGTACCCTGTTGTGCCCTGGTCCCAGCCCAGTGATGGTACAAGGCTGCCGGCTGTCTTCCACGACAATACCGTGCCCCTTGTCATGATCCCCTGCGACCGGGGGTCTAGCTCTTACCAGGCCCAGACCAACGTCTGCTACCTAGTACCTCCAAGGAGACCAGCTCCTGACCTCCTCTCTCCTTCACTTCCAACACTACACTGGCCTACTCCTGACACTCCTGACCTCCCCTTAACCAACCCCCCCAAGTGGGCGACCCTATTCCACTCACGCAGTCCACTGTTGTGTCTGGTGGGTGTGGTGCAGAGCTATTGCACAGAAGGGCAGATTGCACAATACCCTGTGACGACGTGATAGGCCAGGGTGTCACACTTATCCAACTGTTTGTTCTCAAATTTCCTTTTCAAGCTCTGAGTGGTCGCACCCATATTTTGTGAAGTGTCTGAGGCATTCTCTGATGATGATATGGAGGTCAGAGATGGTGTCCGGCTTCTCTGATTTGTTTTTCTTAAATTTTTCCTCCTCCAACGATATGCTTGATTGGACTGAAAATCATTAAGGTCCCTCGCTAATTTCTTAGATTGGTTGTCTTTTCCCATTCATCAAAATATTTTTCCACTTGGGAATTAAAAGTAGACATATCATTACTAGTGATGAGCGAGCATGCTTGTTACTACTCGGTACTCGCACGAGTATCACTGTACTCGGTCTACTCGGCGGGGACCGAGTAATCTCGCGATACTCGTGCTGTACTCGTGGTCTTCATCCCTGCATGTTGGCGCTCTTTTGAGAGCCAGCCCTCATGCAGGGATTGGCTGGCAGACCACTGCAATGCCACAGCCCTGTTAGTTGTGGAATTGCAGTGATTGGCCGGCCTGCACAGCGTGACCGAGCCTTTATACCGGCGGGCGCGCTGTGCTCTGCTCACAGCTATCCAGACAGTCAGTGCAGGGAGAGGGTCGCTGCTTCAGGGAAAGGTTTGCGGCCCTTTATAGCTATTTCCGTAGCAGGGCTGCAAACAGTGTGACCAAAAGTCCTTCTCAGGACTATTCTAGTTGTATACAGGCAGGCAGGGTATAGCCAGGTCGGAGTACAGTAGCAGAGTCCTTCTCAGGACTATTGTTGCTGTACACAGGCAGGGTATAGCCAGGTTGGAATACAGGCTAGTGACCAAAAGAGTCCTTGTCAGGACTATTGTAGCAGTATACAGGCAGGCAGGCAGGCAGGCAGGGTATATAGCCATTCCTAGTGGTGACCGTATACCAGCCTTCATCATATCTGGGGCTGGTGTACACAGTCTAAAACAGTCCTGATAGTGTCAGACTTCTCAGCAATTGTCGCTCCTAAAACCTGTTAGGTTCTTAGTGCGTCCGTGCTTGCATTTAAAAACCGCACGTGTGTGCCTGTCGGTGGCAGCGTACAGGTGCACTTGTGTGCGTTTTTACCAAACTATTATATAACGCACAAGTGTAGTGTATAATACACGTCAGTCAGCAGTGGCTGATAGTGTCAGAGTTCTTAATTTTTGCTCCTAAAACCTGTGTTAGATTCTTAGTGCGTCCGTGCTTGCATTTAAAAACCGCACGTGTGTGCCTGTCGGTGGCAGCGTACAGGTGCACTTGTGTGCGTTTTTACCAAACTATTATATAACGCACAAGTGTAGTGTATAATACACGTCAGTCAGCAGTGGCTGATAGTGTCAGAGTTCTTAATTTTTGCTCCTAAAACCTGTGTTAGGTTCTTAGTGCGTCCGTGCTTGCATTTAAAAACCGCACGTGTGTGCCTGTCGGCGGCAGCGTACAGGTGCACTTGTGTGCGTTTTTACCAAACTATTATATAACGCACAAGTGTAGTGTATAATACACGTCAGTCAGCAGTGGCTGATAGTGTCAGAGTTCTTAATTTTTGCTCCTAAAACCTGTGTTAGGTTCTTAGTGTGTCCGTGCTTGCATTTAAAAACCGCACGTGTGTGCCTGTCGGTGGCAGCGTACAGGTGCACGATTTGCACAAACTTTGATATAACGCCCAAGTCTAGTGAATACACGTCAGCACAGCATTGCAAAATGCGCAAGGGCGTTGGCAAGGAACAAGGAAGTGGACATGATGGTGGTGCAGGCAGAGGCCGAGGTCATGGGCAAGCTCTAATTTTGCCACAACAAAGGGCCACATCTAGTCGCTCGCACGTCCTGTCCCAAATTCTTGGGGACCGCAGCAGTACACCGCTCTTGAACCAAGACCAGTGTCAACAGGTTGTTAGTTGGATAGCGGATAATGCTTCCAGTCAGATTGGCACCACCACAAACACTCTGTCTTCCACACGGTCAAGTGTCAGTAGCCGTGATACTGCACCGCACATTTCAGAACCTGATCCTCCTTCCTACCACAAGGCTGAGTACACGTCCTCGGACATTAATGATCCCACACTTGGACACTCGGAAGAGCTGTTCACGTTTCCATTCGCACATTCTGGCCTCTCGCCAGCTCATGTTGAAGTGGGTCATGAGGAGATCGTATGTACAGATGGCCAAATATTTGAGCAGCCACGTTCTCACGAAGTTGGCAACGTGTCTCAACAAGGGGTGGACGATGATGAGACACAATTGTCAGGAAGTCAGGAGGAGGAGCAGGGTGCGGAAGAGGAAGACGACGTGGTGGATGATCCAGTAACTGACCCAACCTGGCAGGAGGATATGCAGAGCGAGGACAGCAGTGCACAGGGGGAGGGAGGCGTAGCATCCCAACAGGCAGTAAGAAGCAGGGTGGTGGCTCCAGGCAGAAGTCAGGCAACCGTTCCCCGGAACAACAACACGACACAAGGTGCCTGTACAAATGTTAGGTCTTCCCGAGTCTGGCAGTTTTTTAAGTTGGATCCAGATGATTCTAAAAAGGCCATTTGCAACACCTGCTGTGCCAGCATCAGCAGGGGTACCAAAACTAGCAGCCTGACCACCACCAGCATGATCAGGCACATGTCAGCCAAGCACCCGACTTTGTGGGAAGTACAACAGAGTCGAGGAGCAGTGCTTGCTAATGTCACTGCTACGTCTTCGCTGGTTGTGCATGCGAGCCAATCCCCTGTCCATGCTGCCTGCGAACAAGCCTCCTCCGGTCCTGCACCTGCAGTTGCCTACGCAGAAATAACACCATCATCAAGCACGTCCTTGTCCCAGCGCAGCGTTCAGTTATCCATTCAGCAAACCTTTTGAACGCAGGCGCAAATACACTGCCAACACCCCACATGCCACAGTTCTAAATGCTAACATTTCGCGACTGCTTGCGCTGGAAATGTTGCCTTTTAGGCTGGTGGAGACAGAAGCATTCGGCGACCTGATGGCGGCAGCTGTCCCACGTTACTCGGTCCCCAGCCGCCACTATTTCTCCCGGTGTGCCGTCCCCGCGTTGCATAACCACGTGTCACAAAACATCACACGTGCCCTGAACAACGCTGTTTCACCCAAAGTCCACCTAACCACAGACACGTGGACAAGTGCTTGTGGGCAAGGCCGCTACATCTCGTTGACGGCACACTGGGTTAATATTGTGGAAGCTGGGACCCAGTCTGAGCGAGGGACGGAACACGTCCTTCCCACACCAAGGTTTGCAGGCCCTACCTCAGTCAGTGTTTCACCCACACTCTACAGCTCCGGAATGTCATGCTCTTCAGCCTCCTCCTCCTCCTGCGCATCCTCATCCACTGTACCCTCCACACCAGTCCCAAGCTGGAAGCACTGCAGCACTGCCTCGGCGAAGCGGCAACAGGCTGTGCTGAAGCTAATCTGCATAGGTGACAAACCCCACAATGCAGAAGAGCTGTGGACAGCTCTGAAACTGCAGGCAGATCACTGGCTCACACCTCTGAACCTAAAGCCAGGAAAGGTCGTGTGTGACAATGGCCGGAACCTGGTGGCGGCTTTGAGGCGAGGCCAGCTGACACATGTTCCATGCGTAGCCCATGTGCTCAACCTCGTGGTTCAGCGGTTTCTAAAGTCATACCCAGAGCTGTCTGATCTGCTGGTAAAAGTTTGCCGCCTGTCTGCACATTTTCGAAAGTCACCTACTGCTTCAGCCGGCCTTGCCGGCTTTCAGCGCAGTTTGCATCTTCCGGCTCACAGACTGGTGTGTGATGTCCCCACGCGTTGGAATTCAACTCTGCACATGTTGGTCAGGATATGTGAGCAGAAGAGGGCAGTTGTTGAGTACCTGCATCACCTAAGCCGTCGGGAAATGGGTCAAACTCCACACATAACACCTGAGGAGTGGAGATGGATGTCCGACCTATGTACCATCCTCCAAAACTTTGAGGACTCCACCAAGATGGTGAGTGGTGATGACGCCATTATTAGCGTCACCATACCGCTACTCTGCCTTCTAAAACGGTCTCTGCTCAAAACCAAACATGATGCATTGCAGGCGGAGCGCGATGAGTTGCAGCAAGAAACAGTAGTGGGTGTGGGTGATAACACACAGCCCAGCCTCGTCTCATCACAACGTGCAGTGGAGGACTATGACGAGGAGGAGGATGAAGACATGGAGCAAATCTCCGGCCAAATTGAGGATATGACATGCACACCAGTCATATCCTCGGTTCAGCGTGGCTGGCCAGAGGACAGGGTAGATGAGGAGGAGGAGGAGGAGGACAGCATGTTCAGTCAACGTGTTGGTCAGGCTACTGAAGTCCTGGCTGTTAAGAGTCTGGCGCACATGGCTGACTTTATGGTAAGCTGCCTGTCTCGTGACCCTCGCGTTAAGAACATCTTGGCCGACAATCATTACTGGTTGGTAACACTGTTAGACCCACGCTACAAGGAGAACTTTATGTCTCTTATTCCCGAGGCGGAGAGGTCAACCAAAATGCAGCAGTTCCGGAAGGCCATAGTCACGGAAGTAGGCAAAGCATTCCCCTCACAAAACGCTAGCGGCATAGGTCAGGAATCAGTGGACAACCAAGGCGTACAGCCGAGAGAGGCACAAGTCCAATCCGCCAGAGGTAGGGGAACAGTCTTTAAGATGTGGGACAGTTTTCTCAGCCCCTCACGTACCACAGCCCCTGAGGTGCGGGGTAGTGCCACAAGAAATCCTAAGTTTGCCCAGATGCTCAAGGAGTACCTTGCAGATCGAACAACTGTACTCCGACATTCCTCTGTGCCTTACAATTATTGGGTATCCAAGGTGGACACGTGGCATGAATTGGCTCTCTACGCCTTGGAAGTCCTGGCCTGCCCTGCCGCTAGCGTTTTGTCAGAGCGTGTTTTTAGTGCCGCAGGTGGAATCATTACAGATAAACGCACCCGCCTGTCAACTGAAAATGCTGACAGGCTGACTCTGATCAAGATGAACAAGGGTTGGATTGGGCCAGACTTCACCACACCACCAGCAAATGAGAGCGGAATTTAAAGTTTGTAACGGGAATTTGCCATGTACCTCCAGTCACCCATGGGTACACACTTCTGGACTTTGGATAATCGCTGGACTGCTCCTCCTTCTCCTCATGCGCCACCATGATGACCGTTACAAGAGTTAGGCCTTTGTTTCAGGTATACCCCCAGTGGTAAATTTTTTCGCCCATTCTTTGCAGAATGGACATTATAACGACAGGAGACCCGCTCCTTTGCAATGGGAACAATGTTTTGAGGCCCTCATGCACGTCTCTATGCAGGGACAACGTGGAGCCTCCCAATTTTTGGCTGCCCTGCCAAAGGGCTATACTACAAAAGACCCACTTCCTTCCAATGGGCACTTCAGGTTTACAGGCCCTCATGCACGTCTCTATCCAGGGACAACGTGGAGCCTCCCAATTTTTGGCTGCCCTGCCAAAGGGCTATACTACAAAAGACCCACTTCCTTCCAATGGGCACTTCAGGTTTACAGGCCCTCATGCACGTCTCTATCCAGGGACAACGTGGAGCCTCCCAATTTTTGGCTGCCCTGCCTAAGGGCTATACTACAATAGACCCACTTCCTTCCAATGGGCACTTCAGGTTAACAGGCCCTCATGCACGTCTCTATCCAGGGACAACGTGGAGCCTCCCAATTTTTGGCTGCCCTGCCAAAGGGCTATACTACAAAAGACCCACTTCCTTCCAATGGGCACTTCAGGTTAACAGGCCCTCATGCACGTCTCTATCCAGGGACAACGTGGAGCCTCCCAATTTTTGGCTGCCCTGCCAAAGGGCTATACTACAAAAGACCCACTTCCTTCCAATGGGCACTTCAGGTTAACAGGCCCTCATGCACGTCTCTATCCAGGGATAACGTGGAGCCTCCCAATTTTTGGCTGCCCTGCCAAAGGGCTATACTACAAAAGACCCACTTCCTTCCAATGGGCACTTCAGGTTAACAGGCCCTCATGCACGTCTCTATCCAGGGACAACGTGGAGCCTCCCAATTTTTGGCTGCCCTGCCAAAGGGCTATACTACAAAAGACCCACTTCCTTCCAATGGGCACTTCAGGTTAACAGGCCCTCATGCACGTCTCTATCCAGGGACAACGTGGAGCCTCCCAATTTTTGGCTGCCCTGCCAAAGGGCTATACTACAAAAGACCCACTTCCTTCCAATGGGCACTTCAGGTTAACAGGCCCTCATGCACGTCTCTATCCAGGGACAACGTGGAGCCTCCCAATTTTTGGCTGCCCTGCCTAAGGGCTATACTACAATAGACCCACTTCCTTCCAATGGGCACTTCAGGTTTACAGGCCCTCATGCACGTCTCTATCCAGGGACAACGTGGAGCCTCCCAATTTTTGGCTGCCCTGCCTAAGGGCTATACTACAATAGACCCACTTCCTTCCAATGGGCACTTCAGGTTAACAGGCCCTCATGCACGTCTCTATCCAGGGACAACGTGGAGCCTCCTAATTTTTGGCTGCCCTGCCAAAGGGCTATACTACAAAAGACCCACTTCCTTCCAATGGGCACTTCAGGTTAACAGGCCCTCATGCACGTCTCTATCCAGGGACAACGTGGAGCCTCCCAATTTTTGGCTGCCCTGCCAAAGGGCTATACTACAAAAGACCCACTTCCTTCCAATGGGCACTTCAGGTTAACAGGCCCTCATGCACGTCTCTATCCAGGGACAACGTGGAGCCTCCCAATTTTTGGCTGCCCTGCCAAAGGGCTATACTACAAAAGACCCACTTCCTTCCAATGGGCACTTCAGGTTAACAGGCCCTCATGCACGTCTCTATCCAGGGACAACGTGGAGCCTCCCAATTTTTGGCTGCCCTGCCAAAGGGCTATACTACAAAAGACCCACTTCCTTCCAATGGGCACTTCAGGTTAACAGGCCCTCATGCACGTCTCTATCCAGGGACAACGTGGAGCCTCCCAATTTTTGGCTGCCCTGCCAAAGGGCTATACTACAATAGACCCACTTCCTTCCAATGGGCACTTCAGGTTTACAGGCCCTCATGCACGTCTCTATCCAGGGACAACGTGGAGCCTCCCAATTTTTGGCTGCCCTGCCTAAGGGCTATACTACAATAGACCCACTTCCTTCCAATGGGCACTTCAGGTTTACAGGCCCTCATGCACGTCTCTATCCAGGGACAACGTGGAGCCTCCCAATTTTTGGCTGCCCTGCCTAAGGGCTATACTACAATAGACCCACTTCCTTCCAATGGGCACTTCAGGTTTACAGGCCCTCATGCACGTCTCTATCCAGGGACAACGTGGAGCCTCCCAATTTTTGGCTGCCCTGCCTAAGGGCTATACTACAATAGACCCACTTCCTTCCAATGGGCACTTCAGGTTTACAGGCCCTCATGCACGTCTCTATCCAGGGACAACGTGGAGCCTCCCAATTTTTGGCTGCCCTGCCTAAGGGCTATACTACAATAGACCCACTTCCTTCCAATGGGCACTTCAGGTTTACAGGCCCTCATGCACGTCTCTATCCAGGGACAACGTGGAGCCTCCCAATTTTTGGCTGCCCTGCCAAAGGGCTATACCACAATAGACCCACTTCCTTCCAATGGGCACTTCAGGTTTACAGGCCCTCATGCACGTCTCTATCCAGGGACAACGTGGAGCCTCCCAATTTTTGGCTGCCCTGCCTAAGGGCTATACTACAATAGACCCACTTCCTTCCAATGGGCACTTCAGGTTAACAGGCCCTCATGCACGTCTCTATCCAGGGACAACGTGGAGCCTCCCAATTTTTGGCTGCCCTGCCAAAGGGCTATACTACAAAAGACCCACTTCCTTCCAATGGGCACTTCAGGTTAACAGGCCCTCATGCACGTCTCTATCCAGGGACAACGTGGAGCCTCCCAATTTTTGGCTGCCCTGCCAGAGGGCTATACTACAAAAGACCCACTTCCTTCCAATGGGCACTTCAGGTTAACAGGCCCTCATGCACGTCTCTATCCAGGGACAACGTGGAGCCTCCCAATTTTTGGCTGCCCTGCCAAAGGGCTATACTACAAAAGACCCACTTTCTTCCAATGGGCACTTCAGGTTAACAGGCCCTCATGCACGTCTCTATCCAGGGACAACGTGGAGCCTCCCAATTTTTGGCTGCCCTGCCAAAGGGCTATACTACAATAGACCCACTTCCTTCCAATGGACACTTCAGGTTTACAGGCCCTCATGCACGTCTCTATCCAGGGACAACGTGGAGCCTCCCAATTTTTGGCTGCCCTGCCTAAGGGCTATACTACAATAGACCCACTTCCTTCCAATGGGCACTTCAGGTTTACAGGCCCTCATGCACGTCTCTATCCAGGGACAACATGGAGCCTCCCAATTTTTGGCTGCCCTGCCTAAGGGCTATACTACAATAGACCCACTTCCTTCCAATGGGCACTTCAGGTTTACAGGCCCTCATGCACGTCTCTATCCAGGGACAACGTGGAGCCTCCCAATTTTTGGCTGTCCTGCCTAAGGGCTATACTACAATAGACCCACTTCCTTCCAATGGGCACTTCAGGTTTACAGGCCATCATGCACGTCTCTATCCAGGGACAACGTGGAGCCTCCCAATTTTTGGCTGCCCTGCCTAAGGGCTATACTACAATAGACCCACTTCCTTCCAATGGGCACTTCAGGTTTACAGGCCCTCATGCACGTCTCTATCCAGGGAAAACGTGGAGCCTCCCAATTTCTTCAGCGCTCTATTGGGAGACCCAGACGATTGGGGTATAGCTACTGCCCTCCGGAGGCCACACAAAGCACTACACCAAAAGTGCAAGGCCCCTCCCCTTCTGGCTATACCCCCCCGTGGTATCACGGGTACTCCAGTTTTAGCTTTGTGTGCGAAGGAGGTCAGACATTCCATGCATAGCTCCACAGATTTTAGTCAGCAGTAGCTGCTGACTATTTCGGATGGAAGAAAAGAGGGCCCATATAGGGCCCCCAGCATGCTCCCTTCTCACCCCTGGATGGTGTTGTAAGGTTGAGGTACCTATTGCTGGTACAGAGGCTGGAGCCCCACATGCTGTTTTCCTTCCACATCCCCTTGGGGGCTCTGTGGAAGTGGGATCCTGCCGGCCTCAAAGCTCTGACGCCGGGCTCCATCCACAGACCCATAGCACCTGGTGGATGCCGAGCAGGAGTACCATCAGGGACCGGGCCCTGCATCATACAGGTACTCTGTGTCCCCGGCAGGCACAGACGCACTCCGGGCTGGCTGGGAGTTGTAGTGCGCCGGGGACCGTACACTGAGCTGGTGTTCCTACAGTTATCTGGGGGACTTTGTGTTCTGGGAACGCAGCGCCGACCCTCACTGGACCGGCGGCGCTGCTGTGACTTGTGGTGCGCCGGGGATACGCCGACCGCGCTTTTACGGCGGGGGCGTTTATAACTCTAGTCCCCGGCTTTTGGGCCTAGGACGCCGGCAGCTCCGATCGTTCCCGCCCCCACCCTGTCAATCAGGGTAGGGGAGAGACGCTGTTTCACGGCAGCGACGAGGGCTGGAGCCTGATTTACATGCTCCAGCCCTCTCACTAGGCACAGAGGGAAGCAGGCTTCCCGCTCTTGGTCAGGAACGCCCAGGGCCCGCCCCCCTTCCTCTCTCAGGACGCCGGCAGCCATTACATGCATGTCTGGCTGGAGGAAGGACGCAAGGCTCTGGGAGACCTAGACTGAGGGGCTTTGGGAGACCACACACCCGCTCTTAAGCGGGCGGTAAGCGGCTTTTCAGCTGGCCCCTCTAGTGCCTTACTGTGTATTAGTGTACTGTGTCACTGGACATAGATATTTATTGATTTCTTGCACTGTGAGGTCGCTTCCTGGCTGAATACCCCAGATCGCTCTGAGGAGGCAGCAACATGTCATCCACAAGATGCAAGGCTGCCAAGGCTAGGGCTGTGTGCACTGCGTGTGCTGCATGTGGGGCTGCTCTACCAGCAGGCTCCAATGACCCCCATTGTGTGCAATGCTCAGATCCGGTGCTGCTTCGCCAGCCGGAGTCCGGAGAGGTAGTGACCCAGGCTGAGACGCTTGTAAGTCCTGCCCCGGTGTCAGGGACAGACTTTGCAGTTTTTGCGGATAATATGTCTGTGGCTATGGCAAAAATCCTGGAAACTTTGCAATCCATGCCTGGGGCTCAGTCTATGGACACGGCGAGGTCTATGTCCTCTAATCCTCCGCAGTTGGATTTAATCCAGACTGCAAGGGGGTCCCCGGCGTCTCAGGCAGTGACATCCCCGTAGGGGAGGGCTGTTTTGCAGCTCTAACATGAGGTATTTCGTTACCCACCCAGGGACAGCTTTTGGACGTCCCAATCGTCTGGGTCTCCCAATAGAGCGCTGAAGAAGAAGGGAATTTTGTTACTTACCGTAAATTCCTTTTCTTCTAGCTCTTATTGGGAGACCCAGCACCCGCCCTGTTGTCCTTCGGGATTGTTTTTGCTGTTTGCGGGTACACATGTTGTTCATGTTGCACGGTTTTTCAGTTCTCCGATGTTAATCGGAGTTAATTTGTTTAAACCAGTTGTTGGCTTCCTCCTTCTTGCTTTGGCACTAAAACTGGAGTACCCGTGATACCACGGGGGGGTATAGCCAGAAGGGGAGGGGCCTTGCACTTTTGGTGTAGTGCTTTGTGTGGCCTCCGGAGGGCAGTAGCTATACCCCAATCGTCTGGGTCTCCCAATAAGAGCTAGAAGAAAAGGAATTTACGGTAAGTAACAAAATTCCCTTCTTTTGGCTGCCCTGCCAAAGGGCTATACCACAATAGACCCACTTCCTTCCAATGGGCACTTCAGGTTTACAGGCCCTCATGCACGTCTCTATCCAGGGACAACGTGGAGCCTCCCAATTTTTGGCTGCCCTGCCTAAGGGCTATACTACAATAGACCCACTTCCTTCCAATGGGCACTTCAGGTTAACAGGCCCTCATGCACGTCTCTATCCAGGGACAACGTGGAGCCTCCCAATTTTTGGCTGCCCTGCCAAAGGGCTATACTACAAAAGACCCACTTCCTTCCAATGGGCACTTCAGGTTAACAGGCCCTCATGCACGTCTCTATCCAGGGACAACGTGGAGCCTCCCAATTTTTGGCTGCCCTGCCAGAGGGCTATACTACAAAAGACCCACTTCCTTCCAATGGGCACTTCAGGTTAACAGGCCCTCATGCACGTCTCTATCCAGGGACAACGTGGAGCCTCCCAATTTTTGGCTGCCCTGCCAAAGGGCTATACTACAAAAGACCCACTTTCTTCCAATGGGCACTTCAGGTTAACAGGCCCTCATGCACGTCTCTATCCAGGGACAACGTGGAGCCTCCCAATTTTTGGCTGCCCTGCCAAAGGGCTATACTACAAAAGACCCACTTCCTTCCAATGGGCACTTCAGGTTAACAGGCCCTCATGCACGTCTCTATCCAGGGACAACGTGGAGCCTCCCAATTTTTGGCTGCCCTGCCAAAGGGCTATACTACAATAGACCCACTTCCTTCCAATGGACACTTCAGGCTTACAGGCCCTCATGCACGTCTCTATCCAGGGACAACGTGGAGCCTCCCAATTTTTGGCTGCCCTGCCAAAGGGCTATACTACAAAAGACCCACTTCCTTCCAATGGGCACTTCAGGTTAACAGGCCCTCATGCACGTCTCTATCCAGGGACAACGTGGAGCCTCCCAATTTTTGGCTGCCCTGCCAAAGGGCTATACTACAAAAGACCCACTTCCTTCCAATGGGCACTTCAGGTTAACAGGCCCTCATGCACGTCTCTATCCAGGGATAACGTGGAGCCTCCCAATTTTTGGCTGCCCTGCCAAAGGGCTATACTACAAAAGACCCACTTCCTTCCAATGGGCACTTCAGGTTAACAGGCCCTCATGCACGTCTCTATCCAGGGACAACGTGGAGCCTCCCAATTTTTGGCTGCCCTGCCAAAGGGCTATACTACAAAAGACCCACTTCCTTCCAATGGGCACTTCAGGTTAACAGGCCCTCATGCACGTCTCTATCCAGGGACAACGTGGAGCCTCCCAATTTTTGGCTGCCCTGCCTAAGGGCTATACTACAATAGACCCACTTCCTTCCAATGGGCACTTCAGGTTTACAGGCCCTCATGCACGTCTCTATCCAGGGACAACGTGGAGCCTCCCAATTTTTGGCTGCCCTGCCTAAGGGCTATACTACAATAGACCCACTTCCTTCCAATGGGCACTTCAGGTTAACAGGCCCTCATGCACGTCTCTATCCAGGGACAACGTGGAGCCTCCTAATTTTTGGCTGCCCTGCCAAAGGGCTATACTACAAAAGACCCACTTCCTTCCAATGGGCACTTCAGGTTAACAGGCCCTCATGCACGTCTCTATCCAGGGACAACGTGGAGCCTCCCAATTTTTGGCTGCCCTGCCAAAGGGCTATACTACAAAAGACCCACTTCCTTCCAATGGGCACTTCAGGTTAACAGGCCCTCATGCACGTCTCTATCCAGGGACAACGTGGAGCCTCCCAATTTTTGGCTGCCCTGCCAAAGGGCTATACTACAAAAGACCCACTTCCTTCCAATGGGCACTTCAGGTTAACAGGCCCTCATGCACGTCTCTATCCAGGGACAACGTGGAGCCTCCCAATTTTTGGCTGCCCTGCCAAAGGGCTATACTACAAAAGACCCACTTCCTTCCAATGGGCACTTCAGGTTAACAGGCCCTCATGCACGTCTCTATCCAGGGACAACGTGGAGCCTCCCAATTTTTGGCTGCCCTGCCAAAGGGCTATACTACAATAGACCCACTTCCTTCCAATGGGCACTTCAGGTTTACAGGCCCTCATGCACGTCTCTATCCAGGGACAACGTGGAGCCTCCCAATTTTTGGCTGCCCTGCCTAAGGGCTATACTACAATAGACCCACTTCCTTCCAATGGGCACTTCAGGTTTACAGGCCCTCATGCACGTCTCTATCCAGGGACAACGTGGAGCCTCCCAATTTTTGGCTGCCCTGCCTAAGGGCTATACTACAATAGACCCACTTCCTTCCAATGGGCACTTCAGGTTTACAGGCCCTCATGCACGTCTCTATCCAGGGACAACGTGGAGCCTCCCAATTTTTGGCTGCCCTGCCTAAGGGCTATACTACAATAGACCCACTTCCTTCCAATGGGCACTTCAGGTTTACAGGCCCTCATGCACGTCTCTATCCAGGGACAACGTGGAGCCTCCCAATTTTTGGCTGCCCTGCCTAAGGGCTATACTACAATAGACCCACTTCCTTCCAATGGGCACTTCAGGTTTACAGGCCCTCATGCACGTCTCTATCCAGGGACAACGTGGAGCCTCCCAATTTTTGGCTGCCCTGCCAAAGGGCTATACCACAATAGACCCACTTCCTTCCAATGGGCACTTCAGGTTTACAGGCCCTCATGCACGTCTCTATCCAGGGACAACGTGGAGCCTCCCAATTTTTGGCTGCCCTGCCTAAGGGCTATACTACAATAGACCCACTTCCTTCCAATGGGCACTTCAGGTTAACAGGCCCTCATGCACGTCTCTATCCAGAGACAACGTGGAGCCTCCCAATTTTTGGCTGCCCTGCCAAAGGGCTATACTACAAAAGACCCACTTCCTTCCAATGGGCACTTCAGGTTAACAGGCCCTCATGCACGTCTCTATCCAGGGACAACGTGGAGCCTCCCAATTTTTGGCTGCCCTGCCAGAGGGCTATACTACAAAAGACCCACTTCCTTCCAATGGGCACTTCAGGTTAACAGGCCCTCATGCACGTCTCTATCCAGGGACAACGTGGAGCCTCCCAATTTTTGGCTGCCCTGCCAAAGGGCTATACTACAAAAGACCCACTTTCTTCCAATGGGCACTTCAGGTTAACAGGCCCTCATGCACGTCTCTATCCAGGGACAACGTGGAGCCTCCCAATTTTTGGCTGCCCTGCCAAAGGGCTATACTACAAAAGACCCACTTCCTTCCAATGGGCACTTCAGGTTAACAGGCCCTCATGCACGTCTCTATCCAGGGACAACGTGGAGCCTCCCAATTTTTGGCTGCCCTGCCAAAGGGCTATACTACAATAGACCCACTTCCTTCCAATGGACACTTCAGGTTTACAGGCCCTCATGCACGTCTCTATCCAGGGACAACGTGGAGCCTCCCAATTTTTGGCTGCCCTGCCTAAGGGCTATACTACAATAGACCCACTTCCTTCCAATGGGCACTTCAGGTTTACAGGCCCTCATGCACGTCTCTATCCAGGGACAACATGGAGCCTCCCAATTTTTGGCTGCCCTGCCTAAGGGCTATACTACAATAGACCCACTTCCTTCCAATGGGCACTTCAGGTTTACAGGCCCTCATGCACGTCTCTATCCAGGGACAACGTGGAGCCTCCCAATTTTTGGCTGTCCTGCCTAAGGGCTATACTACAATAGACCCACTTCCTTCCAATGGGCACTTCAGGTTTACAGGCCCTCATGCACGTCTCTATCCAGGGACAACGTGGAGCCTCCCAATTTTTGGCTGCCCTGCCTAAGGGCTATACTACAATAGACCCACTTCCTTCCAATGGGCACTTCAGGTTTACAGGCCCTCATTCACGTCTGTATGCAGGGTCATTGGTGAACCTCAAAATTTTGGACTGCCCTGGCAAAGGAAAATACTACAAAGACTCAGTTCCTCAAAATGGGCACATTAGACTCAGAGGCCTTTATGTACGTCTCTTCTCAGGGACATCGGAGTGCCACACAATGTTTTACGTAAAATCTTTCATGTATTGATCTCAAAAAGTAACATACATTAGCTCTATCTCACTATTGGGTATGTGCCCTTAACATTTCCGCCATGAAAATTCATTTTGGTGTCATTTTGGAAGGTTTTCTGGTGAGTCCGTAAAAATGGCGTAAAACGCGGACAAAATTGTTCACAGCTGTGACTTTTGAGTGATAAATGCTTCAAGGGGTCTTCCCCATGCTGTTGCCATGTCATTTGAGCACTCTTCGGAGACTTTTGTGCCATTTTTAGGGTTTCTACATGCTGCCGGTGGTCATTTCACAAAAATACTCGGGTCTCCCATAGGATAACATTGGGCTCGTTGCTCGGGCCGAGTACACGAGTATCTTGGGAGGCTCGGCCCGAGCTTCGAGCACCCGAGCTTTTTAGTACTCGCTCATCACTAATCAGTACTACTAGAAATACTTTTTAATGTGGTGAAATCCTCATCAACCTCCCTTTCTAAGGAGGTTACAGCAAGAAAAATGTAGATCTAGCCTATTCTAGAGCAAGTAATAGTAATAGACCGACATTGCTGTATACCAAACCAAATAAACAATCTAAAGAACTGGTCAGATTCATCACAACATTCCATTCACAATGGAGTGAGATGAAGAAATGTATGGAGAAATTCTGGCCTATTCCATGTTCAGATCCGTCTCTAAAGCCTGCTTTACACGTTGCAATTTCGCATACGATATCGTATGCGATCGTTACCCGCCCCCATCCTTTGTGCGGCACGTTCAATTTGTTGAATGTGCCGCACAAACGATTAACCCCCGTCACACGTACGATCTCGATGTGGGCGGCGAATGTCCACTTCCTGGAGTGGGAGGGACGTTCGGCGTCACAGCGACGTCACGCGTCAGCCGGCCCATAGAAGCGGAGGGGTGGAGCTGAGCAGGACGTAAACATCCCGCCCACCTTCTTCCTTACGCATTGCTGGCCGGGAGCCGCAGGACGCAGGTAAGATCTGTTCATCGTTCCCGGGGTGTCACACACTGCGATGTGTGCTACCCCGGGTACGATGAACAATCTGACGTTCAATTCTAGAGAAATGAACGATGTGCGTGCGATGAACATATTACCGTTTAATCGCAATCGCACGTACCTGTCACACACTGTACCTTACGATGCCGGATGTGCGTCACTTACGACGTGACCCCGCCGACACATTGTAAGATACATTGAAGCGTGTAAAGCGGGCTTAAGACAATATCTCTCGCCAAATGTCAGTATCACAGCCAGACGTAGTAAGAATCTGAAGGACATGCTGGTATTCAGCCATTACCAACCCACTAGAAGAGCAATTTTTTACTTCAAGACACGACCAAGCTGGGGTTGTTCCCTGTGTGGGAAATGCGTGGTGTTCTCTAATAAATATAGAGCGCGCTACACATTTTACAAATTCACGTGGATCGGTGACATATACCATCACGCACCATATCACATGTACCACAGTAGCCGTGATCTACTATGCCATCTGCCCATGTGGACAGATTTACGTGGGTTTCACTACCTGTGCTTTAAAAGTTCGGGTAAGAGAACACGTTCGAGACATCATTGCGGCAGTCAAAGAAGAGGATGTCGAGTCACTAAGAACAATCCCAAGATACTTCAAAAAATGTCATCAGTGTGACTCAACATTATTACGAGTTCGTGGAATTGATCACATTACTATGAACATCCGTGGAGGAAATGTGCCAAAAAAATTGTCCCAATGTGAAAGTCGTTGGATATGGACCTTGGATACTGTTTACCCGAAAGGGTTAAACGAGAATTTGAGTTTTGCACCATTCCTGTGAAGACCTTGTCATTTCTTGGTGTCTCTGCTTGCCGTGTTTGTTTACTTTTTGGGGTTCTTTTGTCTTTTATATTCCTATCCTTCTGATCATATACGTACTTGGCAGGGTTTCTCTGCGGTTTTAGCTGTTTACATATTTTTTCATTGTTTTTTAATATTTGCTTTTTATTCACAATTTTTTGTTTTTTTCCCAGTAGTTTACGTCATTTACTCATGGTTTTGGATTCCTCTTCCGTCCAGTTGTACATGGATTTCAAGAATCAGTTGGATATCCATTTCCATGAAGGACCCATGGATCAACTCCGGAGTTTTTCTACATATAACATTTTGTATACATTTTTTTTAAAAATTATAGCTATTTATAATTTTTAATGTATTTTTAAATTTCGGTCATCTTATATTCTATTTTGTGCACATCTTATATATTACACACTACTGAATAATTACTTTTATTTATTACACATTCATTATCACTTCTACACTTTTGCCTGCACAATTACACATCTTTCACACATTCCCTGTATGCATTATCACTCTTGTTTATCTTATATATGTATACACAAAAATGTTTTATATTTCATATAGAATTTTATTTAATATGTATATAATGTATGTCTTTGTACACCATATATTCCCCCCCTCCTTTTTTGTATACTTTATTTCACTTTTCTTGTATTTTATCCTAACACTATGTTTTTCTAATGTATTTTGTATTTTTTTATATTCGCATATATCTAATTTTGCATATATATGGTATTAATTCACCTATATGTAATCATATATTCACACACTTTCTCTTATAATAGAAATTATAATTTTGAGAAGACCACTATACTCACTCACTTCTATGTTATATGTCTGGTTGTTGACATGGATTAGTGCGCATGCGCTGTCTCCGGGCGGTGCACGCTCAGGGGGCGTATCTTTATCGTCTTTCTGAGTTCCTCCCATCGGCATCGTCGCGTCATGTGACTGGTTGTCACGTGATGCTGTGACTCATATTGGGACGACCTCATTTAACACATCACGATGACGTGCCTTCCTGTCCGCGCTCTGCGCTGAGCTGCACGGTGCATGTGCCGCACATAGATATCCATTGCTTGGGACTTCATATTTAACTGCTTACCTTGCCGGTATGTCACCACGCCACCCCTGATGAAGGCTATCGCTGAAACGTGCGTCGGATGGGACTTGGCGCCATTCCAGCAGTAAGTATGTGCCGTTCGGATTGAATACTTTTTGCCCTAGCGCTTCACGTCGTATGTAGAGTTGAGCAATGTTCGAGGTTCATCAATTTCATGTTCGAGTGATTTTGGGTGGTGCTCAAGATCGAACTCGAACTCGAGCTTTTTGCTAAAAGCTCGACAGTTCGAGTTACGTTCGAGAATGGTTCGATCACCATAAACGTGGCTTTTCACAGTAAGGCTATGTGCACATGTTGCTATCTGCATGCGTCCGGCGTCCCCAGCACAATCCCTCTCCCTTTCCTACTCACCGATCACGGGCGTCTCGCTGCACGGCTGTCACAAATCTGCGGTGTCTTTTCCTCTTTAGAAAATGTCTGCCGCTTCATTAGTCAATTAGTTACAGTCATATGAAAAAGTTTGGGCACCACTATTAATATTAACGTTTTTTCTTTATAACAATTTGGGGTTTTGCAACAGCTATTTCAGTTTCATATATCTAATAAATAATGGACTCAGTAATATTTCTGGATTGAAATGAGGTTTATTGTACTAACAGAAAATGTGCAATCTGCATTTAAACAAAATTTGACAGGTGCATAAGTATGGGCACCCTTATCAATTTCTTGATTTGAACACTCCTAACTACTTTTTACTGACTTACTGAAGCACTAAATTGGTTTTGTAACCTCATTGAGCTTTGAACTTCATAGGCAGGTGTATCCAATCATGAGAAAATGTATTTAAGGTGGCCACTTGCAAGTTGTTCTCCTATTTGAATCTCCTATGAAGAGTGGCATCATGGGCTCCTCAAAACAACTCTCAAATGATCTGAAAACAAAGATTATTCAACATAGTTGTTCAGGGGAAGGATACAAAAAGTTGTCTCAGAGATTTAACCCCTACAGCCCCGGGGCACTTTTCGTTTTTGCGTTTTTGTTTTTTGCTCCCCTTCTTCCGAGAGCCATAACTTTTTTATTTTTCTGTCAATCTTGCCATATGAGGGCTTGTTTTTTGCGGGACAAGTTGTACTTTTAAATGAAATCATAAGTTTTACCATATGGTGTACTGGAAAACAGCAAAAAAATTCCAAGTGTGGAAAAACTGCAAAAAAAGTGTGATGGCACAATAGTTTTTGGGATGTTTTATTCACGGTGTTCACTATATGGTAAAACTGATGTGTGGATATGAAGCCTGAGGTCGGTGCGAGCTTGTAGACACCAAACATGTATAGGTTTACTTGTATCTAAGGGGTTAAAAAAAATTCACAAGTTTGTCCAATAAAAGTGGCGCACGTTTTGCGCCATTTTCCGAAACACGTTGCGTTCTCATTTTTTGGGATCTATGGCTCAGTGATGCCTTATTTTTTGCGTCTCAAGCTGTTGTTTCTAATGGTAGCATTTTTGCGCAGATCGCCTGTTATTGCATTTTGCGTAAAACTTGCGGCGACCAAAAAACGTAATTTTGGCGTTTGGAATTTTTTTGCCACTACGCCGTTTACCAATCAGATTAATTGATTTTATATTTTGATAGATCGGGCATTTCTGAACGCGGCAATACTAAATATGTGTATATTTATTTATTTTTTAACCCTTTAATTTTCAATGGGGGGAAAGGAGGGTGATTTGAACTTTTAGTTTTTTTTTTTATTTTTTAAAACTTTTTTTTTTACTTTTTTTTTTATTTTACTAGTCCCCCTAGGGGGCTATAGCGATCAGCAATCCGATCGCTCTTATCTATCTGCTGATCACAGCTATACAGCTGAAAACAGCAGATTCAGTCACTTTATTTTTCTCTCTGCTCGCGGCCGAGGGAAAACAAAAGTGAAACTTCATAGCTGCAGGCGTCATCACATGACCCTGTGCTATGATGGCAACCACCGAAAGTCACGTGATCATGCACGTGACTTCCGCTGGGGGCGGCGGTAAGTAAAAAACATGGCCGCGCGCATTTAGATCTTGCTGCCAGACTTTGGCAGCGAGATTTAAGGGGTTAATGGCCGCGGGTGGAAGCGATTCTACCCGCGGCTAGCAGGCACACATGTCATCACATGTCAGCTGTTGAAAACAGCTGATGTGTGCCGACCGCCGCCTGCCCGCGGCAGGGGGCAGGGCTTAACGGGACATGCTCCATGACGGATATATCCGTCCATGGTCGTGAAGGGGTTAAACTGTCAGTTTCCACTGTGAGGAACATAGTAAGGAAACGGAAGAACACAGGTACAGTTCTTGTTAAGCCCAGAAGTGGCAGGCCAAGAAAAATATCAGAAAGGCAGAGAAGAAGAATGGTGAGAACAGCCAAGGACAATTCACAGACCACCTCCAAAGACCTGCAACATCATCTTGCTGCAGATGGCGTCACTGTGCATCGGTCAACAATACAGCGCACTTTCCACAAGGAGAAGCTGTATGGGAGAGTGATGCGAAAGAAGCTGTTTCTGCAAGCACGCCACAAACAGAGTCACCTGAGGTATGCAAAAGCACATTTGGACAAGCCAGTTACAATTTGGAAGAAGGTCCTGTGGACTGATGAAACAAAGATTGAGTTGTTTGGTCATACAAAAAGGCTTTATGCATGGAGGCAAAAAAACACGGCATTCCAAGAAAAGCACTTGCTCCCCACAGTCAAATTTGGTGGAGGTTCCATCATGCTTTGGGGCTGTGTGGCCAATGCCGGCACCGGGAATCTTGTTAAAGTTGAGGGTCGCATGGATTCAACTCAGTATCAGCAGATTCTTGACAATAATGTGCAAGAATCAGTGATGAAGTTGAAGTTACGCAGGGGATGGATATTTCAGCAAGACAAAGATCCAAAACACCGCTCCAAATCTACTCAGGCATTCATGCAGAGGAACAATTACAATGTTCTGGAATGGCCATCCCAGTCCCCAGACCTGAATATCATTGAACATCTGTGGGATGATTTGAAGCGGGCTGTCCATGCTCGGTGACCATCAAACTTAACTGAACTGGAATTGTTTTGTAAACAGGAATGGTCAATAATACTTTCATCCAGGATCCAGGAACTAATTAAAAGCTACAGGAAGCGACTAGAGGCTGTGATTTTTGCAAAAGGAGGATGAACAAAATATTAATGTCACTTTTTTGTTGAGGTGCCCATACTTATGCAATTTTGTTTAAATGCAGATTGCACATTTTCTGTTAGTACAATAAACCTCATTTCAATCCAGAAATATTACTGAGTCCATCATTTATTAGATATATGGAACTGAAATAGCTGTTGCAAAACCCCAAATTGTTATAAAGAAAAAAGGTTAACATTAATAGGGGTGCCCAAACTTTTTCATATGACTGTATTCCGTGCTTTCCCCGCCCACCGACGCCCATGATTGGTTGCAGTCAGACACGTCCCCAAGCTGAGTGACAGCTGTTTCACTGCAACCAATCACAGCCGCCAGCGGGCAGGTCTATATCGTGCCGTAAAATAAATAAATAAATAAATAATAAATATTAAAAAAAAATGCGGTTTCCCCCCATATTTGATACCAGCCAGGATAAAGCCACATGGCTGGAAGCTGGTATTGTCAGGATGGAGAGCACCACATTATGGGGAGCCCACCACTCTACCAATATCACCCAGCAGCTGCCCGGAATAGCTGCATCCATTAGATGCGACAGTCCCGGGACTCTACCTAGCTCATCCCGAATTGTCCTGGTGTGGTGGCAATCGGGGTAATAATGAGTTTAATAATGCCAGGCGTCTCCCCGAGATACCGTCCATGATTAAACTGTAAGTGAAAGTAAATAAAGGATTTTTCGCTGTGTGTGTTTATTTGGAATAAAAGACAAAAAAACACCATTTCACCCCTTTATTAATCCCCAAATACACATCCAGGTCTTACGTAATGCACACGACACCGTCAGCTCTGCTACAGAACACGAGTGCTCCTGGATCAGCTCCACGTAGCAATGAAGTGAAGTGAAAATTACCAAATGTGCCCATATTTTCCAATGGAGTCAGTTGCTCAGTGGATAAAGCACTCACCTCAGAAGCATTAGGTCACGAGTTTTAATCCCGGTCAAGAATTTTTTTTTATTTACCATGGAGGAAAGGGGTCAGTCGGAAACTCTATATACTTTGCCAAGATTATTTTCACACATTCAGGAAGCCTAAAGTGGCCTACTAGCTCTCTCCCCACTTTTCAGGCCAAAAACATGACTCATTCACCTCCTTGCTGATGTCACAGATTTTTTGGGTCATGGTGGCCATCCACCAACCATCCACTACTCCATCATCTTAAAGTTTATCTTTATGTACATCTGGGCCCATTACAACCATTTCTGCTTCTAAGCACTGGTTAAGAGTGGCCAAGCAGTAAGTTTATGCAGAACTGGAAGCCTTTGGAGGATCCTACACCTTGGGGTTAACAGGACTCCAGAAGCACCAGCAGTTTCATAATCCTGTTTGCTGGTTTGTAATGGTAGTTTAGTAGCAGTTCTCTTAATCCGATGAATTTGTCTATCAGAAACCTTTATCACTATGCTGTTATCTGTATTAATCTTTCTGTGCTGTGTATCAGCCACAAATGTTTCAGTTTGATGATCACTCTTAACTTTTCATGCAAAAAGTTAATCTTTTCAAATCTTATCCAAGGCATTACACTCTTTGATGCTTTTCGACAGCAGCGAGATTCTTTTTCCATTCCATATTGCTTGAAACCTGTGGTCTGCATAATATTTCACCACTTGAATGGTTTTTTAAATCTAAGTCCCCTGGCCCCTGTTCTATACTCACCCTCCTGTATATTTATCTGTTTTCACCAACATTCCCGTTCGTGTAAGGCAGTTTATCACCTGATGGCAGCTCCTGTACTTCATGTAAGTCTATTAGAGACTTATTCAGGTGTTCATAGACTTGCATTAAGCATTTGTGACGTAACTTCTGACTTCTGGCCTGAGAGTCTGAAGGCCCCTCTTAGGAGACGTACTGTCATGAGTGTGCTGATCTCACCTAAGGGGGACCTGGTGTCAAAAGAGCTCAGCGTTTAGTAGATTGCAGGATTTCGGTAGAGCTCACTTTACTGATGTTGTGCTGATGTACTTTCCCTTCTATGCAGAAGAAGTTAAGGACCCTTTCCATGCTGGCTGAGATTTCTCTTAGTCTTCAGCTGAAGCTTGTTATTATCTTTCCCTCTGCTATAGCTAACCATCTCTGGCTTCACTCCATGCCGGATATACTATAGATATTCTCTATACTGACCACATTGAAGGAGCTTGTCTCTGTATAGCTGATGTGTTTGTTCTAATTGCATCAGTGAAGCTTCCTACTGGTGAAAATTTGGCGTCCAATATTTCCTTGTCTGTTTTGTCTTTGCATTCCACTTACACTCCTGGTCCTTCACTAACTTGGGCAGGGAGGGGGCACATAGAAGTGAGTTGTATCTGTAACGATAGTCCTGGGAGTGGACCCACTGGACCGTGCACCGGACTCCCCTGTGATGCCGCCTCGAGCGAACCCCTATACAGGAACTGTCAGGTGTAACCGCAGAGGACCTAGATGCAGGAAGCGGGATCAGCAAGAGTTACCGGATGGAGTCCTATGGATACAGGATCCGATCTGAACAAGGAACAGGTTAACGGGATCCGGCAGAAGTCCAGAAGCGGAGACTGGTGCAGGTTAATGGGATCAGGCTGAAATCCAGAAGCGGAGACTGGTGCAGGTTAACGGGACCAGGCTGAGGTCCAGGAGCGGAGACTGGTGCAAGTTAACGGGATCAGGCTGAAGTGTGTGCTCAGAACGGTACTCAGGATCTGCAAGCAGAGACAGAGTTACATAAAGCACAGGCATAGAGGGTCCTGAACAACTGGTACTAGAGACAAGCTACAGGGACGCGTTGAACAAGCACTGTCCATGGGGAATAGCAAGTTTTAAATACCCAAGGTTAATTAGGAGTCATATCCCGGACAGCTGTGCTGGCCCTTTAAGTCTAAGTGAGTGCAAACGCGCGCCCTCTAGTGTGCATGTGTGAGGACCGCAACCCGGAAGTCAGAGCTGAGACCACAGGAGGAGAGGCAGGACACTGGAGCGCAGGTAGCTGCACTGAGTGTGCGGTGCGGGGCCAGGACCGATGGGGAAAAGGTATGGACGAGGTAGCAAGAGAGCGGGCTCGGCGGGGAGTAGGGACCCCAGGGGTTGGAGCGACGGATGGTAGGCGGCGCGGTCGGACTGGGAGTGTGACAGTATCTAGAAGTATAGCAAGGTACGGCTCCAGGTTTTTGTGGGCCACGGGCAAAAAGAGATTCAGTGGGCCCCATACAAACGTAGACAAGCACATACACAGATACGTACACATACAGGCATACATACATATACATATTTAAAGAGAAATTCACAAAAACAAATATAAATAGACATAAATATATACACACTCTTATATACTGATATACATAGATACACACATCATACATACACACACAGACATTTCTATTCTGAGGAAGCTGGCAGCAGCCTCGTTCACCTCCCCTGCTTGTCGCCCACCCAGCTCCTCCCGGGCATGTGGCTGTGCCACGCTGATTGGTGGCCATGACTAACAGACATGGTGGCACGGTGCACACTGACACTGCTGTACATACATTACAGGAGGCGCTGGGGATATACAGCATTAGGGGGACATACAGCTCTAGAGGGGGACACAGCTCTTGAGGGGGTATACAGCACTAGGGTGGAGAGGACATACAGCTCTGGGATGGTATGTATACAGAACTGGTGTGGGTGGACATATGGCTCTGGGGGGTATAGAACACTGGGGTGGGAGGACATACAGCTCTGAGGGTATAGAGCACTGGAGTCGTGGAGATAAAGCTCTGGGGGTATACAGCACTGGAGTGGGGGGACATACAGCTCTGGGGGATATAGAGTACTAGAGTGGGGGAACAAAGCTCTGGGGGGCAGCGTCGGACTGACTACCGGATGAATCTCCAGTAATGCCAGGCCTGGAATCAGGTACCTGCATTGAACTCCGGAGCTCTCACCTGAGCTCTAGAGTGCAGCCTAGACTGTACCGCAAGTGCCAAGTGATTGATTCCACAGCGATTGCGGTTCAGTTCATGACAGCTGCAGACAGGCCGGGCTGATCTCCAAAGTTCAGGTGAGAGCACCGGAGATCACCCCAGCCTGTATGCAGCTGACATGAACTGAACCGCAATCACCGGGGAATCAATCACTCGGCGCTCGCGGTACAGTCTAGGCTGCACTCTGGAGCTCAGGTGAGAGCTCCGGAGTGCAATGCAGGTACCTGAATCCAGGCCTGGTGTTACTGGAGATTCCTCCGGTAGCCAGTCCGACGCTGCTGGGGGGTATATGTGATGCCCTGGCAAAACCAGGTAGTCACAGATGACTGTACCCCCACCAAGGGTACAGGAATCGCCAAATCCTTGGGAACTAACACCACACATCCCACACATAGGAACACCAGCCACAAATCCTAGTCGCCCCCCCATGACAGCCAGGACACACCAGTGGGCGGGACCAGGCAGATGGGAACGCCCACCTAGGGGTCTTGAGGTGACAAGGGGAGGGAACCAGTCAGTTGAGTTTGTTTGAGTAGAGTCTAAGTGGGAAGCGGAGAGTATAAGTTGGGAGAGAGAGGAATGCAGTCAGACAGAGTCAAACATTGAGGAGTCTGCAGTGTGGTCAGGGTTGGAGCCCTTGGACCACGGAAGGACCGACTAGATGGCAGATGGCATTGTAGGGCCACAGGCGATGGAGATCTGGTCGCGGGAGACGATGTGGACCGGGGCAGGGTTGTAGCCCGCCGATATTGTCAACGGGAAACCGGTCCAGAGGCCGTGCACAGGCGGGGTACCTGGACCCTAGGACGAGGCAAGCTTCAAGCCCCTTGTTAATTGACCAGCGGGACAAGGTACCAAGCCTTGTTTACGAGGAGAGAAGCCCAGATAGAGCAGACTGGCAGCCCAACGCGGGGGATAGCGTGTCCGCCAAGAACCCATTAAGATCCCACGGGTCAGAGTCTGCGGGCAACGGCTCCCTCTGCATACAAAGCTGCAGGGGAGTGGATTTCTCCCGTTCCAAGCGGGTTTAATCGACACACAGCAAGACACAAGTGCAGGAGGAAGGGTCCCTACATTACCAACCCTTGTGCGGAACCAGCACATGCCTCCAGAGGCAACCGGCATCCGGCCTTGGTTTACAATACAGACTCTGTGTGAATTATTCCTAACTGTGAGTACACCGGTGTAATCCGGTCCAACTTGCCGATGGCTCCCCAGCACTCCTCCTTACCTACACCTGGGCCCTGGGACTACACATTCCTCTACCCGTGGAGGGGATACCACCTTGCTGCCCCCACACCATCGGTCCCGGACGCCGGCCCTGAGAGGCAGCAGCGGTGCCACCATCACATCACCGCAACCCACGGGTGGCGTCACAGACAGTCTCCCCTGTAAATACCCTCCTTTTCACTGTGTGCGAGGATGGGCAGTTGCATGAGCCCCGGGTCCAGTCACCACTGGAGCCCCAGACACGATCCCGGATCTGAGCGCCACTCGAGCAGCCCCGTTGCCGCAGCAGAAGCGGCACCCGTCCGCGACATATACAGCTCTGGAGGTATACAGCACTGAGGTGGGGCACATAGCTCTAGAGGGGGTATAGAGCACTGGCGTGGGGGGGACATACAGCTCTGGGTGTATAGAGCACTGGAGTGGGGGGGCAAACAGCTCTGGTGTGTATACAGTACTGTGGTGGTGGGAAGACAGTTCTGGGGGTCAGGGGACAGACAGTTCTGAGAGGGTATACAGCATTGGGGTCGGCTGACATACAGGTCTGGAGAGTATACAGCACTGGGGTCAGGGGACAGACAGTTCTAAAGAGGACATACTGTACATCTCAGTGGGATGTTGGTGTTGCGGCTCCTCTCTTCATGGTAGATGCAAGGATAGATGCTAGAGGGTATGGGCTACTTCCAGGTACCTTCTCTTCATCTGTGGGATGGGAGTTCAGCACACAGAGCGCTTGCTCTGCCCACAGACAAACTTTAATGTCCCTGCACATAACGCTCAGCAGTGACATGCTATGTGCAGAAAAGTGCGTCTGCCGCCCGAGCACTGCGGTCCCCGAAACTCTGCCTGGGGGCTACAGAATACATCACCGCCCCTGCCAACGGTGAGTGGTTTCCCCCGAGGTCCAGGTCCCTGGCACTTGCCCTGGTGTGCCAGGTGCTTACGCCGGCCCTGTACAAGACCCAGGAATCTCCACCTTTAGGTGTAATCCTGGAGTCAGGCATTGCCTAGGGACCCCTAGCTTGAGGGAAAGCACAGGTGCACAATTGTCCATGCTTCCTACTGTCACTAGCATGACATCAAGTTTTTGGCACTTAATCAAAGAGCAGCATAATGTAGAGTAACAGACCCTCATTCCAGCAATGTGTCACTTATTGAGCTGCCTGCTGTATTTTGATCAGATCACTGTTTTACCAACAGGTGATTATCACTAAATAACTAATAAACTTTCTGTCATGTAGTCCTCTATATTCATAAATTCGGTGTAACCACAGAGCTTATGAATATGTTAATGCACCACTCCAGAGCTGAAAAAATAAAAAACTCTGGAGTGGTGCTCGTAAGCTTTTTATGACGTTGTGATTTTCTTTTTTTCCCTTTTCACTTTTTCCTTCCTTTCTTTCAAGAGCCATAACTATTTTACTTCTGCGTCCCCAATGCCGTCTGTGGGCTTGGTTTTTGCAGAACGAGTTATACTTTGGAATGACATCATTCTTTTTATTATGTATTAGGTAGCTGGGTGACAGTTAGAAAGGGGGGTAAAGTTATATGTATTAGGTAGCTGGGTGACAGTTAGAAAGGGGGGTAAAGGGAAAAGTGCTAGGAAGGCTAGTCCTGAACTGACACACCCCAATAGGTTTGCAAACTTGGCAGATGAGGGGGATGTCATTACAGGGGTAGCATTGCTGCAGCAAGGCATGACCTCTGAACGCCAGAGGAGTGTCTGCTCCAGTAAGGGGGGGAATAGGAGTGCAGGGCAGGCAAGACAGGTACTGGTAGGGGGGGACTCAATTATTAGGGGGACAGATAGGGCAATCTGTCACAAAGACAGGGATCGCCGAACAGTGTGTTGTCTTCCTGGCGCTCGAGTTCGGCACATCGCTGATCGGGTTGACAGATTACTGGGAGGGGCTGGGGAGGACCCAGCGGTCATTGTACACATTGGCACAAATGACAAAGTTAGAGGTAGGTGGAAGGTCCTTAAAGATGATTTCAGGGAATTAGGTTGTAAGCTTAAAGCATGGACCTCAAAGGTGGTATTTTTGGAAATACTTCCTGTGCCACGAGCCACACCAGAGAGGCAAAGAGAGATCAGGGAGGTTAACAGGTGGCTCAGGAATTGGTGTAGGAAAGAGGGTTTTGGGTTCCTGGAGAATTGGGCCGACTTTTCAGTTGGCTACAGATTCTATGCTAGGGATGGGCTGCATCTTAATGGGGAAGGTGCAGCTCTGCTGGGGCAGAAAATGGCTAGAAGGTTGGAGGAGTGTTAAACTAGGAATGGGGGGAGAGGGTATTCACTTTATAGAAGGGGAATGTAGTGCAGATAGTGACCAGGGCACAAGTAATGAAATTGGGGGTGGTACGGGGGGAAGGGTTAGGACAGTTAATACAGTAAGCAGGAATACAGGTACAAAGTCATACGTAACGTGCATGTACACTAATGCCCGAAGCCTCACAAATAAGGTGGAGGAATTAGAATTAATATTGTTGGAAGAAAATTATGATATAGTGGGGATATCAGAGACATGGCTGGATGAGAGCTATGACTGGGCTGTTAATTTACAGGGTTATAGCCTATTCAGGAATGACCGTACAAATAAGCGAGGGGGATGTGTGTGTCTATATGTAAAATCATCCTTAAAACCCATCCTGCGTGACAACATATGTGAGGGTACTGAGAATGTAGAGTCCCTATGGGTGGAGATAAGGGGGGGGAGAATGAATAATAAAATACTGATAGGGGTGTGTTATAAGACGCCGAATATTATGGAAGAGGTAGAGAATCTCCTCATAAAGCAAATTGATAAAGCAGCGAGTCTCGGAGAGGTAATTATTATGGGGGACTTTAACTATCCTGATATAAATTGGGGAACAGAAACTTGCAGTTCCAGCAAAGGAAATAGATTTTTGATAACAATGAAAGATAATTACCTTTCACAAATGGTACAGGACCCCACAAGAGGGAGAGCACTACTAGACCTTGTACTAACCAATAGGCCAGACCGCATATCAAATATACAAGTTGGGGGTTACTTGGGGAATAGTGATCACAAAATAATAAGTTTTCATGTATTCTTTAGTAAGATGTCTAGTAGAGGGGCTACAAGGACACTAAACTTCAGGAAAGCAAATTTTAAACGGTTGAGAGATGATCTTAGTGCAATAAACTGGGATGATGTACAAAGTAATAAAAGTACACAAAGCAAATGGGAGACTTTTATGAGCATCCTGAATAGGGCTTGTGCAGAAAATATACCCTATGGGAACAAACATGCTAGAAATAGGAGGAAACCCCTATGGCTAAATAGAGCTGTAAGGGAAGCAATAAAAGAAAAACAGAAAGCCTTAAAAGAATTAAAGAGGGTAGGTAGTGATGAGGCATTATATAATTATAGAAAATTAAATAAAATCTGTAAAAAGCAAATTAAGTTAGCTAAGTTTGAGACAGAGAGACTCATTGCGAGAGAAAGTAAAAATAATCCTAAAATATTCTTTAACTACATAAACAGTAAAAAACTGAAAAGCGATAGTGTTGGCCCCCTTAAAAATAGTCTTGGTGAAATGGTGGAAGGAGATGAGGGTAAAGCCAACCTGCTGAATGACTTTTTTTCTACGGTTTTTCTACAAGAAAATGCCATGGCAGATGACATGACCAGTGATACCATAAATTCACCCTTCAATATTACCTGCTTAACCCAGCAGGAAGTACGCCGCTGCCTCGAAATCACTAAGGTTGACAAATCTCTGGGCCCGGATGGCATACACCCAAGAGTACTACAGGAATTGAGTTCTGTGATAGATAGACCATTATTTTTAATCTTCTCAGATTCCTTAATAACAGGGTCGGTACCGCAGGACTGGCGCATAGCAAATGTGGTGCCAATATTCAAAAAGGGGACAAAAACTGAGCCGGGAAATTATAGGCCGGTAAGTTTAACCTCTACGGTTGGTAAAATCCTTGAGGGTTTCTTGAGAGATGCTATACTGGAGTATCTCAAGAAAAATAACCTTATGACAGAGTATCAACATGGGTTTATGAGGGATCGATCCTGTCAAACTAATTTGATCAGCTTCTATGAAGAGGTAAGTTCAAGCCTGGACCAGGGAAATGCAGTGGATGTTGTGTATATGGACTTTTCAAAAGCTTTTGATACGGTGCCACACAAAAGGTTGGTACATAAAATGAGAATAATGGGGATAGGGGAAAATATGTGTAACTGGGTTAAAAACTGGCTCAGTGATAGGAAACAAAGGGTGGTTATTAATGGTACGTACTCGGACTGGGTCTCAGTTCATAGTGGGGTACCACAGGGGTCAGTATTGGGCCCGCTTCTTTTCAACATATTTATAAATGACCTTGTTGGGGGCATGCGGAGTAGAATTTCAATATTTGCAGATGATACTAAACTCTGCAGGGTAATCAATACAGAGGAGGATAATTTTATATTACAGGGAGATTTATGTAAATTGGAGGATTGGGTTGAGAAGTGGCAATTGAAGTTTAATGTAGATAAATGTAAGGTCATGCACTTGGGTAGAGGAAATAACATTTATGATTATGTACTTAATTGTAGAACACTGGGTAAAACAGACACAGAAAAAGACTTGGGTGTATGGGTGGATGGTAAACTTCACTTTAGTGGACAGTGTCAGGCAGCTGCTGCCAGGGCTAATAAAATAATGGGATGTATTAAAAGAGGTATAAGTGTTCATGAAAAAAATATAGTTCTACCTCTGTACAAGTCACTAGTGCGACCGCACTTAGAATACTGTGTACAATTCTGGTCACCGATATATAAGAAGGACATAGCTGAACTGGAAAGGGTGCAGAGAAGAGCGACCAAGATTATTGGAGGAATGGGTGGGCTGCAATACCAAGACAGGTTATTAAACTTGGGGTTATTTAGTTTGGAAAAACGAAGACTTAGCAGGGATCTAATCACAATGTATAAATATATGAGGGGACAGTACAGAGACCTTTCCAAAGATCTTTTTACACCTAGGCCTGTGACTGGAACACGGGGGCATCCGCTACGTCTTGAGGAAAGAAGGTTTAATCATAATCACAGACGAGGATTCTTTACTGTACGAGCAGTGAGACTATGGAACTCTCTGCCGCATGATGTTGTAATGAGTGATTCACTACTAACATTTAAGCAGAGCCTGGACGCCTTTCTTGAAAAATTTAATATTACCAGTTATGTATATTAGATTTTATGACAGGGTATTGATCCAGGGAACTAGTCTGATTGCCGGATGTGGAGTCAGGAAGGAAATTTTTTCCCCATTGGAACTTGTTTGCCACATTGGGGTTTTTTTTGCCTTCCCCTGGATCAACATGTTAGGCTACGGGTTGAACAAGATGGACTTAGAGTCTCCCTTCAACCTTAAAAACTATGATACTATGATACTATGTGATTCACTGGAAAGCAGGAAAAAAAGTGTGTTGAAATTGCAAAAAAAGTGCAATTCCACAAAAGTTTATATTTTTTTATTTACCATGTTCAGTAAATGGTAAAACTGACTGGGCAATAGGATAGATATCAAACATGGAAACTTTTTTTTTTTTTTTTATTTAAGTGGTGAAAAAAAGTTCAGAAATTTGTGAGCAAAAAAATGTTTTTGTTTCCATTTTCCGTGAACCGTAACATTTTCAGTCTCCGGGATCTGGGGCTCAGTGAAGACCTTTTTTTGCGCTTAGAGCTGACGTTATTAGTGATTCCATTTTGTGGTAGGTGTGATGTTTTGATCGCCTCTTCTTGTATTTTATTGCAATGTTACCACGGCCCAAAAAAATGTACCGTAATTCTGGAGTTTTGATTTTTTTTCTCTCGTTATGCTGTTTACCAATGAGACTGATTTATTTTATATTTTGATAGATCAGACTTTTATAAACACAGCAAAGCCAAAATTGTGTATTTATATATATTTCATTGTTTCATTTTTAATTTAGCTCACCTGGCAAACTAATTGTCGCAGGTGTTTGATTTCAACGATCCAAAGAGTCCTGAGATACAATACCATCAATGAGGTTATTTGAATGCAAAAAATTTTAAGACACTTAAATCCAATATGAATAATAATTTAGAATGTGGTGTATGATTGATATCATACAGCCAATGTCTGGTTCCCTTTAAGGCCCATATACACATTTATCCTTTGTTCTCTCTATATGTAGTAGTCTATCACATGCTGATAACCCACTGTGTCCAAGTATATATCATTACTTGTGATGGGTGAGCAATAAAGTGCTCGGGTGCTCGTTGAGTCAAGCAATTTCTAATACTTGGTTGCTTATCTCGTAACGAGCATAATGAAAGTCAATGGGAAACTCGAGTATTTTTATGGCAGACCCCCCGGGAGGTGTGCAGGTGCCTAAAAATTATTGAAATGGATGGAAACACCCCTGAAATAGAATGGGAACAGCATAGGGAAGACACCAGGACACATCTTTGACTCCCAGGTCACTGCTGCGAACAATGTTGTCAGAGTATTACCCCACTTTTACGGACTGACAAAACATAAAAACAAGTGATAAAATGTATTTTAAAGGACAAAATGTTAGGAAACATTTCCTGTATAATGACATGTATATAAGTAAAATAAATGAACAGAAAAAAATGGCCTCTTGCTACATCAACACATATCGTTCTTCAAAAAGGCCATTACTCACTGTATTTCCCTATCGCGTATGTCTACAGTAGATAGTATAGTATAGGAGTAAATAAAACTAGACCCACCGGTAGTCATCGGTAAATTTAATTTTAACTTTCTGCTATCTTATTTGGGCATGTGGTGTATGTGACATGGTCAGACACATGCTGTTTAATTTATGAAGGAGGGACTGAGGCTCCCAAAGCCTATGCGGACAATACAAGAACTGCCAAAATTAGACCCTGTATTGGACACAAAAGGAGGGCCTCATACACATTCTGTTAAAATTGTTAGTAAGTGGGACTGCTTTACTCATAAAGGGTATCCACTAAGTGCAAGGGCTGGCAAGAATTAGAAGGAGGCACTGCGATACACCCTGGAAAACACATAGAGGAGGACATCAGACAACTTTTTTTTACCATTTTTAAGTAGTGGGAATCCTACACTGGTAAAGCCTATGCACTAAGTGCAAGCACTGCCAAAAATTAGGAGAGATTACAATATAGCCAGCAAGAGACATAGAGGAGAGACTTTGAATACATTTTGTGTCAATTCTAAAAGATTCAGATTCTTACCCTAGTACAGCCTATGCACTCATTGCAAGAACTATCTATAATTCAAGGGAGGGATTGTACAAACAGCAAGAGATAGAGAGGAGGGCTGGTGACTAAATTTTGTGTCAATTCTAAAACGATTCAGACTCCTACCCTTGTATAGACTATGCACTCAGTGGAAGAAGGACTATTTAGAATTCTAATGAGAGATTGTACACTCAGCAAGAGAAAGAGAGGATGGCATTTTACTAAGTTTTGTGTCAATTTTAAACAGATTCAGACTCCTTCTCTGGTACAGCCTATGCACTCATCGCAAGGACTATCTAGAATACCTAAAAGGAATTGTACACACAGTAAGAGACAGAGTGGAAAGACTTTAAATTAAATTCTGGGGTAATTTCAAAAACATTATTTGACATCAAAGCAACAAATTATTAGCATTGTTTGAGCTTCAGGAGTGTTGTCTCGCGCCCTGACCCCCCCTTGCAAAATGGGACTGTACGGTAGCTCTCGGTGATAAGTGTTTTTGTTGAGCTCATGCAGTAGACATAGTTTCACTTGCCCCATGATCTCGACCTGTGCATGTGTGACGCCCCTGAACTAGCCACATCTCACACCACACCCTGTCAGGCACACCAGTGGGTGGTCTAGCTGAAACAGGGCCACCCGCCTAGGGGTTAGGCAGACTGGTGGGATGGGTGAGTCAGAACAGTAGTATCCCTCAGAGAGTGAGGAGCTGGAGGGAGTTGGAGCTCCCTGGGAAACATTGGCTAGGTCGCAGACGGTGGTCTAGGAGCGGAGGAGTCGGAAACCCGGTCACAGCGTATTAGAGAGGGGTGCCAAACTTGCTTTGGGAGAGCGGTTGGCGCCGGAAAATCTAGTGGCCGAACCGGTGCCAAGCACGGCGGGGTACTAAACCCTAGATCAGGGAGTAGCTTCACGCAACCTGATAATTAACCTGATGAGGATAGACTCTTTATGAACTTTCCCCAAGAGCTCAGAGATCGAAGGCATCAACACAATGAGGTGGATAGGGCTTTCCAGCTTATGCGGCCCACTGAGATCCCAAGTGTCAGCAATCGAGAGCACAGCTTCTCTAACAAACCGTAGGGAGCGGGATCCCGAAAGCTTCAGGCTGAGGGGTCACTCAGAACACTCTAAATTAGTGCTTGGAGGCAGGTCCAGAACCATCAGCAATACCTATGGGGACGGATTCCCGGACAAGCTCCCCCTAAAGCGGTAGCGGCACCCAGAGACTTGGTTTACTTTTGTGTCAGAGTCTGCTTAATGGTCGCACCAACATCCATACGGCCTGAATGAGTACGCTGCCATCCCCTGAATCTCCCTGTTGGCCTGCACCACGCTCGCCTACACCTCCACCATCCAGAGTCCCAGGGCCTCACCTACCCATGGAGGCAACGTCATCTGGCTGCCCAACTCCATCTCCCCCGGGTACTCCGATCGGCAGTGGCGGTACTCCCCTTACCGCGAACCACGGGTGGCATCACAAACATTAATCCCCTGTAAATAGCTCCGCTTTCATTTTCGGGTGACCCCGAGCCCCCGGGTCTGGAGACCCTCGAGCCACGGCAACCCCGGATCCAAGCAGTCCGACTGCTGCAGGGGCGATACACGTGTGGCATTAGCAGCACGTATACCTCCTCTTCCCTTACATCATAGCTGGCATATATTAAATTACAGAAGCAGCTAACAGCGGTATTAATAGGTAATAGAATCTAATACAGATAGGCTGGAAAATGTCTTTCGATTTTAAGCTGTAGCAGCAAGGAATGTAAGAAAACAAACCTTGCCTATATGCCGATAATGGTAAACTTTCCCTTCTTCAGCAGCTAGCCCTACATTAATAAAGCCTATGCACCAAGTGCAACGACTGCCAAAAACCAGAAGGAGGCACTTAGATAAACCTTGGAAAGGATAGAGAGAGGGGCCTCTGAATACATTTTGGTTTAATTTTGAACACTCTCTTAATTCATGACTCTGAAAGAGGGAAAGTATCTGCAGTTAGTGTGAGGCCTAGCCAAAATGACCAAGAGGCATGGCAATACAGCGAGCAACAGACATACAGGACAGGAGACAGGAGAAACTCTGATTCCATCTTTGGTTCAATTTTGAATACACACTTAATTCATGACTCTCAAAGTGTGAAAATGATCTGCAGTCAATGGGAGGCCTAGCAATAATGATTAGGAGGCAGGGCAATACAGTCAGAAACAGACGTACTGGAGAAAGTGAATAAATATTGTTTCAATTTTGAACACACTCTAAAGGGGGCTTTACACGCTACGACATCGCTAATGCCAACTCGTTGGGGTCACGGAATTGGTGACGCACATCCGGCCGCATTAGCGATGCCGTTGCGTGTGACACCTATGAGCGATTTTGCATCGTTGCTAAAATGTGCAAAATCGCTCATCGGTGACATGGGGGTCCATTCTCAAAAATCATTACTACAGCAGTAACGAGGTTGTTCCTCGTTCCGGCGGCAGCACACATCGCTCCGTGTGACACCACAGGAACGAGGAAGCTCTCCTTACGTGCCTCCCGGCCGCTATGAGGAAGGAAGGAGGTGGGCGGGATGTTACGTCACGCTCATCTCCTCCCCTCCGCTGCTATTGGGCGGTGGTTCAGTGACGCTGCTGTGACGTCGCTGTGACGCCGCACGGACCGCCCCCTTACAAAGTAGGCGGTTCACCGATCACAGCGACGTCGCTAGGCAGGTAATTATGTGTGACTGCTCTGGGCGATGTTGTGCGCCACGGGCAGCGATTTGCCCATGTCGCACAACAGATGGGGGCGGTACCGATATCGAAGTGTGTAAAGTGGCCTTTACTTCATAACTCTCAAAGCGGAAAAGTGACTATGAGGCACAGTTGATGTTATGAGACATATGTAGCGCCCCTAAACCCATCAGGGCACTACTAGGTACTGCATCCTGACAAAGATGCAGGGCTACCCCCAGGGACATGGTAGACCAGTGCCGGTACCACCAAAACACATAAACATCCCCAGTTTCGCTCTCCCAACCATGGGTGATGTGACTAGTCCGGGACCCAATGAATGGCCACCCAGAGGTGGAGCTAGTCCAGTCCACTAGACGACAACCAGGTGGTAGGGGACAGACAGTGAGAGAGTCCGGTAGTGACAGTTGAAGGGAACAGACATGTCTCCAGACGGTTTCGTGTAGCAGTGACCTAGGTGGTTGCCAGTGAGGGTACAGCCAGGTACCCTGGAACCAAAGCACCGACGTGGCACAGGGCCTTAGGTCAGGCGAACGCTTCAGGCTACCTGACAAATACCTGCGCAGTGAGGGGACCGCCGTACGGTCGAGAGACTGCCGACAGACAGTAGCGGACCCACAGTCGCTCCAAGCTACGGGGTTCCACCAACCAGGGAGAGGTGCCGGGCTACCAGGCTACCACACTGGCACTAGCACAAAAGGTACCAGGGGTCTGAAACAGCCGTCCTCAGTGCCTCAGCTCAACACCACTATGAGTACAAAGAAGTTACAATGCATCCCCATCGTGTGGTCTCCCTTCTTTCTGCGCCGGATCTCACCATTCTCTCCCTGGGGCCCAACCCTACTTGCGGAGGGCCTATCATCCAGGCTGCCATCACAATCAGCCCCAGTGGTAACAGACTGTACAGCGGCGGTTCCATCACCATAACCGCAACCCGCAAGTGGCATCACGATATAAACTCTTTCATCTCCCTTGTATATAATCCCCTTTTAAAAAGCGACCCACAGGATCACACAACCGGGCATCGGCCGTTACACAACCGTGATACAGCATCCCCGTACATATACGGCCCGGGACCGAGTACCCCATAGCCCTGGGGCGTCACAGCTTTTTCCTGGTGTCACAAACAAGATATGGACTGAACCCGTTAACACAGGTGACATGTGCCTTATGGACATTTTTTGTGAGCAACTTCTGTCATTTTATTATCTGTGAAAAAGTAACTGCGCTATCACTGTGGTGAAAAGGTCACAAAAGGGGATCCCGCCCACAACTCCTGCAAGCGTGGGCGGAAGGAGGCTGTGCCCTGACCCGGAAGCTCCCAAAGTGCTGTGAAAAACCAAGGGGGATGGGAAAAATGCAAGCACCGGACGACGGGAGTGCAGCGGGGCCTCCTCCGGTAGTGCCGAGCGACGGGAATGCAGCGGTACTAGCTCCGGTAGCGCAAGTGTTGCGGGCGGAGGAGGGGACGCTGCGCTCACTCACTGCTCGGGTCCGGCTACTGCTGCTGCTGCTGCTCGGTGGTGGATCGAGCGGTCCCGGGGACTCGAGTGGCGTTCCTCGCCCGTGAGTGAAAGGGGGGTTGGTGTGCGGTTTGGGGATATTGTCCGTGACGCCACCCACGGTTGTGGTGAAGTTGGGACACCACCGCTGCTCTGGACGGGGATCCCGGGAGCGATGACAGGGAGCAGCTTGGTTGTTGGTTCTCCCCTCCGTGGGTAAGGGGGTTGGTTGTCCCGGCGCCCCGGTGAGGGTTTAGGGATGGCAGGCGGGTTACGGGTCCTGGTGAGGTGCGGGGGCAGCGCTGTGCCGCACGGCACGGTGGTACTCACTCAGCTAGTAATTCACACAGAGTCTCTGGTCAAACAAACGGCTGGATGGACGGGTCCCACAGGCGGCTGCGGTTGTTCTCCTCCCGGTAGGTTGATGGTGACTGTCTTTCCCTGCACCTGTGTTGTGTTTACGGTTCCAATGGCTTCCCACCGGTAACCCGCTCCCCAGCTTGGATGGATGCTGAGGGAGCCCCTTTTGCCCGCAGGCTCTGGCCCTGGGAACTGTAGCCTTGGCGGTGACTGTGTTTCCCTCTACGGAGTGAGCTGTTGCCTTCAATCGGATCTTGACTGCTGAGAAACCCCAGAGGTTCTCTTCACTAACGGATTTGACCGTTTTTTCGGCGACTCCTAGCCTGGTCGGGGTCCGCAGGCCCTGCCGGATGGTGCTGGCTTCTCTTCACTCCCCGATCCGGTACCGGTGGGCCACCACCCATCCCCAGTCCGTACAGTTCACTCCAATCAGCCTCTCCTGCAGACGGTCACCACCGTCTGCCAACTTTGCTGAGTGCCCAGGCCACACACCCGGACACGGTCAGTCTCCTCTTCTACCACTTCAATCTCCAAAACTGATCTGACTCCTTTTCCCGCCTCCAGGACTGTGAACTCCTCGGTGGGCGGGACCAACCGCCTGGCCCACCCCCTGGTGTGGACATCAGCCCCTGGAGGAAGGCAACAAGGATTTGTGTTTGACTTAGGTGTGCCTAGCCGGGGTGTAGGGTGTGTTGGTGTAGTACCTGTGACGACCTGGCTTGTCCAGGGCTCCACACAAGCGTCCGCGTCCGGAGCTGAAGCGGTGGCACTGATCCTGTGACCTGTGACCAATCACCCTGCCGTATGTCCCGGGAGCGGCGTGACTGCCCCAGGCAAACCGGATGACTTGGATTTAAAAAGAAAATCTGCACTATATTGGACATATATGCGTTGACCGGCAGACAAAGAGCGTCTGTGCTTTTGAAGAGCTTTTGAAACCCGTACAGAGGCAGAGCTGAGAATGAGATTTTACAACTTTAGGCAGTGGTCCCTGGACAGTATCAGAGACTATGCCCTAAGATTGCAAGTGTGACGCCCTGGACTAGCCAGGTAGTTACAGATAGCACCCCGCACAACACCTGTCCCCTAAAAAGGTGTCATCAGCCAACCATTAAAACCTAGTCACCTCCCTCAGGGCTGGATGGACACACCAGGGGGCGGATCCAGGCGGTTGGCCACACCCACCGAGGAGTTCAGAGAGCCTGAGGCAGGAAAACTCAGGGAGTTGTTTTAGGCAGTTGTCTTGAGTTGTTGTCAGTGGAGGATGTCAGGCCTGTAGGACAGGGGTTGGAGCCCGGGCACCTTTGGCTAGGAGGCAAGCGGTGGCCTCAGTCTACATGAGTCGGGAAGACGGCTCAGTGGAACCGTGGTGGACCGGGACAGGGTAGTGGCCCGTTGGTACTGACCCAGGGAACCGACTCGGAAACCGGAGCACAAAGGGGGGTACTCAGACCCTGAAACGAGGTCCAGAAGCCACTGGACCGAGTTAATTAACTGATTGTGGTCTGGACTATAGGTCCTTTTCCACCCTAAGTCCCGACTGAAGACAACAGCCTAACGAGGAGGATAGAAAGCCACTGCACAGACAGAGAGATCCCACGAGCCAGCGTCTGCGGACAAAAGGGCTCTCCCGACATCTACAAAGCCGGGGAGCGGACTTCCGTCGCTGAAGCACAGGCAGTCCACAGATACACAACACGGTGCAGGCAAAAGGTGGGGGACCTGACTCAGCTATCTGCGGGCACCGACCACCATCAACTTGTTTTACCAGAGACTTGTGTGCGTTACTAATCGTGAGTATAACCATGCCTTCCGGCTGCGCACCTCCCTGCACCGCCCAACCACACAACACCCAACGAGCCCCGGGGCCATCATCCCTGCCCACGGAGGGGTTAACATCTTGCTGCATCAACATCTCCCCCGGGTGCCTCATAACTGCAGCGGTGGTGTCTACCTTCACCACATCCCGTGGGTGGCATCACGAACTTAACCATGGCTCCGGCCGTTCACCTACGTCCCCTAAACCGCCACCCCCCCTTTCAGATCGAAGTGACCACGGGGCCCCCGGGTTCGGAGACGCTCGAGCCACCTACCAGCAAGCCCGGATCCGAGCGGCTCGGCTGCAGCCGAGCGTGGGGCGGTACACAAGCAGCGCTGCAGACCTTGAGGCATGTTACGGTTCCCGTTTCTGGGTATCTGCGTGTCTCCTTTCTCTTTGCTGTGGCACTGAAGACTATGTTCGGGTTTCTTGCTACTGGACATGTGCGAGCGCTGGAGACTTAAGGCTGCTTTACACCAGACAATCTATCGTGCGATAGATCGTCGGGGTCACGGTTTTTGTGACGCACATCCGGCATCGCTGGCGATGCTGGCCTGTGTGACACCTCCTAGCGACGCAGTATCGCTCACAAATCGTGAGTCGGGTACTGTTCGCTAGGTTCCATAATATCGTTGAATTTAGTTGACCATCGTTTCCGTGGTAGCACACGCCGCTCCGTGTGACACCACGGGAACGATGAGCAGCTCACCTGCCTCCCGCGGCCGCCGCCGGCTCTATGTGGAAGGAAGGAGGTGGGCGGGATGTTTACGTCCCACTCATCTCCGCCCCTCCGCTTCTATTGGCCGGCGGCCGTGTGACGTCGCTGTGACGCCGAACGTCCCTCCCACTCCAGGAAGTGGACGTTCGCCGCCCACAGCGAGGTCGCACGAGAGGTAAGTATGTGTGACGGGGGTTACTAACTTTGTGCGACACGGGCAGCGATTTGCCCGTGACGCAAAAAGGACGGGGGCGGGTACGATCGATTGTGAAATCGCACAATCGGTAGTACCGTGTAAAGCAGCCTTAAGTCCTATCTTAGAGCCATTGCACATGTGCGAGTGACATCATCACTGACACGAGGTCACATGTCTCTGACACCTTCTAAGCTGATTTGCCGCTGGTCATGTGCTTGTGACACGAGGTCACATGTCTCTGACACCTTCTAAGCCGATTGGTCGCTGGTCATGTGCTTGTGACGCCTTGCTCGGTGATAGGCCAGCGTGACGTCATTTCTGTCGTTCTGGCAGCGGATTGGCTCTGGTGTCCTTCATTTTGGATGAGGCACAGAGTCTATATAAGACCCTGACTCACGCTGCTCGGCGCTCAGTCCTCTTGGTTCATGCATGAGAGTAGACGATCTGTGCACGTCCCTCTAGGCATCTCTCTGTCTATGCTAGGTGAGCGCTACCGGCAGGGTAGCATTCTTGTACCTTACAGCTTCGGCTGCGGTCCGTATCCTTGCATCTTATTGGAGCGGATATAGGCAGGTGCCTGAGGCACATGGTCAGGCTGGGCCTTGTGATTCTACTCGTAGGTGGACGTTGCCGCTAGGGTAACGTTCCTTATACTGCGTCTGGCAGTTGTTCGTATCCTCGCACACTAGGGGAGTGAACATAGGTAGGAGCTTTGTGCGGCTTGTGCTGCTGTCCGTCTCTTTTGCACCACTAGTGGAGCGGACCTAGGCAGGTGCCATATCTAGTGGTTCGTGTCCTCGCACACTAGTGGAGCGAACGCAGGTAGGAGCTTTGTGTGGCTTGTGCTGCTGTCCGTCTCTTTTGCACCACTAGTGGAGCGGACCTAGGCAGGTGCCATATCTAGTGGTTCGTGTCCTCGCACACTAGTGGAGCGAACGCAGGTAGGAGCTTTGTGTGGCTTACGCTGCTGCCCATCTCCTGGCACCGCTAGAGGAACGGACCTAGGTAGGTGCCATTTCACACTCACTGCTTTTGTCTCTCTACCATTAACAGAGATCATACCACACACCCTCCGAGTAAGGGACGAATTGCTTTATTTCCTAACTATATTCCTCTATGAGTTTAACAGAGGTATTGCACTCTGCACTTGTGCTACTATTATTTACAGCGGCACACTTATATACTCTTCCTCACTCATTAACATATCCCTTTTACGTTAATGCTAAATACGGTAGTCGCTGTGACTTTAATAGTACACGCCGTGATTGGCTCTAGTGTCACTGAGACGTATCGGTGTCAGTACTGGTTTCGTGGTACAAGATACCGCTTATCCTCTGCCATAGTCTGCAGCAGAGACTTTGCACGGTGGACCCTGACTGTCTGATATCCCTTTGGTTTTTATAATCAGACAGGCCCCGTAACAAGGCACATGTGACGCCCTGGACTATCAGGTCGTCACAGGGTATTAGGCAATCTGCCCTTCTGCACATTATCCACCCTCCTTGGTTACGGGTCCTGGTCCTTTGGTATTACTAACAGCTTAGCCAATCAAATCCTAGGAACACTTTACACTGAACCTACCAGACACACCACCATTGGGGGGCCTGAAGGGAATAGGGCCACCCACATGGGGGGTTGGTAAGGGGAAAGTGAAGAAAGTGACAGTTGAGCTGGAGAGGGAAGTAAAGTGGCAGTGGAAGGAGAATTAGGTGAAGTAACTCTCGTGAGGAGAGGTCACGGAGCAGGGCTCCTGAGTACTAGGTGGCAGACGTTAGTCTGGGCCTGGTAGGAGCTGGGGACAGTGTCAAAGGGCATGGCCTGCCGAGGAGGGCATCCGGCGGCCTTGAGCTATCACCGGGCAGGGACCAGGGCACGACGGAGTACGTGGACCCCAGGCCCGAAAGTAACTTCACGCATTCCGGTAATTTACCCGACGGGGGTGAAGACTTCAAGTGTCATCCCCAACCTGCTACAAAATCGGGGCACTAGCACACGGATGGGATAGGACTTTCCCAATACAGTCCAATGAAATCCTACGCGTGAACCCTGAGAGCAAGCTCACTCCATTAGCCATACGGGTGAGCGGGACCCGAAGAGTTTTATACCCATGGGGCCAACAGAGACAAAGGTGCCAAGGACAGGGCCACAGGCTAACAGCAACACCAAGGGCATGGACCCAGGCGTGCTCCCTACAAGCTGAAGTGGTGCTCAGAATTCTGGTTTACAAGCTGTCGGTGTTGTTATTCCTGGACTGAGTGAGTACACTGAAAACCCCCTGTTCCTATCCCCAACGGCACCCGAAGACCATCCATACAACGTGCCCCGGGACACAAACCCCGTACCCACGGAGGGGTTAAACATCAGGCTGCCACACCATTGTCACCGTCTTCCCCAACAGCAGCGGTGGTCCCTCAAATTACCACACACCGTGGGTGGCATCACGAACTTTCTAAGCCCCTCTTGTACATAGCCACATAGCCCCCCTTTTATTGAGTGGCCGCACGACCCCCGGGTCCGTAGACCCCTCGAGCTACCGCGAATCTGGATCCGAGCAGCCTGGCTTCAGCACACATATACACCCCATCAGTGATCCCGAAGGGAACAAGATGATGGTTGAGCAATTTCTGCAGGGGTTACAATCAGTGGAGGATCGCAAGCAGCTGCGCCTGTGCACTCTGGAACACCCGAATGTGGACTTTGTTGTTCTAAAGGACTGAGCCTTAAAAGCCCTGCAGCCCCCTGAGACCCCTGACTCCACTCTCCTTCCTGGCAAGCTGAGCACCTCACCCCTGGGGGGTGGAGCCCCTCTCCTTAACTGTGGCAGAGACTAAAACCCAAATGACTTGTGTTCCTAGGTGCAGCAGTTGAGCAAGGATGTGGCTATGATCTTAAAGGTAATGCAGCTCCAGCCAGAGTCCAATCCGGCGGAGAAGATCCAGCTAGCCGACTGCCCAGAGGATGTCCCATGGATGCAAGGAGGAAGGATCCCATCGTCCAAAGGAAGGAGCAGCGATCACTACGAATCGTTTGGACAACCCATCTGCCGTCGTTGCCACAAAGCCGGCCACTTCGCAAGAAGGTGTCCTTTAAACCGGCAACCCCTGGGGCCAAGGGCCAATCCCCAGGAATAAGACAACAAGGCCCATCTGATTGGCGTGACCGGTATATAGGAGTAGGACCTATTCTGTCCATCATCCTGGACGGAATCCCTACTTCTGCATTGTTG